>NC_088775.1:90466238-90884907 GCF_954871325.1 Gordionus sp. m RMFG-2023 | reverse complement strand
ACCTATATATGATACATCATGACTGAATTTTTAATTCAACATGTTTAGAATATATATTTTTAGCAATTTGCTTTAAAAAAACTCAAAAAAGTTCAAAAATGGCGATTATGACAATTGTCACTTATTTATGGTACATCTTCACTGAAATTTTGATTTAACATGTCTACAATATATATTTTCATCTATTTCATTTAAAAAAGTTCAAAAATAACCATCATAACAAATGGCTCTTTTCTATGGTGCATCTTCACTTAAAAATTTTAAAAAATAACTATGATGAATAGTTAATCCAGAGCATTATAATTTAAAGAAGCTTTAAGTAACTTTCCCGCCTATAATATTAATATATACTAAATGTTATTTGACTTTTGGTCGAAAAAAATGATCTAGAATTGGGTTAGGGGTGAAAAAAAGCAACCCTAACTTTAAGTCGTCTTTAAAAAAAAGATCCATATTTTGGGTCGGATTGAATAAAACGACCCGATGTTTGAGTCTGAGTCAGAAAAACGACCCAAACTTTGAGTTGGAGTCGAAAAATACGACCCAAACTTCAAGTTTGAGTCAAAAAATACGACCCAAACTTCAAGTTTGAGTCAAAAAATACGACCCAAACTTCAAGTTTTAGTCGAAAAATACGACCCAAACTTCAAGTTTGAGTCGAAAAATATGACCCAAACTTCAAGTTTGAGTCGAAAAATACGACCCAAATTTCAAGTTTGAGTCGAAAAATACAACCCAAATTTTGAGTCGGAGTCGTAAAAAACGACCCATATTTTGGGTCGAGGTCGTTTTTTTCGGCTTGGACTTGGGTCGGAGTCGAAAAAAACGACCCATATTTTGGGTCGAAGTCGTTTTTTTCGGCTTGAACTCGGGTCGAAGTCGTAAAAAACGACCAAAACTTTGAGTTAGAGTCGAAAAAAACGACCCAAAATTTGGGTGAGCTGCGTTCGAGCCGACTCGGCTAAGCCGATTAACAACACTACATATAATATAGTTATAAAAGTGCTTCGATATATAAACTATTAAAAAATTAATAAAAATGGCAAATTCTTTGAAAAAAAACGAAAATTCGGCTCAAATTTTTGCGATTTTTAATCTTCCCCCTACTTTTTAGAGTAATAGCCCGCCCCCTTTCCCCAATTCAACGACTACAGCACTGAAAATGATATGTATATTAAATCATATATTGCAATTGATAATTGGTTTATCATCTTATAATGCAATTTACTATGTATAAAGTATAATCAAAGTTAAACTTTATTGAGTGATAAAAAATTTTTTTATTTATTTGATAAAATTTATCAATTCCCTTTAAATAATTATAACAATTGAAATTATAATGTATGTAAAAAATATATAAAAACCATATAATATATGATTTATATAGCAATTATATAGTTTTTTTTAAAAAATTTTGGTATTTATATTATGGCAAAGAACTATTATAAGTTATTTACATGATATCCATTCATCAGCTGGTAATAAAATATCCTTCTTCCTTTACAAATACATTTATTTTAAATTAAATTAAATTAAGTAGTATATAGATTATGGTAAGGCACAAAGGAATATAATCTTATCCAAAATCACTTTTCCGAAAATTATGCCTTCAAATTATAATATAATTTTTATTTTAAATAGATTTTTCCATTGATTTTATTAAAAATTAAAGATGACTTCAAGTCTCAAGAAAAATATAATAATTCATGAGGTAAGTAATAAACTCATGCTAGAATATAATTATGACAAATTAAGTCTAATAACGTTCTCTAAAAATGATTTAAACTCTATACCCAATATTCTTACAGACCTTATATGTTACAGACAATTCTAATAAGCCTTTGATCACGATTTGAACATTAAATTTTTGAATTAGTTTAGATTTATATATTGGCAATAACAGTATTTACTGAAAACGAAAATAATGTTATTAATTAGTACATAATGTGGAGGCGAATTAATTGTCTTGGAATTAATTATTCAATCAGTCATCGCGCAAAAGATGATAACCGGGTAATTTTTTTCTTTACCAGGGTTAAGTTAACCTGTCATTCTAACTATTCAGATTAATTTAGAGAAACCCTACAGCTTTATCACCACTCATAGATATGATCAATAATTCAATTACTTCAAAATTTCATTCGAAAAGATTATTCTAGATCAGGCCAATCTTTTTTTTTTACTAGTTTAAAAGTCCAGTGAAGTATTGTTGAACGGCTCAATTATATTGCCTAAGCCGCGAGATTTCACTAATAGATGTTCAACCCTTTATGCCATATAGATCGCAAATTTTTTTAGGCCTGCGTAATATTTTCCAGAATAAAATAATGAATTAGTCTATTATCTTTTAATAGCTGTTGGTGAAAACATTTAAGATAGTTATACTCTCATATTATTATTAACTTCCTCCAGGGACTTTGCATACTTTTATATCTAGTTTTTAAGTTTCAGCGACATCCACACGACTTTCTTTTATATAGTAGAAATTTGATTTTTTTATGGAATCGGATATTATTATGTTAATAATGTTATTTATATTTAAATTTAGATAATCATTAAATTTCTTATTTTAACGTGGACTGATATTATATGATATTAAATGAATCTATATTAGTTTAGTAAAATATTGACAGTAGTAATATTATTCTACTTTATATTTTTATGGAATTTTATTTATAATTTTATATTATTGGTATTTACATTGTTTTGCAGCTATAAATCAAATATTATGTAAATAAAAGTAAATGTTTTCTTATATCCAATTAGTTTTTTACAGAAAGATATATATATATACTTATAAATTGTGAAAAAGATCATTATCTTACCATCAATTAAATAAATATCGTAAATTCTAGCCTAATTCGATCCTTAAAATCCCTACAATTAACCAAAGGTGGCATATCGAAAAAAAACATTTAACATGGTGGAGAAATAATAACACATCGCGCATTAAGTTTCGTTATGAAAAAATGAGAAATGCCTAAAATAGCGGAATTAAATTAAAATTATCTTATTTTTTTGTGGTTGGCAAAGATCACACTTTTTTATAATTTAGTTTACTTTAAATATTCGTTTTATTTCATTTTAAGCCAAACAATGCAGTTTGCTAGATATTATTATTTCGTGAATATTAGATTAAATATTATTTGAAAAGAAGGTTTCTCGAAATAGGAAATTTATTTAATAGAAAGTTTTTTTTAGGCGTGTTTATATATTAACAAGCAACTTAGCCTACTATTTCATATTCTAAATATATATAATATCGAATTCATAAAGCATAATATTTACCATTAAATTGAAGTACATATGGTTTATCTGTAAATAATTATATATATTTTTTTAGAATATATATATATACTAGAAATGAATAAAATGATGGGAAAAGAAAGGGAAATAAAAATAAACAATATTTTTGTACCTTTATAAGATATTATTTTAACTTTCCCAAAGACTAAAATAATTAAGAAATTGATTAATATTCTTTATTGTACTAAGAAACCTGGTATAATGAACTGTTTTATTCCTAATAAAAAAAAATCATTATAAATTTGATATGATACATTCATTTGGTAATTATGTATTGGAATATAGATAGTTGACTTAGTATTCAAACCTGATTTAATTATGAGATGGGAAGAGATGATGTAGGGGAATAGATGTCAATTATGTTTAATTAAGGTCGTCAAAGATAAATTGAAAGGAAGATCTTTAAGATAGTTGAAAATTGAAGAATATTTAGAGAATGTTTGATAACTCTCTGAAGGATTGGAATAAAGAAAATTATTTCACTAATTGGCTACACGATACAGAGGTATATAGGATGAACAGGGTGAAGGTTTAATTTTTTTTTCCATAAGGGAACGGAAATGGAAGTGATGGGAGCAATCTCTGATTCCTCATAAGTGATTGAAAGCAAAGTCTAGCCAGAAATTTCATATATAATTGAATTATAACTTAAATCAAAATAACTATTTGTATTATATACTTTTTATTGTTATTATAGCCATATAAGAAAAAATAATGTTCTGTAACTTATTAGGTAGGAACCCATTTTAGAATTCTACCATAAAACCTGTACATTTAAAAAAAAAGAGTGGCGTATGTCATACAATTTATTTTAAATCATTTGTTATGATATATACCCTTAAATATTTTTCTAAGATTTAATTAAAAATTTTATTATATATATATACCTATAGATATTATCAAAGTACCATTCATACTATCTAAATTAATTAAAATACATTGTATTAATAATGTATTTATATATAGAAGCTAGCAGCTCATTACTAAAGTTATTATAACTAGAAATGAATATGTAAAAATATATATGCAATAATACTTAATTGTTCCTCTACTAAAATTTTGTAGTTATATTTGTTATAGAATACATTTTAATAAATTAAAATAAAATAATATATTAATTAAAATAAAAAATTAATTAAAATAAAATATTAAATTAAAATAAAAAATAAAATAAAATAAAATTTTTTATTAAAAAAATATTATACCTTTATATCGTCTTCCTTTTATTACGCATTTTTTTAAATAAGGGTAAAATTTAATATAGTTTTAAAAAATTTTAATATTTACTTATATCCAAGTTTGATAACCTAATTGAAACTGTTTTTAATTTTTTTTATAAAAATTAAGGCATATAATATACGCGATATGATAATGAATGTCAAATCATAAGCTGACAATGTACAAGGTTTTCCCATTCAAAAAAGCAAACATCTCTATTTAAAATGATTAAGGGTTTTATTATCAAAAATGTATAGTCCTATATAAAAAATAAAACAATAAAAAAATGAAGAAAAATTCTTTTCAAACGAGTATTTATCATTATTTGATCTCTATTCTATTCTATTCTATTCTATTCCATTTATTCTATTCTATATTCTATTCTATTATTCTATTCTAATCTATTCTATTCTATTCTTTATATTATATATATATTTTATTTATTTTAAGTTAATAATGATTTTGAAAATTTGCTAACATGACTATGATTAACAAAAATATATTCTAATAATCATATTTTATAAATATTGTTAATTTTTTGGTAAATGAGTAGCGCCTAAGCCATTCATTAGTATTCCTTTTTATATTTTTACTATCAAAAATATATAGTTCCAATTGTTTGTAACTTTACTGTAATTATATTATGTATCGGAGATCGTCCTAGTTCGAATCGAGTCTATTAGGGAAATTTTTAAGGACTTGACCCGCTAAGGTGATTTCTACCGTTGTGAAACATAATAATTATCTTATACATGTATAATTTCTTTAAAATATAATTTATTTCATTGATAATATAATATATGAAATTTAAAAATAAATTGAATATATTTTTTTTTTACACTGTGGTCTATTTCTTTGTACTAATTATTGTATATTAAAAGGTTTATTTTATAAAGGCTAATTTATTATTTCCTAAAATATTTATTTTACCCAGGTTGACAGTGAGCTTTTCGGATGCCAGATCTTATGCCATTCAAATTATAAATGTATATTAGCAGCATATATAATATATTATATATGGTAAGGAATTTATAAAATTTAAAACTATGAGGGCCTGTTTTTAGCAAATTTTATAAATTTAAATTATCCATAAGCACGCGTTTTAGAATTGTGTCATAATGTACAGTAGAGGTCTATAATAGACAGGTTTAAGCCAAAAGTCCGTTCACTCATTGTTTTAAAATTATGTTTAACCCGCCCGCCAGCCTAAAGTTTAAAAATTAAGAATCATATTTATTTACTTTAACGTATATTTTTAATTAAACATATATAATACACGCAATATTATGAAATTAAAATAATCATTTTTATGTAAATTGAAATATTTCTTCATTTCGCCTAAAAAAAATTACTAAAAATTTTTTAACCCGCCCGTCATCCGTTAAAATATTTTAGAAACTCCGTCCAAGCCAGCTCGAAATATTGGCTGGAGTGAGCGGGCGACTAAAAACCCAACCTATGCAGATCTCGAGTGCCTTTGTGAATTTAGGACAATTTCGTTCAAATATATTTGATTATCTTTCTTAAAATTTATATTAATATTGACTGATATTTATAGAGTAGGGTATTCTACATCCTTTGAAATAATATCTTAAAAAAGTCTTTTAAAATTAGAAACCGTTTTATAAATGATCTTTACTTTTATAAATTTGCAAAACATCTAGATTTGCTAAAAGTCTAGATTTGCTTAACCCTTATATCGATGAAATGTATAATAATTTACTTAGACCCATCCAAAAATTTGAATCTTGAGGTTATATATATTTATCGAACATAGTGAATATTATATACTAAAAGTAATTCCAGTAGGAATGGATGATTAGGGGAAGTGGGAAATAATTTAAATATCGTATATACCTATAGATTCGATGTAATAGTTTGGGTCACTTATGTAGACTAATGAAGATAAGTAATATAAAGCTTTTTAAATAGATAAACTCATAATATATTTATATATTATATATAAGTAAAAAGTGTACCTTTAATAACATCATCCACAGATTCTGTCAATATTACATATCATTTAATATTTTATTTAAAAATTCAGAATTTTTTTTTAAAAAATAAAAATAAAAATGTAACCCGTTATCGTATAAACAATACTACCATCTATGAAAGAAAATATTATAGATTGCATGAAATATTAAGTTAAAAATTACTTTCTTTGTAGCAAATCATATTAGAATTAAATAATAAATTTTGTCCTTTGTTTAAAGTACTTTCACTGACAGGCTTGCAAATGATCCAATTGTCTAAACAAAGTTTTATAATGATTAGAAACGTATTGATTGGTTTTATTAATTTTTACCTATTAATATTGATTTTATAAATTAACAAATCAATAAATAAATTTTATTTTATTCTTTGTAAGCCAAAAGAGCAAAATTGATTTTATTTGGGTAAATTTTATGAAAGATCGACAATTTTTTAATTTGTTAAAGTTAGTTTTTTTATATATAGATGCTGTATTTTATCACTACTTCATAATAAAAATATTAGATATTATATACAATTCTTTCTCTGTCAATACTTTCAAGTAGTATTATCGGTTAGGATATATAAAGTACAAAATAAAGAAATATTTTTACTTGTTTTTGGAGAATCATTAAAAGTATTAAAAAGGTTGGCATAAACTTCTTTTTCTTTCTTTCTTTCTTTCTTTCTTTCTTTCTTTCTTTCTTTCTTTCTTTCTTTCTTTCTTTCTTTCTTTCTTTCTTTCTTTCTTTCTTTCTTTCTTTCTTTCTTTCTTTCTTTCTTTCTTTCTTTCTGCGTGATATCGAATAGGAAAAATGATTTTATATTCTTGTTAGGGGTCCCCGCAAAATAATTTTATGTATTCACCAAATATCAATAATTATAATTTAGGTACATTAAATAATATGGTATTTACTTGAAGATTCCACAACTAATTAACATAAATGGGAAAAGATTTTTAGTATAATTATTAATAATAATAAGTATATATATATAAATGTTAGTTTAAAAAAATAATTACTTTCTATATAACAACCAAATGCTATTATCAATGCTGGTAGGAATGACAAAAGAAATGTATTCATATGATTTCAAAGATAATCTTTTATTTTTTAAATATTTTTTCCAATAAAAATATATTTCGGCTATTTTAGTTAGTTATAGACTTTATATTCTAAACGATTTAAGGTTTTTCCGAAAATTATATTTTATACACTGGTTATAAAAAAAATATAAAACGGTTTAAATAAAATTTTATCTAGCTGGTAATTTTTGTTTAAAAATTTGAGTTCATTTAATATAATTTTTTAAATTAAATCTACAGTTATCGAGGTTTAAAATTATCAATTTATTTTGGTAATTAGTTATAAGAGATACAAATTTTATTTCAAAGTAAATTTTAATTTTTTATAATATATATAAAATTTATCTATGATTCTGCATAATTATTTTTTGAATAAATTTAAAATAATTTAAATCAGATTATGAAAGAATCGATAGGTTAAAAAAAATTGTGGTGCGATAGAGATCTGCAAAGCTCTGTACCTAATCCAGACCCCTGAAAATTATTTAAGTTAGGCCGGGTTGTGCTGGGGGAAAAAATATTTTGTATAATGAATTCTGATATTTCATAGAATTGATAATCCATAAAGTATAATATATATAGCCACTCCCAATATTATAAATATTAGCTAAATTTGGTATTTTCAACAACATATTTTTCGGATTAGAAAACCTTAGTAAGAAAAAATATCCGCACCCATGCAAGGTCTTAAGTATCTGCCATTTGCAGATCTCTCTATGAGCTATATTATCAAAATTTTTAACTTATTTGTTTTTGGTGCTAGAGTTTCAAGATTCTAGTCAATAGAATTAGATTCTAGAAAGAAAACTATTATTTATTTTGTATAAACTACTTAGATATTCTTTTTATGTCACTACCGAATGCTCAATTTCTTAAATGTTAAAAAGTGTTATAGATTTTAGTAATAAACTCTTCTCCTTCTTCATTACTTCAATATTTTATCCTTGACAATTCTAATTATTACAGAAATGATTAAATCTTTTAAAAATAAATTATTATTTCATTTTGAAATGGAAAAAATTAATTTACTGAAAATTTTAACACTTGTTAAATTTTAAATAATTAAAATCTTATAAACTTTAACCCCCCATTCTCTAGTAATTTTAAACAAATAATATAATATAACTAAAATTAGAAAATATATTGTTAAAATAATAATTACGAATAATTTTATTGCTAAAATATATTTTGTTAAAAAATAATTAAAATTTTCCGAAAAACTTTAACCCTCATTCCCTAAAACGAATTAAATATAATTTAACTAAAATTACCAAAATATATTGTTAAAATAACAATTAAAATTTTATTGCTAAAAATTTTTTTATAACCCTTGTTAAAATTTAAATAATTAAAATTTCTGAAAAACTTTAACCCCCATTCCCTAGTAATTTTAAACAAATTAAATATAATAACTAAAATTAGAAAATATATGTTAAAATAATAATTATGAATAAAATTTTATTGCTAAAAATTTTTTTATAACCCTTGTTAAAATTTAAATAATTAAAATTTCAGAAAAACTTTAACCCCCACTCCCTAGTAATTTTAAACAAATTAAATATAATATAACTAAAATTAGAAAATAAAAATAATAATTATGAATAAAATTGCTAAAAAAATTTTTATAACCCTTGTTAAAATTTAAATAATTAATATTTCAGAAAAACTTTAACCCCCACTCCCTAGTAATTTTAAACAAATTAAATGTAAAATAACTAAAATTACGAAAATATATTGTTAAAATAATAATTATGAATAAAATTTTATTGCTAAAAATTTTTTAAAACCCTTGTTAAAATATTCCGAAAAACTTCAACACCCATTCCCTTGTTATTTTAAACAAATTAAATATAAAATAACTAAAATTACGAAAATATATTGTTAAAATAATAATTATGAATAAAATTTTATTGCTAAAAAAATTTTTATAACCCTTGTTAAAATTTAAATAATTAAAATTTTACAAAAACTTTAACCCCCATTTCCTAGTAATTTTAAACAAATTAAATATAATATAATTACGAAAATATATTGTTAAAATAATAATTATGAATAAAATTTATTGCTATAGTACATCAGCTTTGATATAAATTAGATAAAAAGCTCGATTTGATCAGATTTTTAAATGAGACTAACTCAATATATAGGCAGAAAAAAAAAATTTCTTATCTTCGAAATTTCGTTAATAGATGTTGTCCAAACCTTTGTGCCACTTATGAACCAAGATCTTAAAAGCTTGCTAATTTTAAATAAAATATTGAGATCTTTTACACCAATATTAATTATTATGATTGAGATATAACGGAATAAACTAAAGAACCGAAAAGAGAGAGCATAATGTTCCACGAGGATTTAATCCTGCCTGAAAAATAACAAAAAAAAATGGAACTAAACTATCTTAATAAAAATAAATAATAGTAATTATTTTTTAGATTGGCAAAAAAGTAACGCCTTATTTTAAAGTGTTAGGCCTGTGTCAATATTATTTTTTTTACTTTCCCAGGCACGGTAGCCTATTTTATATATTATAATAAATTTTTTTAAATTTTCTCCATTTCAAAAGTAAATACGCTAATTTTTGAGGTTTCGACTCAGACAATCGATATAAAAAATCAAATTTACATCTTTCTTTCTTTCTTTCTTTCTCAAATGTAATAATATAAGATTATGGGAAACAAAAGATTAAAAAAAAACAATATTTATATATCGCTTTATTTATTTACATATAAAACACGTTTTATATGATCCACTACCCATTGTCGTTGTTTTCCTGGATTTGTTTATTATTATATAATACTTCGCCATTTTATAAATTATATTATTATTCTTTATCCAAAATTTTAATGATGAAGCAATCTTCAAGAAAATACAATCCAAGGAAGATCCCTTGGCAACTCTTATAACACCCGATTATTCAGGAGTTAGGCCCTCACACTCCCTCCAGCACGAGAATCTGGATCCCGTAGCGGACGTCCCTGCAGACCTCACTGTTCAAGTGGAAGCAATTATGGCTGCTATTTCCGCATTATCTATACGATTGGACACCATTTCTAGACAATTTGATCAAACAAACCGTCGATCACGATTACCACGGCCAGTTTCTACCTCAAGATTATCTCTAATGGAACCGCCTACTGAGCAACCAATATCCTCCCTTACTGACAGCGATAAAAGGATTCTATATGACAACTGTGGAAGCATAACATCTACTTCTCATGCACGTTTCCAGCTTGCACAAACACCGATTACTAATAGTGCCCAGTCGCTCACCCCATGTGAAAAAATTCCTAAACTAATGAACCTATGGAGAGGCCTAAAAAGCGACCTTAATGAACCGAATTGTCGTGCTAAGGAAAGAGATAGACATGAACTGAAGTACATAGAGAGGATTGTCAAACGTATGCATGAAGGAGCGGATATGGAAATCTGCGATGCAGTCACGGAAAGAGTAAGAATTTTGGCGCTGGTCATCCATTGGAATTGGGCCACAGCCAAGGCAAACGACCTATCGTTCCAAGAACGGTATTTGGGAGCTGAAGACATTAAAATTTTCCCTGACCGGCGTTCTAGTATAAACATGATTATATTACCTCTAAGAATATTTCAATTACGCTAGATATCGATTAAAATAATTAGCATCAATTATATATATATTAATGATCTACATTGAACCTAATCTTTCAAACCCATCCCGAAATGAAATTATTTTTAAAAAAAAATTTGTCTGGCCTGATCCGATCCCGAACAAGTTGGGGGGCTATATTTAAATATAGAAAAAAAAATATATTGGCGCTTTGTTTCCCTGCAAGGAATTTTAAATTTATTCGGTAAAATTAAATTTCTTATTTAAAAAATTTAAGCCCGCGAAATCTTTTAAAATATATTAGTGCCTGACCTAGCTGGAACCATAATTATTTTTTTAAAAAAATAGGTCCGACCTAAAGCCAGCTTCCGCAGACCAAGACTGGTACGGGTTAGACCTGGATTTGCAGATCTCTACTACGATTTTAAAAGACGGACCCGATTAAGATTATAACCAAAATACACATTTAGTAAGCCTGAAGAATTTGCTCAAAGCTGGCAGAAACTGCTTGGAACATCTAATAGCCCTAATGTCCATGCTTACATGTTATTATTTTTGCTAGAATCTTAACGGGCCATTTTGAAAAATATATCGACTACCACGATATAGCATAACATGTTTATAACATAGCTATTGAACTATTATTTTGTTTACTCTGCCTAAAACATATGTATGATATTTAAAACTATACTTCTTTTATAAATTATTAAATAAATCTTTATGTAATAGAGGTAACATCTTGTACCATAACAAATCAAAGGCTACGCTAATTGTACGAAAGGGCATATACCTTCTTTTATCTTACATCCCTATTTTTTAAATATTACGAAGTCTTAAGTTACTGTTGATTTTTATATAAATAAGATCTTCGCAATTATTTTTAAGCAGAGACCCCACAGGAGGTCAAAATTTTTAACCACATCCCATGATCTGAAAAATTTTTTAGTCTTTATTTATAAAGTTTAAACTAAAATAATTTGTGATATATATATAATATGAAAGCATTAGAGCCAATTTTTTTTTGTAATTTTAACTTAATTCTGTAGAAATATATTTTTAGTGAGATGGTTAGAGGGTCTATCAATGTTTATATTTAAATATATATATATTTTTCTTAATTTTATCAGAGTACTATGCCAACACTTGACTCTGGATATCTAGGCTTACCTGATTTAGTGATCTAAAGCCTAACCTAATTTCTCTCTGGATGTTTTCTTTTTTTTGAACGCTTTATAATTTAATTGCGGTTATATGTTTAAAAAACAGTAATATAAATTATGTATTTAAGGAAATGACCCTCTATGTATTATATTATATTTTTTTAAATATTATTCTATAAATATTGACATATGGATACTGTAGGAATTATTATAAATATCAATCAAATAAAAACTTGTTTGCATTAATATTAATTATTTGAAAATTAAATCAATGAAGCCTTTATATGTTTAAAGATATATATATATGTCAACTTAGTCGTTCGGTTATCTATATATATAATAGCCATATTCAAGAAATGAACGTTTTCGTATCTTGGTAATGTTAATTTTTTTTGTATCAACTTTCATATCTTCATAACGTTAATTTTTTCACTTTCCTATCTCATAATGTTAAAATATTTTTTTTCCATCAACTTTCCTATCATCTTAATGTTAAATAAATCGAGGGCTATTATTATCTCGCTAATGTTAAAACTTTTTTTAAAAATTTTTTTATGGCAAAATAGAGATTCGAACTGGCGACCTATCGTTCGGAAGGCAAACGTTCTTACCATTGAGCCCCCCCCCCCCTTCAATATTATATTTTGATATATTTGTGTATATATATGAAGCTTTATATACTTTGCGCATGCGCCTAATTTTGACGTAATTTTTGAATTTCTCACCAATATATTTTTACCGTTTTTCAATTAATTATACCGCCAACAATATTGGAATCTCTTGAAATGACATTAGCTACCCATTTTTAACATGCTTCCTTCATTATTGATTAAAATTTCATAAAAGTAATTATTAAAATTTAGATCTTATAACTATTCTTTAAATTATATTTAGCTATTTGACAAACAAAAATAAATCTCACAATACACCCTGACATTAGCTACCCATTTTTATCATGCTTCCTTCATTCTTGATTAAAATTTCATAAAAGTAATTATTAAAATTTAGATCTTATAACTATTCTTTAAATTATATTTAGCTATTTGACAAACAAAAATAAATCTCACAATACACCCCAAACAATATTGGAATCTCTTAAAATGACATTAGCTACCCATTTTTATCATGCTTCCTTCATTATTGATTAAAATTTCATAAAAGTAATTATTAAAATTTAGATCTTATAACTATTCTTTAAATTATATTTAGCTATTTGACAAACAAAAATAAATCTCACAATACACCCTGACATTAGCTAACCATTTTTATCATGCTTCCTTCATTCTTGATTAAAATTTCATAAAAGTAATTATTAAAATTTAGATCTTATAACTATTCTTTAAATTATATTTAGCTATTTGACAAACAAAAATAAATCTCACAATACACCCCAAACAATATTGGAATCTCTTAAAATGACATTAGCTACCCATTTTTATCATGCTTCCTTCATTATTGATTAAAATTTCATAAAAGTAATTATTAAAACTTAGATCTTATAACTATTCTTTAAATTATATTTAGCTATTTGACAAACAAAAATAAATCTCACAATACACCCTGACATTAGCTACCCATTTTTATCATGCTTCCTTCATTCTTGATTAAAATTTCATAAAAGTAATTATTAAAATTTAGATCTTATAACTATTCTTTAAATTATATTTAGCTATTTGACAAACAAAAATAAATCTCACAATACACCCCAAACAATATTGGAATCTCTTAAAATGACATTAGCTACCCATTTTTATCATGCTTCCTTCATTCTTGATTAAAATTTCATAAAAGTAATTATTAAAATTTAGATCTTATGATCAGGCCGAGCCCAGGCCTGCAATAAAATTTGTTTTAGTTCAATGTCTGACTCATAGTTAATAATAAAAAAATTCCCAAGCCCAGCCCCATAATTCATTTAAAAATACAATCAGAATATGAAAGTCGCATAGGCCTTGGTTTTTTGATAAGGCCTGGCCATGTCTGCGAAAAAAAATTTCCCGGCCAATGTTATCTCTATTTTAAATTTTACTTAATATGATATCTATCACAATTTTAAATTTTATTTTAAAATCTAAATATAAAATTTAATTTAAGACATTGTTATTAAATTACAATAGAAATAAATGGAATATAAAATTAAATTTAAGAAATTGTTATTAAATTACAATAAAAAATAAATGAAAATTATATAAAAGTTGCATTGGACTTGGTTTTTTGATCAGGCCTGGCTATGTCTGCAAAAAAAAATATCAGGCCAATGTCTATATCCCATATTTAAAATTAAAAAATTTTCAAGAATCTCTATTTTAAATTTTACCCAGATATTTCTAATACCCATAATGCTCGCGGGTTACATTGCAACAATTTTACCTCTTTTTCTCTTAAATTTTAATATTTTTATAAAATATATTAATAAAGCATATTTCTTATCATATACACCTAACTAATTAGTAATTACCCACAATAGAAATAAAAGGAATATTAAAATTAAATTTAAGACATTGTTATTAAATCAAAATAAAAAAAATGAAAATTTTATGAAAGTTGCATGGGACTTGGTTTTTTGATCAGGCCTGGCTATGTTTGTAAAAAAAAATTTTCAGACCAATATCTATATCCCATATTTAAAATTAAATTTTCAAGGATCTCTATATTAAATTTTAGCCAATATGATTTCTGTCACAATTTAAATTTTGATATTTCTAATACCCTTAATGTTCACGTGTTACATTGTAACAATTTTACCTCTTTTTCTCCTAAATTTTAATATTTTTATAAAATATATTAATAAAGCATATTTAGTATCATATACACCTAACTTAATAATTACCCATCAACCCGTCATTCTAATTAAATTAAGTTAATTTTATAAAAAAAAGTTTCATATATATACAAATATATCAAAATATAATATTGAAGGGGGGGGGGGGCTTAATGGAAAAAAGTTTGTCTTCCGAACGATAGGTTGCGAGTTCGAATCCCAGTGTTGCCATAAAAAATTTTTTACATTAACGAGATAATAATAGCTCTCAATTTATTTAACATTAAGATGATTGATAGGAAAGGTGATAGAAAAAAGATATTTTAACATTAGGAGATAGGAAAGTGAAAAAATTAACGTTAAGATGATAGGAAAGTTGATAGAAAAAAAATTAACATTACCAAGATACGAAAACGTTCATTTCTAGATTTAGGAATTTTTTTGTGTTACCAGTTATTTGAAAATAATATTTAATTTTTATTCTTTGTAACGTTAATAAATAGAATACTATGGAAAATAGACAATCTCCCAAACAATTAAAGGAAAGTATCCGCAAATTACGGAATCACATAAAATCCAAATATAATAATCCTAAATTAGTTTCATTAACTACAACTCATAATCCTAATTCAAATTTATATCTCCCAATTGATTTATCAATTAAAACTGCTATGATTAGCGCATGCATAAGCCGTTTTCATCAAAAAATTAAACAAATCTTCCCTACCACTTACACTTCTATTTTGGGAAATAGAAAAAGATTAAACATAACAAAAGAAGTTTTATTTTCCAATAATTTAGATAAAATATTTTTATTTTAAGGAAAGTGGTCGTAAAGTGCGAAGTCATATAAAATCCAAGAAACCCAAACCTATAGTAGCTTTAGTACCTACACCTCAAAGTATTAATTTAAATAAACCTTTTCCTATTGATATATCAACTAAAACTGCTAGGATGCGGGCATGTGCTGCCCGTTTTCGTCTAAAGCTTAAACAGATTTTCCCCACCACCTATACATCTATTCTTAAAAATAGAAGTAATTTAACACATTTTAATACTAATGATATTCACTTAATAACTGAACATACTTGCGGGCCTATGAATATCATATGTCAATTTTGTTTTTCCATGAATTTCATAGCTGAGAGACCGACCGACGGTAAATTCACACAGTGCTGTCATAAAGGGAAGGTTATCCTTACCCAAATACCATATCCTCCTTATTTAAAAAATCTTATATCAAACCCTCAAGATAAGTTACATAATAATTTTATGAAGAACATACGTTCTTATAATTCAGCAGTAGCTTTTGCATCGATGGGCGCAAAAATTTCGGAGCTTACAGGTAGTGGCCCTTATTGTTTCAAAGTGCACGGCCAAATATATCACCGCACATCTAATTTATACCCACCTTCTAATGCTTTGCCTACTTATGCCCAGTTATACGTGTTAGATACGACACAGGCTATAGATAAGCGTATACACCATCCATCAAATAGTAAATGTAATAAAGATATTATGAAGCAATTAGATCAGTTAATACGACAAATTAACCCCTATGCTCTTAGTTTTAAGACATTAGGTGAAGTCCATCAATCTGCATTAGAATTAGCAACTACTTTTAATACAAAACTCCCAACCATTAATATGATCTTTAAAGGAGATCGTTCTAGCGATCGACGCCGTTATAATTTACCATCTATGGATGACGTAGCTATGATTTTCAATAATGAAGATGGAGAGCCTCCTTTCAAAAGAGATATTAAAGTATATCCTAAATCTAATGACAACGATCTCATTATTCTTAATGTATTGAGCCCAAATTTAGACCCCATGGTTTATCCTTTACTATTCCCTCATGGTGAACCTGGTTGGTCTCCTAATATGATCGCTGACAATTCTGACTAACAGGAGCTCTGGTAAATAATGATAGTATTTAGGGCTCTAATAAGAGATATTGTTTCATAAAAAAGAATATTCCCCGTCATTTTTGACGGGTTACCAACTAGTAAATAATAATAGCGTATCAAAATAAAAATAGCTAGATAGATCTTAAAGAAATTCTTTGAGCGGAGGTAAATCTCTTTGTTAGGATCTATGGTGTCTAAAGAGGGTATTTTTTCCTAAAGCTTTTTGGTAAATCATATAAATCAGTGGCAATTGTGAATTGATTGGACTTGATCCAAGGTATTAAGATAATATTTTCAATCTTTTCATATATCAATATTTTAAAAAAATCTATTAATTAGAGAGTGGAGTTGAAGATTTTTTAGATTTGGCTTTAAAAGGCTTAAAATATAATTAATTGATACCTTTGGTGATAGGTAGTGTTTGTTATGGATAATATGGGTCACCACAGTTAGCCTATGCTGAGTTAAAGTAGAGGAAATGAAAATTCCCCAGGAGATGCCTCAAACCAAAATTAGTTGACCTCGAATTGAGCATTCGATGCCAATCGTAAAGAATTACAATGTAATTACGTCTTTCAAATTTTCTTTTGGACAATTTTTATTCATGTTCAGATCATGATTCGCCTCTCTGCCTCAAAAGTAAATTTCTAATGCCCACCATCTTTCCAAACCCTTTTTATAAATATTTATTTTGCAATATCCTATTTAATTTTCATAACACTAAAAAATAGTTTTTTAATTAACAGATTCTATATTGAATGGTCATTCAACCACAATTTTTTTTAAAAATATCCAGGGTTATAGATCCTGACAACTGTCAATTTATATCAATATGATACTAAAGTTTTCGACTTGTTTTTTTTGCACTTTTCTATAGAAACAGGAAGGTTGACCAATTTTGAGTTAAATGTTCTAACTTAAATATTCACAAGCACAATCTAATGGTGTCATAATCAGTATTTCATAAATAAATTTGTTTTATAAAAATTATCTCCTCAAAAGAATTCCTTGCCAATTGTTCTGTGGTATCAGGAATAAAGTACCTTTCAATATCTTATCAGAAATAATAAGATGAAAGTTAATAGTCAATTTTGAGACAAATCATTTTACAAATGAGATTGAAAGATCAGAAAAAAAAGGATATTAAATAAATTTAAATTCAAGTTTAAATTTATTGTCCTATAAACAATATGAATAAAGAATTTAAGTCTCTCAAATATATATATGGTAATTCAAGGATATATTTGAAGAAATACTCCTGATGTTGGGCAAAAAGAAGACTATTGGCAACAGATGCACTAAAAACTTGGACAGCTAGTTTTACCTTTAAAAAATATTTAATAATTATATATCTATTATCAAACTATGTTTTGACGATGAGCTTGCTTGCTGCAAGTCGAGGGGGACAATTATTAAACACGTATAGCTCTGCTTTTGACTCAACTATAACATATAAAATATGAAATTCTCCATCAACATTAGCTCTAATTTTCTTGAGTTCTAATAAAATGCTCTCCGCTATTCTCATCTTCTTAATCAAGTCAATGTCATGTTTTTGAAAAATATTACATAAAATAGTTGTATAATTAAATAATACAATCTATGAGAAAAAAAATTTGGAAAAAGTGTTGCAAATTTTCTTGTTTCTGAGGAAATATTTCTATCAAGCCATTGTGATATTTCAGTAATAGCATTAATAATCGGCTTTTTCCAACTCCATAAAAGCTGTTACTGCTTGATGGCCGAGACTCGATCTCGTTGAACAAGCTTGCAATTTCTTTATTCCTGTTGGACAAGGAGTTTCAGATATAATTATTCTTTGACTAGAAATTTAGAAAAATAATACGTCACTAAAATTTGAAATTAATAGGTAATTTACGCCAAACAAAACTTAAAATCGAAATTAATTGATAAAATAACTTAGTAGATAAATGTGATAAATAAATGTAATTTAATATATATATACATGAGATAGGAATAAATATTAACAAATATAAATTAATACTAACAATAATATTTTTGAAAAATATAATCCGGCATCTGCATTTTTTGGCTTGGGGGGGGGGGATATGCCCCCTTTACCTGCTGCGTGCCCACCTGAAAGCGACATTTTAGATTTTATAAAAAAAGTATGTTCACATCAGTGTTATATAATACCCGACTTAACCCATATGTCTGAGAATTTTTTGTCGACTCAGGCTGGACAAATTAAAATAATGTGGAGCAAGCTCATGCAAATTTCTTTTTGTATATATGTATATTTGTTGAATTGTGATATTTCATAGAAGTTATCCATAAAATATACAATTTAACCACCTCCCCAATAAACATATAATTTTGGTTCAACAACGTGTATTTTGAATTAGGACTTATATTTAAAAATTTTACCAGGTAGGACAACCTTAGCAAAATAAACTGAAACTGGGCTTGGCCGAGCAAACATTTGACCTGGTAGGCATTAGTTGTTTTTTGATTTTATATTATCTTTTTAAATTTATTCATATCAAATAATGAATTTA
Organism: Gordionus sp. m RMFG-2023; assembly: GCF_954871325.1. Lineage (NCBI taxonomy): Eukaryota > Metazoa > Nematomorpha > Gordioida > Chordodea > Parachordodidae > Gordionus > Gordionus sp. m RMFG-2023. The sequence continues at coordinate 90,865,392 of NC_088775.1, read as the reverse complement.
ATAAAGAAAATAAATATAACCACAGCTATCGTTAATTATAGAAAAATATGAGGTTATTAAATTTCTAAAATCATCATACTCAAAGATTATGTGTTAAGAGATTTTAATATTTCTAAATCAATCAACTACTGTTCACAATAATAATAAAATTTTTTAAAAAAAGAAGACATTATCGAACGCCACGCAAACCTCTTATTCTATTTCATAAATTATTTTATTTGTTCTTATTATTTTACAAAACAACTATCTTATAATAATTTTATATTTCATTTTGTTATGTTAAACTATTCTATTTGGACCGATTTAGAAAAACGACACTCTATATTTTAGGTCGGAAAAAGTTATGCTCAAGCCTCAGGATTCCGCTAAATGATGTCCAAACCTTCGTGCCATTTGTGAGAATAATCTTCAGACTTGCCTAATATTTTTTTTCTGGATTTAAATATTGAGTTTGCAGTTTTTTTATTAATCAGTTGAAATGACATTCTTATTTTGTATTTAAGTTTATAAATTTAACTCGTTATTTTGACGAATTAATAATAACATTATTTGAAAATGGTTGACTCATAATCCCCTTTTTTACGCTAAAACAGATATAACATATTTTTAAAGTAGTATAAAGTTTTGATAAATAGTGTAACTGTCTAAGTTTGACATAAAATCTTGGTTCAAACGGTGCTCCACAATTAGATAGATTTGACATTTTTTGCAATATATTTTAATTTTCATATAACTTTGGTAATAGTTAGTTACACATAATATAGTTATAAAAGTGCTTCGATATATAAACTATTAAAAAATTAATAAAAACGGCAAATTCTTTAAAAAAAAAAAAATTCGCTACAAATTTTTGCGATTTTTAAACTTCACCCTACTTTTTAGAGTAATAGCCCCTTTCCCCACTTCAATGACCACATCACTGAACTTGATATGTATATCTAATCATATATTGCAATTGATAATTGTTTTATCATCTTATAATGCAATTTACTATGTATAAAGTATAATCATAGATATGAGTGATAAATTTTTTATTTATTTATTTGATAAATTTATCAATTCCCTTTAAATAATTATAACATGAATGCAAAATATGGTTAAAAAAATGAATGCACAATTGACATTATAATGTATGTAAAAAATATATAATAACCCCATAATATATAATTTATATAGCAATTATATAGTTTTTTTAAAAAAAGTTTGGTATTTATATTATGCCAAAGAACTATTACAAGTTATTTACATAAATTCCATTCATCTGCCAGTAATAAAATATCCTTCTTCCTTTACAAATACAATATAAAACTAAATTAAGTAGTGTATAGATTATGGTAAGGCATAAAGGAATATAATCTTATCCAAAACTACTTTTCTGAAAAGCCTTCAAATTATAATATAATTTTTATTTTAAATAGATTTTTCTATTGATTTTATTAAAAATTAAAGATGACTTAAAATCTCAAGAAAAATATAATAATTCATGAGGTAAGTAATAAATTCATGCTAGAATATAATTATGACAAATTAAGTCTAATAATGTTCTCTAAAAATGATTTAAACTCTATACCCAATATTCTTACAAACCTAATATGTTACCTAATAAGCCTTTGATCACAGTTTGAATATTAAATTTTTGAATTAGTTTAGATTTATATATTGGCAATAACAGTATTTACTGATTACGAGAATAATGTTATTAATTAGTATATAATGAGGAAGCAAATAAATTGTATTAGAATTAATTATTCAATTAATCATAAAAGATGATAACCGCGTAATTTTTTTCTTTACCAGGGTTAAGGTAACCTGTCATTCTAACGATTCAAATTAATTTTGAAAAAACATGCAGCTTTATCACCACTCATAGATATGATCAATAATTCAATTACTTCACAATTACATTTGAAAAGATTACTCTAGATCAGGCCAATCTTTATTTTTACTAGTTTAAGAGTCCAGTGAAGTAGTGTTGTTGAAGGGCTCGATTTAAGGCGCATTTTTAAAGTTAAATCAATATTTAGGCCAGAAAAATATTGTCTATGCCTTGAGATTTCACTAATAGATGTTCAAACCTTTATGCCATATATGATTGCAAAATTTTTTAGGCCTGCGTAATATTTTCGAAATAGAATAAATTGGTCGTTTTAAAAATCGAACAAATTGAGCCTTTAACAACATCCATGGGGTAAGGAACTACTTTTACAAATATGTTCATTTTCGTAAATTAATTTAGTTTCTGTATTATCTTTTAATAGCTGTTGGTGAAAACATTTAAAATAAATATCTCCATATGTTAAGTTATACTCTCATATTATTGTTAACTCCCTCCAGGGATTTTGCATACTTTTATATCTAGTTTTTAGGTTTCAGCGACATCCACGCAACTTAATTTTATATAGTAGAAATATTTTTTTTTATGGAATCGAATATTATTATGTTGGTAATGTTATTTATATTTAAATTAATCATTAAATTTCTTATTTTAATGTGGACTGATATAATTTATATGATATTAAATAAATCTATTATAGTTTAGTAAAATATTGACAGTAGTAATATTATTCTACTCTTTTATATTTATATTATTGGTATGTATATTGTTTTGCATCTATAAATCAAATATTATGTAAATAAAGTTAATTTATTTACATTTTGAAATAATATCCAAATATATACTTATAAATTGTGAAAAAGATTATTATCTTACCACCAATTAAATAATATATTTAATTCTTGCCTAATTCGATCCTTAAAATCTCTACAATTAACCAAAAGCTGCATATCGAAAAAACGATTTAACGTGTTGGAGAAAGAACAATTATCAAGCTTAAAGTTTCGTTATGAAAAAAATGTGAAATGCTTAAAATAGCGGAATTAATTAAAATTATCTTATATATTTTTGATTGGCAAAGATCACACTTGTATACTTTAAGATTTTTTTAAAATTTCTAAGCCAAACAATGCATAGCTATTATTATTTCGTGAGTACTAGTTTAATATCTTTAAAAAAAGGTTTTTCAAAATTGGAAATTTATTTAATAGAAAGTTTTTTTAGGAGTATTTATATATTATAGTGCAACTGAGCCTCTATTTCATATTATCTAACGTTATAAAATATCGAATTCATTATAATATAATATTTACCATTAAATTGAAGTACATATGGTTTATCTGTAAATAATTATATATATTTTTTTAGAATATATATATACTAGAAATGTATAAAATGATGGGAAAAGAAAGGAAATGAATAATAAACAAAATTTTTGTACCTCTATAAGATATTATATTAATTTTCCCAAAGACTAAAATAATTAAGAAATTGATTGATATTCTTTATTGTACTAAGAAACCTGGTATACTGAATTGTTTTATTCCTAATAAAAAAAACATATAAATTTGATATGATACATTCATTTGGCAATGATAGTTGACTTAGTATTCAAACCTGATTTAATTATGAGTTGGGAATAAATGATTAGATGTAAATTATGTTTAATTAAGTATGTCAAAGATAAATTGAAAGGAGGACCGCTAAGATAGTTGAAAATTGAATAATATTTAGAAAATGTTTGATACTCTCTTAAGGATTGGAATAAAGAAAATTATTTCCCTAATTGGCTTCACGATAAGGTATATAGGATGAACAGGGTAAAGGTTTGATTTTTTTTTCCATAAGAAAAAGGAAATGGAAGTGTTGGGAGCAATCTCTGATTCCTCATAAGTGATTGATAGCAAAGTCTAGCCAGGAATCTCATACATAATTGAATTATAACTTAATTCAGAATAACTATTTTTATTATATATACGTTTTATTGTTATTATAGCCATATAAGAAAAAATAATGTTGTAACTCATAAGTTAACCATTTTAGAATTCTACAATAAAACCTGTACATTTATAAAGTAGCATATGTCATACATTGATTTATATTAAATCATTTGTTATGATATGTACTCTTAAATATTTTTTTAAGATTTAATTAAAAAATTTATTATATATATATACCTATAGATATTATCAAAGTACCATTTATACTATCTAAATTAATTAAAATACATTGTATTAATATTATATTTATATAAAGAAGCTAGCAGCTCATGACTAAAGTCATTATAACTTATAACTAGAAATGAATATGTAAAAATATATATGGAATACATATATATATAGCATACCTAATTGTTCCTCTACTAAAATTTTGTAATTAATTTGTTATAGATTACATTTTAATAAATTAAAATAAAATAATATATTAATTAAAATAATATATTAATTAAAATAAAATTAAAAGAGTTAATTATAATAATTATAATATTCGAATGACCTTATATAAAATTAGCGAGTTCTACTTATGACCTTTTATAAAATATATTGCGATTAGCAACTTATTTCATTTTATTTTTATATTCAAATTTATATTATTTAATAATATTATATAAACTTAAATTTTAGATATTTTGAAGGTAATAATAAATTCATCTGTTTTAAGTCTATATTTTGTAGCTAGAATTTGAAGGATGCAATATCTCTGTAAGTTAAAGTACTATCTTGCATAAATATCTATAATTTGTAATCACCTAGAAATTATTCTTCCTATTTAATAATTTAAAAAAAGTGGCCTGTATATTTCTAAATTTAGATAAATTTTGAAAAGGTGATTGTGAATCAGATGATGCTTAGGTTTAAAATTATAAATTGTGAATATCCACTATAATCCATAAAATAGCCTTTTCTAAATATTTGATTATCACATCATTGACACAACATATAAAGTTTTAGTTGAATGTATATAATACCTAATTTCTAAATTACTGTTTTATTTCTTTCTTTCTTTCGTTCGTTCGTTCATTCGTTACTTTAAAGAATATTTAATATTTTATTAAAAAATATTATACCTTTATATCGTCTATCTTATATTACACATTTTTTTAAATAAATGTAAAATTTAATATAGTTTTTAAAAATTTTAATATTTACTTATATCCAAGTTTGGTAACATAATTGAAACTGTTTTTTTATTTTTTTTATATAAATTAAGGCATATAATATAAGCGAAATGATTATAAATGTCAAATCATAAGCTGACAATGTATAAGGTTTCCCATTCAAAATAAAAAAGCAAACATCTCTATTTAAAATGATTATGGGTTTTATTATCAAAAATGGATTAAGTCCTATATTAAAAATGAAACAACACAAAAATGTTTTTCAAACGAGTATTAATCATTATGATCTCTATTCTATATTCTATTTTATTCAATTATATTCTATTTTATTCTATTCTATTCCTTACATTATATATATATATAATTTATTTTAAATTAATAATGATTTTGAATATTTGCTAACATGATTATGATTAACAAAAATATATTCTAATAATCATATTTTCTAAATATTGTTAATTTTTTGGTAAATGAGTACCGCCTGAGCCATTCATTAGTATTCTTTTTTATAATTTTACTATCAAAAATATATAGTTCCAATTGTTAGTTCCTTTACTGTAATTATATATTTATGTATCGGAGATCGTCCCAGTTCGAACCGAGTCAATTAGGGAATTTTTTAAGGACCTGACCAGCTAAGGTGATTTCTACCGTTGTGAAACATAATAATTATCTTATATATGTATAATTTCTTTAAAAGACATAATTTATTTCATAGATATATAATATATGAAATTTAAAAATAAATTGAATATATTTATATTTACACTGTGGTCTATTTATTTGTACTAATTATTGTATATTAAAAGGTTTTTTTTATAAAAGCTAATTTATTATTTCCTAAAATATTTATGTTACCCAGGTTGACAGTGAGCTTTTCGGATGCCAGATCTTATGCCATTCAAATTATAAATGTATATTAGCAGCATATATAATATATTATATATGGTAAGGAATTTATAAAATTTAAAACTATGAGGGCCTGTTTTTAGCAAATTTTATAAATTTAAATTATCCATAAGCACGCGTTTTAGAATTGTGTCATAATGTACAGTAGAGGTCTATAATAGACAGGTTTAAGCCAAAAGTCCGTTCACTCATTGTTTTAAAATTATGTTTAACCCCCCCGCCAGCCTAAAGTTTAAAAATTAAGAATCATATTTATTTACTTTAACGTATATTTTTAATTAAACATATATAATACACGCAATATTATGAAATTAAAATAATCATTTTTATGTAAATTGAAATATTTCTTCATTTCGCCTAAAAAAAATTACTAAAAATTTTTTAACCCGCCCGTCATCCGTTAAAATATTTTAGAAACTCCGTCCAAGCCAGCTCGAAATATTGGCTGGAGTGAGCGGGCGACTAAAAACCCAACCTATGCAGATCTCGAGGGCCATTGTGAGTTTAGGACAATTTCGTTTATAAATATATTTGATTATCTTTCCTAAAATTTATATTAATATTGACTGATATTTTTTATTTATATTGACTAATATTTACAGAGTAGTGTATTTTACATTTAAAATAATATCTTAAAAAAGTCTAAATAAAATTAGACCCCGGTTTATAAATGATCTTTAGTTTTCTAGATTTGCAAAACGTCTAGATTTGCTAAAAGTCACGATTTGCTTAACCCTTATATCGATAAAATGTATAATAATTTACTTAGACCCATCCACAAATTTGAATCTTGAGGTTATATATATTTATCGAACATAGTGAATATTATATACTAAAAATAGGAATTGTTGATTAGGGGAAGTGGGAAATAATTTAAATATCGTATATACCTATAGATTCGATGTAATAGTTTGGGTCACTTATGTAGACTAATGAAAGATAAGTAATATAAAGATTTTTAAATAGATAAACTCATAATATATTTATATATTATATATAAGTAAAATGTGTACCTTTAATAACATCATCCACATAATCTGTCAATATTACATATAATTTATTATTTTATTTAAAAATTCAGCTAATTTTTTTTAAAAAAAAATGTAACCCGTTATCGTATAAACAATACTACCATCTATGAAAGAAAATATTATAGATTGCATGAAATATTATGTTATTTTTTTTTTTGAAAAATTACCTTCTTTGCAGCAAGTTATATTAGCTTTAAATTTAATTTATTTTGTCTATTGTTTAAAGTAGCTTTACTCGGGACATGCCTGCAAATGATCCAATTGTCTAAACAAAGTTTTATAATGATTAGAAACGTATTTGATTGATTTTTTTATTTTTTACCTATTAAATATTGATTTTATAAATAAACAAATCAATAAATAAAGTTTTACATCGTCCTTAGCAAGCCAAAGGAGCGAAATCGATTATGTTTGGGTAAACTTTATGATTTTTTTTTATATAGATTGCTCTATTTTTTCACGACATCATAATAAAAATAAAAGATATTTTATATTAAAACTCTTTCTCTGTCAATACCATCAAGTAGTGTAGTTGTTAAATGGCTTGGATTAGAAATTTTTTTAAAAACGGCTAACTCATTATTTTAGCCAGAAAAATTTTGTATTAAGCCTTAAGATTTGGCTGATAGATATTCTAAAACTTTGTGTCATCAGGTTTGTGTAATATTTTTTTTCTGGATAAAATATTGAGTATGCCGTTTTTTCATTTAACAACATTAGATACAAGTATTATATTTAAAAATAAATAACTAATTTGTGATCATTTTCCTTCGCAAATATTTTTTTCTCAGATTAAAGATATTTGAAGGACAAAATAAACCAAAATTTTTTACTCGTTTTTTTGGAAAATCATTAATGGTATTTTTTTTCTTTCTTTCTTTCTTCCTTCCTTTCTTTCTTTTTTTCTTTCTGTGTGATATCGAATTGGAAAAATTATTTTATATTCTTGTTAGGGGTCCCCGCAAAATAATTTCATGTATTCACCAAATATCAATAATTATATTTATATTATTTAGGTATATATTCACTTGAAGATTCCACAACTAATTAATAGAATATTTGGAATAGAATTTTAGTATAATTATAATTAATAATTAGTATTTATATAAATGTTAGTTAAAAAATTACTTTCAATATTACAACCAAATGCTATTATCAAAGCTGGTAAAAATAACGAAAGAAATTTGTTCATATTTTTTATAAGACAATCTTTTATTTTTTAGATTATTTTTCCAAAAATATAAAATAAATTTTGGCTATTTAAGTTAGTTATAAACTTTATATTCTAAACGATTCAAGTTTTTCCGAAAGTTTTAATTATATTTTATTCACTGGTTATAAAAAAAATATAAAACGGTTTAAATACAATTTTAGCTGGTAATTTTTGTTTAAAAATTTGAGTTCATTTAATTTAATTTTTTAAATTAAATCTACTGAAAAATTTTTTTAAAACCCTTGTTAAAGTTTAAATAATTATAATTTTCCGAAAAACTTTAACCCCCATTCCCTAGTAATTTTAAACAAATTAAATATAATATAACTAAAATTATATATTGTTAAAATAATAATTATGAATAAAATTTTATTGCTATAGTACATCAGCTTTGTTATAAATTAATTCACCGGCTTGATTTTAGCCTATTTTTAAAAGGGACTAACTCAATATTATAGCCTTGCCTGTATAAATTTCGTTAATGGATGTTGTCCAAACCTTTATGCCACCTATGAACCAAAATCTTAAAACTTGATAATTTTTTTCCAAATAAAATAGTTAGCACACTAATGTTAATCATTATGATTGAGATATAACGGAATAAACTAAGGAACCAAAAAGAGCATAATATTCCGAGGATTTAACCCTGGCTGAAAAATAACAAAAAAAAAATGGTACTAAACTATCTTAATAAAAATAAAATAGTAAATATTTTTCAGATTGGCAAAAAAGTAACACCTTATTTAAAAGTGACCGCATTACGCCTGTGATAATATTTTTTTTTAAACTTTCCCAGGCATGGTAGCTTATTTTATAAATTATAATTATAATAAATTTTTTTTAATTTTCTCGATTTCAAAAGTAAATACGCTAATTTTTTGAGGTTTCGACTCAGACAAACGATATAAAAAATCAAATTTATATTATTATATTATATAGTATAATGTTTACCATTATAATTAATATCGTTTGTCTGTAATAATTTATATAAATATTTTTTTTAAATATATTATGGAAAAAAAAGGATTATAAAAACAATATTTTTATATCGCTTTATATATTTACATATAAAAAGCGTTTTATACGATCCACTACCCATTTTCATTGTTTTTCCTTGATATGTATATTTTACAATACTTCGCCATTTTATAAATTATATTAATATTATTATTTTTTATCCATAATTTTAATGATGAAGCAATCTACCAAGAAAATACAATCCAAGGAAGATCCTGAGTCGATTTTAAAAGAAGGACCAGTTTATAACCAAAATATACATTAAGTAAGCCTAAAGAATTTGCTCATAGCTGGCAGAAACTGCTTGAGACATCTATTTGCCCAAATCTCGATGCTTACATGTTATTATTTTTGTTAAAATCTTAACGAGCCGTTTTGAAAAATATATCGACCACCACAATATAGCATATTATGCTTAAATTTAACATAGCTATAGAACTATTATTTTGTTTACAAAACTATACTTTTTTTTTATAAATTATTAAATATATCTTTATGTAATAGAGGTAACATCTTGTACCATAACAAATCAAAGGCTACGCTAACGAAAGGACATATACCTTCTTTTATCTACATTTCTATTTTTTAATTATTACGAACTCTTTAATTACTGTTGATCATTGTTTTTAAAAAATATATATATAAATAAAAATAATTTTTGCCATTATTTTCAAGCAGTGACCCCACAGAGGTCAAAGTTTTAGGCCCATCCCATGGTCTGAAAATTTTTTTAGTCTTTATTTATATAGTTTAAACTAAAACAATTTGTGAAATATATATAATATGAAAGTATTAGAGCCTTTTTCTTGGTAATTTTAACCTAATTCGGTAGTAATATATATTTAGTGAGTGGTTTAGAGGATCTATCTATGTTTATATTTAAATATATTTTTTTTTCTTCCTAATTTTATCAGAGTACTATGCCAACACTTGATTCTGGATATCTAGGCTTACCCGATTTAGTGAGCTAAAGTCTAACTTAGTTTCTCTCTGGATGTTTCTTCTTTTTTTTGAACGCTTTGAAGCAATACACAAATTATGTATATATTGAAATACCTTTTTATGTTTTATATTATTATGTAGAGATTATTATTATTATTAATAATCAAATAAAAACTTGTTTGCATTAATAATTATTTGAAAATTAAATCGATGAAGCCCTTATATGATCGTTCCTCCTCTAAGGTTAATATAAAAATAATAAGCGTACCAAAATAAAAATAGCGAGATAGATTAAGCAGATACTTTGGCAAGGGTAAAACTCTTTGTTAGGATCTCAAGTGTCTAAGGAATATATTATTTTATAAAGCCTTTTATTAATCTGTAAATCTCATGAATCAGTTACGATTGTGAATTGATTAGACTTGATCCAAGGTATTAAGGTAATATAAAAAAATTCTATTGATTAGAGAGTGGAGTTGAGGATGTTTTAGTTTTGTTTTAAAAGGCTTAATATTGAAACCTTTGGTGATAGGTAGTGTTACCGCAGACACAATTATCTTCTGCTGAGTTAAAGTAGAGGAAATGAAAATTTCCCAAGAGGTGCCTCAAACCAAAATTAGATGTCCTCGAATTGAGCGTTCGAGGCCAAATTTTTATTAATGTTAAACACATCATGATTCTCTTCTGTCACTCAAAAAAAATTTCTAATACTCACACTCTTTCCAAACCCTTTTTTTAAGAATATTTATTTTCCATTATCTTCTTTTTTGATAACAATAAAAAAAATAGTTCAACAAATCTAAATTGAATAGTCATTCAACCATATATTTTTTTAAATCCAGAATTATAGATCCTGGCAACTGCCAATTTATAACAATATGATACTAAAATTTCCTACTTGTTTTTTTTTGCACTTTTCAATAGAAACAGAGTAAGGTTAAGCAATTTTTAATGAAGTCAAATGCGCTAACATAAATATTCTCAAGCACAATCTAATGGTGGCATACTCAATATTTCTTAAATGAATTTGTTTTATAAAAATTATCTCTTCAAGAATGTATTAAATAAATCTAAATTCATGTTTGTATATATTGTCCTTTAAACAATATGAATTATATAACTTAAGTCTCTCAAATATATATATAGTAATTCAAGGATATATTTGAATATATATAATGCTTCAGCTATTGTTCGGTGGAGAGTATTTTAAATATGGGGAGGGATACGCCCATTTGACCTAGCAGTAGAAATGACTTACCCATAGCGCTAATTATAATGTATGTTCAAATTAAAACTTTTACTTCTAGAGAGTTCTAATTTATAACATCATATTATACTTCAGAATGAGTGGTAGTCACTTATGTATTTAGGATAATGGTCTGCGCGGGTTGGCAGTATTTGACCCCCATCGGGATTCGGTATAAAAGACTTGTTATTTTCCGGCTGGAGTTGGGTTGTAATACATGTCCGACTCGATAAATAAGTCAAATAATCATTTTAATCTAACAAGAGTATAACATGCCATTTTCAGTTATTATTTTATACTTAACATTAATTTAACAAATTATTTTTTTTATTAAATTTTTGCGTTATTATTACATACTTTATTTACATCCTATTTCGTTTAATTAAAATACATTTATCTAATATCTATTTAATTAATATCGACAAATTTTCAATAATTAATACAAATATTGATTAATATTATGGCAGTCAATCAAATAAACTTTTAAATTGTCAGACTCTGGTTTTGACAAATTTTTTTTATTATTAGCTTTGGAGATATTAATCCCGATGGCAGAGGGCTTAGACGATTTCACATTATTTATTTTTTAATCTTAACTCTTGTACGATGTTTGGGTGATTTCTATTGGTCGCCAATATTAGCCAATTATATCGTTACCAATTACAACTAAAAAATTTTGGTTTCGCATTTAAACAAAAGGTCTACACAAAAACAGCCTTGGACAAAAATAAGAAAACCCAACTAAGATACACCTTTAAAGGTTAAAACATTTTTTATAAATGCCAGTTTTTAATTAGAAAAACGAATTGCTAACATTTGGGTACTTTTGTCTGGTTTATTTTTCTTAAGTATTACTTTAATCTATCCTTTATTTCCGGAGGGAAAATTTTGTCCAGTTTGTAAGTTGTCCAAGACAGTTTTCGTGTGATACTTAGAAAAGAGAAGTATAAAATAATACATAAATAATAATTAAGGTAATTAATCACCGTTATTATAAACGTGGAAAGGGGTGTGGGGTTCACAACTCTAAATCCCCAGATTGGGCATAAATTTGTTGTTGAAAACTCAGTCCCGCCCGAATTTCCTAAAAAAAATTTTTTATATATTATATCAGTATTTTTTACAAAACAGTCAAAATAAATCATTTAGAAATGATCAAAAAAATTTAAAATTTAGCATAAAATAAATTGTAAATACATTTTTGGGCGGGGTTAAAAAAAAAATATTTAGTAAATATTTTAAGAAATCAGACGATGAACTTTAAAATACTCTTCTCTTCTCTTCTCTTCTCTTCTCTTCTCTTCTCTTCTCTTCTCTTCTCTTCTCTTCTCTTCTCTTCTCTTCTCTTCTCTTCTCTTCTCTTCTCTTCTCTTCTCTTCTCTTCTCTTCTCTGGGAATAAAATTCAGTGCCCACGTTTTAAAATTAAATTTTCAAATGTAAAATTTTTGCATAATTCTATATAAGATTATTTATGCAGCCCCATTGTAGAAGTAATGTTGTTAGGGCTTATTTTGAGCCGATATTTTAAAACGGCAAACTCAGTATTTTAGCCAAAATATACGTCTAGATCTTTGTTCCCCCATTCTGTGAGCAAAATCTTCAGGGTTGAGTAATATTTTTTATAGATAAAATATTGAGTTTAACCGTTTTTTTAACTCAAAAACTGTCGTTTAACAACACTAGCCCCCCCCCCCGTGTTTATATTAAAATATTATATTTCAAACAGAACCAATCACTTATTCAGATTTTTTTTAAAAAATAATTTAAATAGTACATGAACTCTCACCTCAAATTAAAAGTAAAGAGTTAAAAATAAATATTATAGTTTGTTTAACTATAAAACCAGTTTAAACAAAAAATTTTAATTAATCTATTTCGTTTTCTTTCGTTAGAAAATTAACTAAGATTTATAATTAGATAAGAAGAATACATTACCTTTTTGAACCTCTGAAATTTTATAAACAAAAACAAAGCAAATAATATACAATTTAAACCTTACCTAAAAGCCTTTAACCTCCGGCTTAAACAATTTAAATATTTGAAAAAAAACGAAAATAGATATTAGTTTATCCATTTATTTTTACAGAAGAAATATATTTTTTTTAAAAATATATGAACATAATTTTATCCACCTTTTTATCAGCTTTGATTATAGCACTTGGCTGTAAAATTAAAAGTAAAATTTTTTAACAAAAAAAAACTAACTTCTAAAATTACTTTTGTTAATATTTTATTGTTTTAATTTGGTTGCGTAAGATGTGTAATCTTCAAGTAATATCATTTTATAAATACCTATGTATACGAAGATAAATGTTAATTTTTGGTTAACTTATTAAATTTATTTTAGGCAGGTAACCTTCTAATTAAAATGTTTTTATACATTTTTATAAGTTTTAAAAAAATTTGTAAGATACAATTCGGATAAATTAAAATATTTTTTAGAAAATATTTTTTCAGATTATTTTGTATAAACAAATGGCTCTTAATAGGGCGAATATTTATAATTTTATTTTTTTTAACGTTGATAATAGCGTTTCTTACAGATCTAGATCTTTAATTCCTGGTCGAACCCAAAATCCTTCTTTTTCTCGAGTCTTGGTTAATTAAAAAAAAATATGTATAAAATTGGATCCCTTTTTTCTTCTATTCAAACTCTGGCTTAATTTTTTAAAATGTATAAATTTAAAAAAGTTTTTTTTAAAGGAGATAAGGACCCACGGGTGCTCTTATGTTGGAGAAAATTGATCAAAAATATGATTAAAAACTCTTCTTTGATTTAAATTTCCCTTACGGAATAAATTTTATTGAATGTTTGGATGTATATAATTATATACCTAATGACGCGATTTAAATATTGCATATTAGAAAACTAATTATTACTAATCAATAAATTGACAATGGACACTTTGCCACCAATTTGATATAATTGTGAATGAATTTGATGATCCTTTTTTTTACCTCATTTAAACATATGTCATTCATACTTAAAACAAATAGGATATTTTATAAGAAAATAGAATAAGAGCATTGTCCAGTTAGATCTATAAAGGCTGTAGCCAAAGAAAGAGATTCGAAAAATCAAACTAAATAATTATGGTTCGATGGAATGATAATTCGGTAGTGATCGTTGCATCGACATGTCACAACCATCTATTAGCTTTCCAAATGTTTCAAGGTATTCCGAGAAAATATCTTCTAAAATAAAAAAATCTTCAGAACAAGCTTATAACAAACACATGTGGAAGTTGATCTGTGTGATAAGCCAATAGTCATCAATTTTATCTTAGGTAGCTTTGGCAATTTCCTGTAAAATCTGGAAATTCATGAATCGAGATGACAAGAAGAGTTTGCTCGCATTTAGGCTAGGTTATTCACTATCTCATACTAACACCAGCAAAAAAAATTGCAGGAAACGCGAGCCAGTTTGCATTACAAAATAAAAACCCAACTGATTTATATCTGGAGAAATTTTGTCCAAAATTTGAAAAAGGACGGGGAAGCAGATTATTGCCAAACGCGCTTAAGATATACTATATTAAATGTTTCAAGGATATTTTCATAATGTATAAATATTTTCTAGTAATCATCATAAATAGTAAAGGTCACGGTCGGATCTTTGGTCCGTACCCGACCGATACCCTCGGATCGGACCGGATCACGATCCTTAAAGACAGGTCCAGGACCGGTCTTTTTATTTGTTTAAAAAACATTTTTTTTTAACCTAATTTAATTTATTTTATCATTTTATTAAATATAAGAGTATTATATAAACAATAAAATGTAACCAATGGTATTGAAGAAAGTGATTTTGTGCTTGTGGAGGGCATATTAAAATTAAGAGTAGATTGTGTTTTTGAGATATTTCCATTTTTATCATCAGAAGTATATATTTTATGTTTTATGAGATGTCTGCTTAAGTTACCTTATTATTTTATTAAGAATAAGGTTAAGTTTTTAACAATGAATTATTCAGACAGTTTCTTAAGATAAAATAGAACTATATAAATAATAACCAAAATATTTTAATAATAATATTGCTTATTTTGAATAATTTATTGCTTAAAAAATTATAAACAATTTTTTGTTACTTGTTGCTGACGATAAATTTGGTACTCCACAAACTCTATGTTTATTATTGTGACTATAAGTAAAATGTTTCTTGGAAAATCTTATGGTTTTCATATTGTAAAATATAAATTAACAAAATCTAAAATAACTCATCTAGAAAAATATCATAAAATAAAATATACAAAAAAATTATATTAATTGAATAGTAAAACAAACTTAAATAATAATAAAAGACCAGTCCGGACCACGGTCCTCAAAAAAGATAGGTCCGAAAATAGGTCCGGTCCTGGATAGGTCCGGTCCGGTCCTGGATAGGACCGGCCCGTTGACCTTTACTAATCATAAATTACAAAAAAAAGAATAGTATTATACATAATTTTTCATCCTTTTTTTTAACCTCTTTAAAATGAAAAACGGTGGAGGATATGCACCCAGGCTAGATTTTCTATCTAGCATTATATTTTTTTGGTAGAATATCACATCTGGGCCCAATATAAATTTTTTTTTTTTAAAAATTGAACATTTTTATCCACCAGAAAAAAAATCTTGGCCAATCAAAAAAAAAATTAAATAATATACCCCCCCCCCCCCCCCCCCGGCTCCTTTTCTATTACCGAAATCAAAAAAGTGTTACGAACGTTTTATATTAATCATAAAATTTTATTTAGGTAAAATTATCTTTAGCACGTATGCTCCGAGTAAGCTACTTTCATATTATATAATATATTTTTTTTATATATATTTTATTATTTTTTTATATCAGCCGATGTAATTTGCGTCAAAGAAAGTTAATTTAAAAGATATAAGAGTATACGGTTCTATCTACAATACATTCTTTTCATTAAACGGCGAATATCTTTTTAAGGAAAGAAATTTTTTCATTTCATTTCGTTTTAAATAAAAAAAATGAATAATTGATAAATTTACACAGAAAACGTGGCTAATTTCAATTGAAAGTAATGGCCCCTTTTTGCGTATTATAAAAGTTTTAAACTTATTTTATAAAAATAAAATAATCTTTATGTTTCTATATCTTTCATAGGCTACACAAATGACACAAAGTACTATATCGAATCTAAAAGTATAAAATATATATGCAATTAACCCTGGTATGTATAAATATTAGGCACAAGTGGATATAGTGGCCAGTAGTGTTGTTAAAAGACTCATTTTGAGCCGATTTTTAAAAACGGCTAACTTAATATTTTATCCAGAAAAATACTATGTGCAAGCCTAAAGATTTATGGCACATAGGATTGAACATCTATTGTGCTTAGGGCAGTATTATCCTGGCTATACTCTTGAGTTAGCCGTTTTTAAAAATCGACTCAAAATTAGCCGTTAAACAACACTAGTGACCAGCTAACCCTTACCAAGATGGTGCCATCGTAAGGAAGGAATAAGTCATTTGATTGCACTGGAAATATATCTCCCAAATCCTATATATTTTTTTTAAAAAGAATTGATTCCGAAGATGAAATTGTTATTTAAATCTTTTTTTAAAAAAAACGATAAAAAGATTTCAAGTGTAAGGGAGTTTGAGAAAAGAAGGCTTTTTTTTAAAAAAAAGTAAAATTGAGATCTAAGAAATTATTATTTTAAAAAACAAACAAATTATCATTAACTCAAAAATTTTTATTTACGTTTAAAACTCACTATGTTTAATAATAAAAAAAAATTCACTTTCAAGATTCAAATTTCTGGATAGGTCTAATTAAAAAAATTTTTTTTTTTAAAAAAAAAAACATTATTTATGTAAATTTTATATAATATAAACTCTAATATTTTACGAGGGAATTTGCAAATCAAAGTTTTTTTTTTAGCAAATCCTTAAGATTTTGAATAATTTCTAAAGCCGGTTTTTTAAAATATATTTTCAGTGATCAGATAATGTTGGAATCTTACTCCAACATGCATAGAATACCAACACGACGAATATCAAACGATTTTATATTTAAATTATTTTAACTATCTTAAATTTATTTGAATTTTAATGAAAATGTGTTATAATCTATAATTATGGAATAGAATTCCTTGCATAAAAAAATATATGATTTAAGTGTTTAAAATATTTTAAAAACGGTCCTTTGATGCAATAATCCTCATTTTAATAAATTTATTACACATAATAATACGAATTATACTATCTAAAATTTGTATATGGCATCATTAGATTTGGTATCCGAAAGCCTCTCTGTCAACCTGGGTATATATATATATAAATATATTTTAAGAAATATAAAAAATTTAAAATAAAAATTCAAATATATAACAAGTACAAGAATAGACCAACTAATAAAAATAAATAGCGACTTTCTTTCTTTCTTTCTTTCTTTCTTTTTTTTTTCTTTCTTTCTTTCTTTCTTTCTTTCTTTCTTTCTTTCTTTCTTTCTTTCTTTCTTTCTTTCTTTCTTTCTTTCTTTCTTTCTTTCTTTCTTTCTTTCTTTCTTTCTTTCTTTCTTTCTTTCTTTCTTTCTTTCTTTCTCTCTTTCTTTCTTTCTTTCTTTCTTTCTTTCTTTCTTTCTTTCTCTCTTTCTTCTTTCTTTCTTTCTTTCTTTCTTTCTTTCTTTCTTTCTTTCTTTCTTTCTTTCTTTCTTTCTTTCTTTCTTTCTTTCTTTCTTTCTTTCTTTCTTTCTTTCTTTCTTTCTTTCTTTCTTTCTTTAGTTTCGTGGTCCAGGGTCGGGATAAAATTTTTATGGATTAAATCGGATCGAATTGAAATCTATAACACCCAAAAAGAAAACAATTAAAAAATAATTTTAAAGATATATTTTTAAGCTTGCAAAAAAATTCAAAACAATTAAAATTTTTTATAAAATGATGAAATAATTATTTCTATACACTTTTTTGATTGAAATTTATCCTTTTTGATTTACTCTGACCCACAATATATTCTAGTGAAAGTTCACTTATCTAGAAAATTATTGGATTTAAAATTTCCTGCTCCAATTTCGTATTTCTCGTTGTAAGATTCATTTTTAAATCTCTGTTTTTATTTTTTCAATATTATATTGATCTCATCTTATTTACATTTAACATACGCGATGTCGGATGGTCATTAAAGATATCTGTAAATATTAGTGTTGTTAAACGACTCCATTTGAGCTGATTTTTAAAAACGGCCAATTCAATATTTTATGAATATTACGTGCCTGAAGATTTTTCTCATAAACAGCCCGAAGGTCCATCTCTTAGCGAAATCTCGAGACTTAGGCATTATTTTTCTAGGTAAAATATTGAGTTAGCCGTTTTCTCTTCTCTTCTCTTCTCTTCTCTTCTCTTCTCTTCTCTTCTCTTCTCTTCTCTTCTCTTCTCTTCTCTTCTCTTCTCTTCTCTTCTCTTCTCTTCTCTTCTCTTCTCTTCTCTTCTCTTCTCTTAATGAAATGTAAAATACGCAAAATATGAAATTTTTTAAATGTGCGACAACAAGAATAATAGCAATTTCCGAATTAAATTATTTACATTATAATAGTGCAATCAATAAATTACTAATACATTAAATTTTTAATTAAATATATATTAAACGTTTAAAAAGTCAAAACCGGAATAAGTATTAAACGTATGCATAGTATTAGATTAGAGATCGGCACAAGTGTTAATAAGCGACTCAATTTGAGTCTAATATTTTAGCCAGAATAATATTGTCTAAGCCTGGAGATACCCTCTATTAGATGTCCAAACCTTTGTGTCATCTATGAGGCAAAATCTTTAGGCTAGCTTAATATTTTCTGAATAAAACATTGAATTAGCCTTTTTTAACTCAAAGAACACTAACCAGCACTGCATAACTTTAGCCTGCCTGTTTAATATTTTTATGATCCGATCCATCAGCCATTCACCGTTTGTAATATGTTTGTTTTGGACGTCAGTTCCTTACTTTCCAATCAGATTATTGCCAAAAATAAATTTTCTTTTAGAGCTTTATTTTTTTTCGAAACCCCTTTTCATTAAGTATAATTGCCATTTATAAAATTTAAAAAAATAAAAATCGCATATTAAAATGAATTGTTATTTCGAAATTTTAGTAGAAAAAAAGATTAAGTAAATATATATAAGTTATATTATTTTTATATTAAGTTTCTATTGTATTTTATAATATGTATATATTGACTATAATTTAAGAATACTAGGAAGTTTGTGCCCATTAAGACTAAGATAATGAAACAGACTTAGGTGATATGGGCACACAATTAGAAGGCCTATGAACTACATAGGTAATAAGGTTGAGAGTTTGGAAGTGATTGGAAAACGTAAAAGAGGAAGGCCAAAACTTCGATGGAGCCATAAAGTTAGAGCCACTATAAAGAAGTATATAATAGATAAAAGAGATAGTATGAATAACATAAAGTGGAGAGAGAAGTTGAAGGAGCTTACCACCAGAAAAGGTGAAAGCTAAAGAGAAAAAAAAATATATTGAATATAATAACATTTGTCATATATTATAGGTTAAAATATAAAATGTCAAAATATTGTGATTCTCATTAATTGTCCCTAAATTTTACTGTTATCATACTTATGAAAATATGTTAGGTAGTATCAGTTAATTGTATGTTTTTTTTACAGTTCCTTCGGATTCAAACCGATAGAGTTGGTAATTTCATGCCATTCTAAAGTCCTTTAGATCTCAGGCTAAACCTTTAGAGGGGTTCGCTCATTATAATATATTTATTCCCATAAAATATTTTCAGTTTATTCTCTTGTGGATATTTTCTAATGTTAAAATGTCACCCAGAGTGGTCTTCCAGACATTATCTCTGTAGGAGATATACCAGGGGTTGCCTTGAATATGTTCCGATGAGTTATCAAATTTGGCTCATTTGAGCAGGGCTCAAGTCCAAGTTTTTTTCCCCGCTTAAATAGGCATTTTGATTATGGAAATATATAGCTATATACTTTAGGCTGTATAGACAAAAACATGTTTGATTTTTAAAATAAAAATTAAGAGCTGAAATGATTTAGCGAGAATATTTAAATCTATCAAAATAATTTCGCATATATTATATATTAAATTTGCCAAATTTATTTATGTTAAAATTGCAATTTCAGACCTATTTGGTAAATGTCAACCCATATTAACCAAAACTATTCAGAAATTGGGCTTTTAAAATATGAATAAATTATAGAAGGATAATTTCATAAACCAAGCAACTTTAAACTTAAAAACATAACCAGATATTTTTCATAAATTTTATTAGAATTAATACCTACCATTTTAAAATTGGAGGTTATACGCCCAAGCTTTCAGATAGATTAAAAAATATATGGAATATTCAATAAATAAAATTTAATTCAAACTAAATTGATTCTAAAAAAAATCTATGATATAATTATGTTATCATAGTACCAATATTTCCGAGTTTAAACTATTTTATTTGATGTAATATTACAGATTACAACAATAATAAGTACTATATATATTGCAGTATCATATCATAAAAGTCCTATTATTACAAATATCATTAATTGTAAAGTTTTATATAGTATTATAAAATATAAATTTTGGTTGTAATTATTGCGCATAACGAATTATATATAAAATAAAGCAACCATAAAGAACAAATAAATCACATTCAAAAGATGAATAAAGATATGGATAATGTTCAATATAATAAAGTTTTTAAATAAAATATCATATAATTCAGTAAACAAATACCGGTTCGGTTAAGATATAGATTAAAAAATAAAGATTCAGATTTAATTTGAACCGTTAAAAACCGGTTCAACGTTTCGATTTTAGATACAAGGTTAAGTCAAAATTTTTAGCTTGCAAGAAAAATTTAGTAAAAAATTTTATTTTGCTGGAGAATTGAGAATTGTGGTATATAGTTTGGCAGGCTTTCAGCATAATGTGGGGCTTAGTGACCCCCATAATTCCTATTATTACTTTATACCGTCAGATCTATAATTACAGAGCGTTTGTACTGAAAATAATTATTATTTGCATTATTCGAAGCAACGAGATTAAATTCAATTTTTTTATTAAATATTAGCCAAATTTGCGTTATTATTATTATATTATTTATATATATGCTAAGATTTAAAGCTATAAAGATCTTTAATGTACACATTCTTATTAGATTTATTTAAAAAATTATAAATGATTAAAAAATATTATTTTTTTTCTATTTGTATCAAATCTAGATGTTACCATATAAAATTTCTTAGAAGAAATATACAAATTAATTTATATAAAGGTTTCTTTCCAAATTTTACACAATCAATAATTTTAAAGAAATATTTATTAAATATAATAAAGATTTGTATTTACATCTTTACAATGTTGTTTAAATCTACATTATTAAAACAGTCAATAAAATAATTCATTCTTGTAAATAATTGTAACAAAATTTGATAGAAAGTTAAGAAAAAATAGTTCTAACAAGAAATATAAATTTTACATCTTACTCTACAACATGTCAACTAAGATAATCCTCTAATTTATATAAATATACCCAGCACTGAACTTGTTAGATTCACTTAATTTATATTTTATTCCAAACTCTTCCGAGGCTTGGTTTGTTCAGTGTGTCGCCCAAAACTAATTTAAGTAGTTGGTTACCGATTACAAATAAAAATTTTAGTTTCGCATTGGAACAAAAGTGGACTAAATGGAATACGAGAAAGATGCCCATTCAACCAATATTACGTTTAAATGAGTAAATATTTTTACAAATACCACTTTTTAAATCAAAACAAATTTTCTAAAACTTGCTTACATTTATCTGGTATATACCTTTTTTTTTTATTTCGTAAGCACTTTGATCGAACTTTAATCTCGGTGGTAATTTTGACGAGTTAATTTTGTCCAGGACAGTTTTGTCCGTGATAAGAAAAGTGAGTCGAAATAATAAATAAAAATATAAAGTTATTAATCACCCTTATTTAAAAGGTGGAAGGGAAAGGAAGGGGGTGACAATTGTAAATCCAGATTGAGCTTAATTTGGTCTATGAAAACCAGGTCTCGCCCGAAGTTCCTATAAAAAAAATTTAATTTGTATCGGTATTATTACAAAACGGTCTAAATCATTTAGAATGATCAAAATTCTTTTATAAAATTTTCACATAAAAAAATATGTTAAAAATTAGAAAAAATCAGGGGTTAGCTTTAACATGGGAGGATAAGTGGGAATCAAATTTAGGACCAGGTTATATAATATCAATTTTAGCAGGTCTCTAATGTAAAATATTTGACATAACTCTGTATAGCATTATATATGCAGTCCCATGTTTATATGAGGGTACATGAACTTTCACCTAATGTTAATTGGTTGGTTGTTTAAAACCCAGACCCGGAGTTTAAGTCTAAATTGACCAAACCAGCTGTGAGCACGAGCTCCGAACACAGGAGTCCAGATCCTGGGTTCAGATGAATAATGTTATTCCAAATAGTTCAAATAAAAAAATATTAACCAAAAATATAAACATGGCATTTTCTATGGTTGGAATAGTAAAATCCAGCGAAAAACACAGCTTAGGGTTAAAAGCTTTTTAATCGGGACCACCTAGGGCTTAGAAATACCAAAAAAATAGGATTAAAATAATTATTATGTTGGTGGTGATAAATTCCAGCTACACCATCCTAGAGAATTAGATACGAACTTTCTGGTCAGACTCGTTTAATTTTATCGTTAGTTTTTAAACTTCTTATTTTTTAAATGTATGTTAGACCTGATAACATGAATAATATTATAAACTTAACTTCAAAAATGTAAAAAAAAATACTTAATTTAAATTTTCAAATAATTATTTTCCTTAAAAATATATTATCTAAATAATAGATAAATAAACAACTTCAAAAATATTTTTAAAAAACGCATCATGTGACTGCCATTTTTCATCACAAATTATAAATTTACAACATAATTTTATGACGTTTAATCTTTATATTTTGTCATATTTAATTTACTAGTGTTGTTAACTCGTTTTGAGCCAATTTTTAAAAACGGCATATTTTAGCCAGAAAAAATATTGCCTGAGCCTAGATTTGGCTAATAGATGCCCAAACCTCTGTCCTTCTACAGACAAAATCTTCAGGCAGCGCAATAGTATTCAAGATGAAATATTGAGTTAACCATTTTTAA
Organism: Gordionus sp. m RMFG-2023; assembly: GCF_954871325.1. Classification (NCBI taxonomy): domain Eukaryota; kingdom Metazoa; phylum Nematomorpha; class Gordioida; order Chordodea; family Parachordodidae; genus Gordionus; species Gordionus sp. m RMFG-2023. The sequence continues at coordinate 90,841,932 of NC_088775.1, read as the reverse complement.
AAATCAAATTGAGCCCTTTAGCAACACTATAATTACAATATGCATTAAAATAAAATCTTCCTTTGTACCCCCTTTTTGTATATTTAAGATTAATAATATTACTCCGTGTAATCGGAAATTATGTGGGGGATAAATTTGTTTATAGAAAAAAATAAATATACATATTGTTAAAAGAAAAGTAAAATAAAAATTAATTATTATAATTTAAAAATTATTGGCCGTGCCAATAAATTAAAATTAGCACCCCAAATAAACATAAATGGTAAGAAAATGAGAGTAAAAGGGGTTTGATTAAACTACAGAGAGTCATTTTCCTATGATATAAATAACTTATAAAAAAAATAAATTATTCAAATATAATCAAATATATTCAAATATATTCAATAATAAAGGAATATACATTAATAGTTGAATTTACTTTTATCTCATAATAAATAGTTTAAATCCTTTAATATAATTTCAATATAATTATATTAAAAATAATATATAATTACATTATAAATTTCAATAATTTAAAATCCGCAAGTTGGCATATTATTAATTTTAAAAAAAAATTTTTAATTTATTTTTTGTTAATGACGTTAGTCTCTTGGGACCAAGGTCTACCTCTCGCCTGGGATTATAATTGCGTGGACCGTTTTGCCAGATCTTTCATCCAACTCTATCACGAAAGCCACACAAAAACAAACAAATATAGCAATCTTAATAATGTTTTGTTTGTTCCGGTAGTCTTAGGGGGGTAGGCAAAGGTTTTTGAAGGGCACCCAGTGAAAATCCTGTCATGTAGATGCCTCCATCCCGTGAAAAGTATAATAAAGGTTAAAGCAAAGAAAACAAGGTTAAGTTTGAATATTGGGACTCTTAAAGGTAAGACGAGAGAATTGGCATCCATGTTGAACGAAAGAAAAATTGATAGAACCTGCATACAGGAGACGAAATGGAAAATAAGATAAATTTTATTATTTATAACAAAAATAAACTTTCCAAGATCTGCATTACCTCTTTCATTGCAGAATGTGTAAAATTAATATTTTCCCTTAAATTTCTGGAACCTTCTAGAATTCTAAAATTTATAGATATTTATAAAAATCAGAACTACTTCAACAAATGATTTGCTGTAAATTCTAACATTTTCTAGCAATACAATACCATTAAGGCTGCGTTCCCTCAGTGCTGAAGATGAGAGATTATTTAGTAAGGCAAAGGTTCTCTCTGATCCTCGCTCTGAAATTGATGATGATAATATAGTGATGATTTTATTATTATAATACGATTAAAATATATAAACCTTTTTATTTTTTGGTCAGATTTCTATATCATAATTTTTTTTACATCTTCTATATATATTTTAGAAAAAATAGTGGTAGCGAAGTACGCTACATTTTTCCCAAAGTAGCGTTAGAGGTAGAGCTAATTTCAATAGTGGCCTTTGACGACACTTGTTTAGATAATATAAATCTTATAAGATCTCTAATAATGCTTAAAATCTTGTTCCCTCAGATTAATTCATATTAAATTATCTTTTATCCCGTAATCAAAATAGAAAGAATATAACTTTCTCAAAAAAGTACATGTCACAATATACAGCATCATAACAAGTAAGCTTTCAAAATGAATGATCTGTCTCAGAGCGCGACACATTTCATATCTGATGACGAGATTGAATAATTAGCATTATGTTTTTCGAGTTAAAATAGTTAAAAGTCATTCAGTAATTGAGAAAAACAATGGAATAATATTATTTTTTAAAAAAAAATTAATTCTTGCGATAAAGATTGATTGAATAATAAAACATTTGTTCTTAAGTACTTTGACTTTCATTTCCAGAATAATTTTGCCCAGTTCATAAGGTTATTAATCACTCTTATTAAAAACGTGGGAAGAGGTGGGGAAAGGTTGATGACAATTGTAAATCCAGATTGTGTATTAAATTTTTTTTTTGTTAAACCCGGTCCTGTTCTAATTTCCTAAAAATATTCAAAATTCATTTATAAATTTAGTATAAAAAATACGTTAAAATTTTGAAAAATTAGGGATTAGCTTGTTATATAAGGATGGGTGGGAATCAAATTTAGCCCATGTTTATAAATGAATTTTAGCAGGTCCAATGTAAAATCTTTGCATTTCTGGTATAGGATTATTTATGCAGCCATGTTTATATAAAAATATTATATTTTAAATATAACCAACCACTTATTCAATTTCAAAAAAAAAAATTGAAATCAATATTATAGGATACATGAACTTTCACATCTCAGGGGCTAATAAACCATTACTCATAGATTGGTTAAAAATAACAAATTTAAATGAAAGGCTAAACTATTATATTATAAATTAATTATAAAGCTAGTTTAAACAAAATTTTAATTAATATGTTTAGTTTCTTCGTTAAAAAATTAACTCTATAAAAATATATAAGATAAAATACATTCACCTCCTTTACCTCTTAAATTTTATAAAATCTAAACAAATTATATATGTAATTTAAATTTCCCGAAAAACCTTTAACCCCTGCTTAAACATAAATGGCCGAAAAGCGAATATAATATATATGCAGGAATTTATAAAATTTAGTGATCATGCATCAAATGCCGGGTTTATAACAAATTTTGAATACTTAAAATCATCTATAACATGTGTTTTTTAAAAAAAATTCTGATATATCCATTCATGCAGGAAATTGTATTCCATAAATGTATAGGTTACAGTTGAGTAGGCATGGGGGGGATGGAAATTTTTATTTTAATTTAAATTTACTAAATTGTGACAATAAATGCTTGATTAAAAAAAGAACAAATTATTTTTTATGTTTATTTAATTTATTAAAAATAATATTTGATCTTATATCAAAGCAAGGAAAAAGATTCAGCAGATGCTGAGAATTTTGTGCAGGCTATTATTAAGCCACAATTTTTGATATCAATTTAATGTGTTTATTTTTTTAAATTTAATTATGGATATGATTTTAGTAAAATGATACTCCAATTTTGATTTGAAATTTAAGGGAGGTTATGACTTGAGCAAAGGATATTATTGTAATATTAACAACTAACAAGAGAGAATGTGGATGAAGAATTTCATGGAATATATGAGTAAGTAAAAAAGATTGCTAATACCTGTGGGATTGAGATTTTTTAAACCTAGAGTAGTTTGTAGACAATCTATGCATCTACGATTGATTTTTATATATTATTCCCCATATTGATACATTTTTATTTCAATTAAAGGAAAGATTTATTAGTCATAATTTTATTTTAAAAAGCTTTTATTTTCTTTTGCTTGTTGAGTCTAAATTATTGATTACATTGAAACACGAGAGGATATTAAAAAAAATCTCAAAGTTTTGCGCTGATGATTTAGTAGGCTCATATGATAAGTTACTTTGGGATTTTGAATTTTGATATAAAAAAATCTTGACAGAATAAGTATTCTTTGAGACCAAAAAATGCTCTGCAGGCCTTTTTGTACTTGCATTTAGATTTCCTGTCTAATTAAAACATTAAATTATATTAGCTGCCTTACTAATTAGTATCTATACTAATGAAAGGTCTTTTCAACTTTAAAAAGGTTAAAAACCTATGTAAGAAATACCACCGGTGAAAATCTTTTAAATGGATTAGCCCTATTAAATATTTATAAGGAGATTATTCTAAATAAAAATTTGATTCTAGATATGAATTAGCAAAATCTCAGAGAAAATTAGACCTCTCTTTATAAATGCTGTTCAAAAATTTTACAATATGATTAAGTTAGTTTTAAAATATTCTATTTATAATCAAATTATTCGTAAAATGAATTATTAGTTGTAACATTTATATAATTTTTGTATTTGACTCTTAAAATTTATGCAATAAATACTATTTTTAATCAAAGTTATGTGTATATTTTGATAATATCGTCATATTTTTTAAATAACCATTATTATTTGCATATAATTACTTATATTTTATGTAATTGTTAAATTAAATATTTTTTTTAAATAGAGTTTTTATACAATAAAATTTTTAATATTATAATCTGTATAATATATGTGCATTTTAAAATTTATTTTAAATTAATAAAAATAAATACATGATTTAATAATGGAATGTTATTTATGCTAAAGTATTTTTATATAATAAATAAAATATATAATGAAATAGTCATTCTAAAATTTTGTAATATGCAAATATTTAAAATAATTTTAAAATAGCCTAAGATATAAGGCAATTGAGTGTTCACAAATAATGGGAAGTTTAAGGTGAGGGGCTTCGCCATCCCCCTCCCCTAAATTTTTTAAACTCCCCACCCCATATGAGAAAATTTTGGCCAGATTACTTCTATGAACCTTAGACAATTTCATCAAAAATTTTTGATAATATTTTTAAAATTTATATTTTAATTATATCGAATAATAATGAATTTCAAATAAATTTAAGATAGTTTAAAAAAATTATAAAGGCATGTCTGATATTTTATTGAATTGGCACTCTATTTGGAGTTGGATTCCGATAAATTCCGGTTGTTCCGTAATAAAAAAAAGAAGTTGTTAGAAATTATTTAAGTTTTTTAAAGATTTGCTAAAAATTGAGATTTGTAAAATCCCTTGTAATATATTAAGTGCTTATATAATGTTTTTTTTTAAATTTACTTAGCCCGATCCATAAATTTGAATCTTGAGGTTTATATATTTCTTGTTATAACCTTTAAGTTGCTTAGCTTTCTATAACAAATTTTGTTATAATTATTTACAAGAATGCATTTATAACTTTTTATTGAGTTTTGTTAAAAAAAATGTAAATATAAATAACATTGTATATATGTAAATATAAACATTTTATATAATATTAATATTTCTTCAATTATTGATTGTGCAAAATTTGGGAGGAAACCTTCATATGAATTGATTTGTATATTTTGAATTAATTATGATATAACCAAATATTATTTTATAATACATTTTACTAGCTAATACCTATAGTTTGTTAATGGCTTTAAAAGTAGTCTTTGAACCAATCTAGAGGCTACCAACCATTTGCCCAAAAAAAGTATTTATTAGATAGGTAAATTCATCCCTGCTTCATTTAAAATAGCTACAATTATCATAATAATATAAATCGGAATAAGAAGAGGAGAGTTTATTAGTTTAAATATAACCCTTTATTTAATCGGCTAAGAAAATTTTCAAAATTATTCAACCATAAACAATAGCGATTTTAATAAAATATAAAAGCTACACAGATTATTAATATATATATATTAAAATGTGGATGAAATAAAATTCGTTTATTCATAATATAATAGAGTGGCATAACAATCTTAAATAACCATACTAAGAATTATAACTTGAAATAACAATAATATACTTTATTAATAAAAACATATGTGATTGATAAATGAATTTTCGAAGCACCCCCAATAAGATTAATGTAAAAGTTATAATATTACAAATTATTGTTTTAATACAATCTGAAGTCATTAAAATATCAAATTAACAATTTATTTTTGTTAGTTTAATAGTCATTACCCAAAAACTATGGTTCATGAATTTCTAGATCATCAATCCAATAACTTATTATTGAACCTTGTATTATAATGCATGATATATATATTTATATGACGTCAAAACTCCCTCCTTTTCTATTAGTTGCGCTAATCAAAATCGTAACGACATATAAATATTAATTTAATGAATCTCAGGACAATCAATAAATAGCCTTTCTAACTATTTAAAAAAAGGTAATTTTGTAATAAAAATGTATAAGTGATTTATATACATCTAAATATATAAGTATCCCTTGTGGACCAATATAAAATGATAATCATATTTTTATTATAGTATATACCATTATATTGCAGGGTGTACGGGTCTGAGGTAAATTTTTATTTAATGATATATTAGATGTTAATAGATAAAATAAACAAAATAATATTATATTAGAACCTCGATGAGATGTAATCTTGACATCCCCTATGACTAAAATATTAATACAAAATAGATATATTTTGGATATATTTTGAAACCTGGTATACTCACAACTCTGCTTCCTATGAAAAAATAATATTATTTTTGCCATGATATTTAATATGACATTTGTATATATTTTTAACTTTGCAACCTTACTTACTACTTAATGAGGAGTTTTCAAGAGAATAAAATTGAAGTGATATATAGACTATCTAAATCATTTTCAGATCATGTGAGCATACATTGTTTTCAGATGTTATTATTTGGCAGGACGGAAAAGTTGTAAGTCAAAAACATAATAGTTGTTGTAAGCGAAATGGAGTGATAACAAGTATAATATAAGAGAAAGGAACATATAGAATAATTAAATCGGTAAGGGCGTAAAATTATATAAATATAAAAGGTATAAAATCAAATGTTGCGTATATTATTTATGTATTCGTATATTTAATTTTACAATCAATAAATATCACAATTTTTTTAAAAAATATTAAAGATAACATTTAAAAATAAAAACCCTCATACTGTTAAACGGAAATAGATGAAGATTCGTTAATATGTCTAAAGGTAGAAATAAAGACTGGTAAAAAGAAATATGATTTTGTAAATTATGATATTTATAAATTTTTTCCAACAATTATATCAACCGAATTAGTAATTTTGATATTTAGAAAATGAAGAAATGTGAATAAATTCCAAATTAACGATTTACCAAAAAAAAAGCTATAGATGACATGAAGAGTATATTGAAAGATACGAGAATACTTCGCCATGAATTCATGATTGATGTGTATGCTAAGCGCTGATTTGCATTTAACATAAATTCGTGCAGGAGAATACAATAATATAGTGTGCCATTGAGGATTAAGGCTATGTTAGGATAATATGCCCATGAAAATAGTTAACGATGTGACAAATTAGAATGATACTATCGCTATAGATTAGATCGAGAAGTAACTTATTGAGGATGATAAATATGATAAATTTATAGAGTGAATAGCTTTTATAGGGATATTGATGATAACATTTTTAGAAAATAAAATGCTAAAAGGAGTAAGAACGATAAAAGAAAGAGGAACTTAGTAAAAGAGACTATAAAGTCAACTAGACTCAAGCTAGTTATGCTAAATGAATGCTTAAAAGAATGATGATGAAATAAAAAAAGAACCTTAACATTTACAATGGAACCATTTGAAATTTAACTGCTATTCTAAACTATAGATAGTAAAAACGATTTATCAGAAAACCTGCATGTAACTTATAAAAAGATGTTGTTTAAAATCTTTAGGATATAGTATAGTAAGATAATAGAAAGAGCTTAAATAAATTTAAGAATATTTTTTTTTAATTGACTGACTGACTTTTGTGATATATTTTTATAATAATATTACCTATAGATAATATTAAAGTACCATTTACTCCGACTAGATATTGATTATAACACAACGATCATAATTTATAATATGTATGTAGAAGATAATAGAGCCTTCAAAGAATTAAAATAACAGTTGAACCTATGCCTAAAAGTCAAATTACTAAAAAATAGATTGATTATTATTTTTTCTTTCTTTTTTAAAACTATTTTCTTTTTACTTTTTTTTCTTTCAAAGTATTGAGTGATATTTTACTTTATAAAATATATATTTCGGTAGCATTAATTTCTTTCTTTCTTTCTTTCTTTCTTATTTTTATTAACTTTAAACATTTTATGAGAACGTTTTTTTTAATTTAAAAAATTATCTGATTTTACCGAAAAATGTATTCCAGTATTCTTAGAATACTTATCTTATTAAATCGTATTAAATTTTACCACCCCTAACCTTTAAGTCATTTATAATTGGTATAAAAAATCAATATAAAATTATATTGAGTTTATTGAAAGAATAAAATAGAACGAATATGGATGATAGTATTTTATTATTATAATCTCTTTATATACTTTTTATATATAAATATTTTGAAAGAATAATATTGAAAGAATATGGAATATGGTATTATTGAATAACAAATTTTATGAAGTAAAGTATGATTTAAATTATAATCTAAGATAAATATATATATATTATTTTTCTCCTTAAGTGAAAAATTTGTCAAAAAGTAATATTAAACGTAAATGTAATTGAATGTAAACAACTTTAAATACATAATGTAAAATAAAATGAAAACAATTAAATATTATTAAAACAGAGTTCATAGCAAAATTGTCTGAAATTTATAGAGAAGTATATTCCAAACATATACATTTTAGGTAAAACAAGATTTTAAAAATTAAATAACGCGCAAAAAAAAAATAATTTATAGTTGAAAGAACAGTAAGTAGCAGGAATAAAAACACTTTGAAGCTAATATATACATTCAATAATTATTTATATTGAAATTGTATATTGTACAGTATCTGTCTTAATAAATTTTAAAAATTAAGTAACTCCTAGAATAATTTTATTTTAAATTTAATTATCCTCCTCCCATAACAAATTCCTTGCGTATACGTCTGCCTACTATACAATTGAAATATTCCTGATAAATTTTTGGGAACCTATTCACATAGATTTGACAAGCCCAATTTCTGGAAATTTTTGGGGTTAATTTATGTAGAAAATTTTTATTTAATAAATAAGCTAAGAAATTATTTGCTAGATTTAATATCTTCGCTTAGTTGTTCTAAACCATATATAGCTTAACAAATCTGAATTCTAAATTAATATTTTCAAAAAATCAAATATTTTTTGTCTGCCTCCCATACAGCTTATTGATATTTGCATAATTAAAATATCTTTTTATGCGGGCAGGAAAACTTGACTTCAGTCCCGCTCATATTAGTCTACTTGTTGATAACTCACCAGAACACTCTCAATGCCACCTCGGTTATATCATTTGCGGAGATAATGCTGGTCAGGACACTCCGGAGGGGATCAGTTGAAATTATCCAAGAGAGGAAGAACCAAAAACTATTTTTGGAACAAATATATTACAATGACCCAAACGTTATACACATAGAAATTTGAGAGTCAAATTAAGTTTTGGCTTGAGATCTAAAGGGCTTAAGGATGGCAGGAAATATCCGTAGTTCAAATGAAGGAATGATATTTTCTATGAGGTTGAATCCGATGGAACTGTGAAAAACACACAAGCAATAATTAACTGAGAAAAGCTCATGTGTCACTTATAATTTTCTGTTAGATATGACCACAAAATTTAATAATAGATAATAATGGAAAGTCACAATTTTTAAACATATTATATTTTAACTTCATAATTTATGACAAATATTATTGTCAATATAAAAAAATTGAAAATTAATATTAAATTATTTACTTAAAGTTTTTTCTACTAAAATAAGAAATAACAATTTATTTTATATGCTATTATTAATTTATTTCAAAATTAAGGCAATTAAGTATTGAAAACGGATTTCGAAAAAATTTTGATAAAAAATATATGACTGGTCTAAGTAAATTTAAAAGAGGAAGAAAGATTCACTCAAATTCTTATTAATCTAATTATATTGGACATAAATAAATATTGTAGAAAATCTTGATAAAGAAATTAGAATAAATAATAATAAAAATTTATTTAAAGATTATATATATACTAGCTAATAACCCGTCAAGAATGACGGAGTTGAGAACAATATTTATTTTTTGTTAATTTATAACTTAAGTTAAATTCAATTTTAAAAGAACATTTTTATTTTATATAATTGATCATTTTATATGTTAAAGGGAGAGTAATAATGAATTTTTGATTTATAATAAAAATTTATTTCAATTGGTGATTGAATGAATAAAACTATCATTGACGATATTTTTTAAAAACCTATTAATACCCCACCTTTTCTTCAAACAGATGACAAATGCAAAGCTGAAGAACTAGCCAAACAGGTTAAGAGTGCTGTAAATAAATTTCATGTATAAACAACACGTACAATATGACAATAACCATGTTCAACAGTAGCCTTCCCCGACGAAAATCAAAAGTTTAAAAATCATTACAACAATTATGTCCCACGTCACCAATATTAAAATAGACAATTATCATTTTCAAACCTATTGAAGACCTGACAATGATGGAAGATATAAAACTAGTTATCGTAGCGATTTCAAATGCAGACATTTAAATTTTAACTAAAATTTCAAACAATTAATGACAGTCAAAACAATTATTACAGCAGATTTCAAGATATAAAGACAATAATTACAAAGGCGATAATTTCCACAATAATTAATACATATGGAAATCAATATCACGCAGTCAACAATACTACAATTGATAAATATACAAAAAATGATATAAGAAAAGCACAATTAATTAATTTTTAACAAGGAAAGTGACAAAAGCGACTACATAAATAAAGATTACGAATATAAATAGCTTGAAAGAAGGTCTTGATGAATAATAAATCATACAAAGTGACACTAAAACATAATATTATAGCGACGACGATGGAATTAGATACGGGCATAAGATGTACAATTATACCACATCTTGTAGCTAATAAAATAGGCTTCATAAAAAATAAATAAATCTTATATCTTAATTGGTTATGAGCATTGCATTGACGCAAACTATGAAAGCATATACAAAACTTGGAAGTAAACAATGTATATAGTATAAAAAACGAATTGCTTGGTCATTCAAAGGCATTTTGAAGAAATTCGTTTGGATTGATGATAATTATAACGATATAAATTGATAAAACTTTTAAAGAACTCGAAATCTATTTAATAAACCAAACATAAAAATTGCTGCAAAATTACGTCTAAAACATAATGCGCAACCTAAAATGATGCCACCAAGGAGGGCCCCACTAGATATGGTAAGTAGGATCAAAGACAAAAGTATTCAGTCTATTTTAGACGTTTGATGGGCGTGTCATTTGACCCCAATACTTAAGGACGATAGAAGTCTCAGGCTGCGTGACGACTTCATGGATACTGATAACCCGGCGCTTGAAGACTTCCATCTTCCTTAAAGACTAGGATCAAATGATTTCATCGAACATCTTGAACAGGCTTAATAATATTGCCTTCGATACACTTGCTGAATTCTTTACTCATCAATCCTACCGCTGCCACCATGTTATAAAAGGATAGAATTAGTGTGGTTGAAGAATAATGTATTTAACACCTACCTTATATAATTGTCATCAACACGATTTTAAATATATATAACCAACCATAACTATATTAAATCATGCTTCAAAATATATATATTACTTAATAATATATAATATATGATTGTCTTTATATATATCTATTTTTGTCAACAATTTAAATATTCAATAAGTAGATAATTAATCTTTTTGAGTTAAGTAGTAATAAAATAAAATAAAATAAAATAAAATGTAAATTAAACGATGAAACTTTTAATTTAAGCAAAACTAAATATAATTATCATTAAAATAAAACTAATAAATATATAATATAACACTATTCATGTGTATTTAATTATCTGGGGGAGGGGGGAATGACTTGATTAGAGCATCAGTTTAAATATTAGGATAATACTTCATCATATGATATTACGGGATTTGTTATTTATTTAGATCTTTTTGGTCATTTATTTTTATCGAAACCCAATTTCATACTTAGTTTTTATGTTCATTTATACTAACGATAACCGTTAAAATATTTTTACCTTTTATGCGTCCTCCTCCTAAATGAGGAATTTATTTTTTTGATATTTGGTTTACTATATCTCATAAAATTTTTAATTACTTATCGACAACCTTGTCCATCCACTTGTCACTTATATTTTAAAAAAAAATTTAGGCATTTAATATTCGTAGCATGATTATGAATGTCAAATGATGAGCTAATAATGTATAGAAGGCTTTTTTATTTTAAATTAATAGTGTATCAATAGATTAAACGCAAAAGTTCTATAAAAAAAATGAAATGTTATTAACAGGAAAAGTTTCAATCAAAGAAGCAAGAAAATTTAATTCTCAATTATAAATTTATACGAATTCTTTTATATTCGATTTATTTAAATATAAATTATGAAAAAAATTAACAGAAATAACCTCATATATTATCTGTTTTTGAACTTTTGCCAGCATTAACACATAATATATCTTAAAATCATTTTTTAATTATTGTGTTTTTCAGACGTGTATTAGAGGTCAGCTCTGCTGGATTCGATTTACCCCGTAAAACCTTAAGCCCGATCTGGCCCGCTCAGCTAATTTTTAGTATCGTAAAATATATTTATTATTCTTTAATTTATTTCAAAAGAAAATAAATTTATTATAATTGGAGAAAAACAATATAAAACTGTATTTTTTTTTTACCACTTGGTCTATTTTCTTGTACTATTATAATTTTTTAAAAATTATATATATATTTCTTAAAGTATTTATATACCCAGGTTGACAGTGAGGTCTTCGGATATCAATTCTTATGGCGTTCAAATTGTATATAATAGAATCGTTTATGATTATATAATAAATATGTATATATGTCTTATGGGATTCGGAATCTTTTGATTTTAAATCCATTACCAAGGGCGATTTAAAAAATTTTAATATCCGGTTTAACCGGAAATGAATTCTAACATGTGTAGAGTATTGACCCTACAAATATCAGCCAATTTCAGCCATAGACATTTTAGTATTTTTTTAATTTATATGAAAAAATCCATATAAAAATTAATATAAATTAGAATTAGTTCTAAAGTTCATAACAAAATTGGCTGAAATTTATAGGGTAAGTACTCTACCCATGCCAAAATACATTTACGGTTAAACCGGATTTTAAAACTTTTTAATTCGTCCTCGGTAAAGGATTTAAAATCAAGAGAATAGGAATTTATAAAATTTAGGATTATGCATCAAAGGCCCGTTTGTAATAAATATAAACACTTAAAATCATCTATAGCATGGGGTTTTTTTTTTAATTCTTAAATATCTATTTAAGCAGGAAATCGTATTCCATAAGATTAACTTCTATAAACTTCAGAAAACTGTTAATTTTTGTTAAAATTTATCTTTAAATAAATTAAATAATAAAGATTTCAAATAAATTTAAGATAGTTAAAAAAATAAAGGCATATCGATATTTTAATGAATTGGTAACTATTTACATGTTGAAGTTTGATTCCGATAAAGTCAGAACTTCCATATTTAAAAAAACGCGTTAGAAAATTATTTAAGTTTATAAGGATTTGTTAAAATTTTAGATTTGTAAATTACATCAAGACATATTAGGTGTGTGTATATATATATGGTGTTATTAAAATTTACTAAGTCCAATCCACAAATTTGAATCTTGAAGGTATTATATATTTTTATATTAAATGAAATAAATTCTCATAAAAAATATAGAGAAGTTGTGGGAAGGGTATGGGTAAAGCAAATATAGTAAAATAACCTTTAGATTCAATGAAATAGTTTGTGTCATTTATGTAGCCTATAAGAAAAAATAAGGAATATAAAGATATATATAAGTTAAAGTATTGTAATGGCACCTACCTTTAATAACTTCTTCCACATATTCTGTTTTATTATTAAATTAAATATAATCATTTAATTTAAAATTTAAATTTAAAAAAAAAATGAAATGAAACCCGTTATTGTATAAATAATATTGCCATCTAGAATGAATATTATTATAGATAGATATAAAAAAAATTATACACTATATATTATATTTAAAATTATTACTTTCTTTTAAGCAAGTCATATTGACTGAAAAAAAAATATTTTAATAATAATATTAAAATAATATCGTCGGTTTAGAATTGGAGTGCTCCACTTGCGCAAATGTTTAAAATGAGAAAATCAACATTAAAGTTTAAAATAAAATATAGGAAAAAGATATTGATCAATTTTGACAATAACTTTGGCAAAAAATTATTATATTTTGATCAAGTTTTTATTTTTATATATATTGGAAATAAATAAGCTATTATCCACTTCTAACTCAAAATTTTTGAAAATTTCGAGTGAAGCACTCCATTTCTAGACCGACGATATTCTAAAAAATAGCTTACACGGAGTAGGCCTGCAAAAGATCATTTTACCTAAACAAAGTTTTAAGATTAACATATTGAGTTATGTGATTTCTAACCTGATTAACCCTGCCTTACACAATTAGTTCGAATTTGGGACGAAGTATACAAAAAGGCAGCCATATTTTTGAATATTTCGCCACGAATTCTAAATTCGGGTAATAACTGTTTATTTTAAATAGATAATAAAAAATAATAGCAAAGAATAAAATTCAAATTTTTCTTCGTGAACATATATATATAAATATAAACATATTCAATGTTTATCAGTACACAAATTATTTTAATAAAGAGTTAATCAATTTTTTAGTCAATTTTCTCCTCCCATCATAGAGCACCTGTGCAGTGTCAGTTTATCTTCTTTGAAACTTTTTTAATTTACAAAAATAAAAAATTAAGCCAAGGTCATATAAAAATAAGACCCCAAAAATTAACAACATATTTTTAAATCCTGCTCAGTTAGAATATTGAAAGATGGGAGAGGGGGGGTGTTAAATACTGGTAGGCTCATAGGAATTAAAATTATAAATCTGTAAGATGATATTTATTAGCGTAAAATTAAAGAACGAAAGAAAGAATGAAAGAAAGAATGAAAGAAAGAAGAAGAAGAAGAAGGAAGAAGAAGAAAGAAAGAAAGAAAGAAAGAAAGAAAGAAAGAAAGAAGAAGAAGAGAGAAGAAAGAAAGAAGAGAGAAGAAAGGAAGAGAGAAGAAGAAGAAGAAGAAGAGAGAAGAAAGAAAGAAAGAAAGAAGAAGAAGAGAGAAGAAGAAGAAAGAAAGAAAGAAAGAAAGAAGAAGAAGAAGAAGAAGAAGAAGAAGAAGAAGAAGAAGAAGAAGAAGAAAGAAAGAAATAAAGAAAGTGTTATATGTAAATTACTTTGTAAAATAGATAAAAAAGTACAATTCAAATAAATCTACAGTTTAACAGAAAAACGAAACTATTTATTAGATTATTTAAGTAAAGACGATGCAAATGAATGGGAAAGAAAAATATTTATAATCGGGAATATTTTACTTTAAAAAGAAGGATTATTTTACTTTAAAAAGAAGGATTATTTTACTTTAAAAAGAAGGATTATTTTTACAAACTTTATTTTTAATTTTAATTTTTTATAATATTTTAATTTCTTATTTTAGTTATATAATTAGTATTTATAATAATTAATAAATTCTCAACTACAACTTTTGTTACCGAAACATAATGTTCTATGGACATATTCAGGTAATTAACTTTTCTCTATATGACAACCTTTCTTTATTTTACAGAAAGAAAGAAAGAAAGAAAGAAAGAAAGAAAGAAAGAAAGAAAGAAAGAAAGAAAGAAAGAAAGAAAGAAAGAAAGAAAGAAAGAGAGAGAAAGATCCGTCAATTGAGAGCCCTTTTTTATATTAGATATTTCAAAAAATTGATGATCGTGACATTTTTAAACTTAAAAAGGTAAGTATAAGTAAGAACAACGATTTATAGGAAGTGTAAGGAACTAAAAAAAATATTTTATTTATGGTTTCCCTGTGCTTAAATATTATAAATTAACCAAATATCTATCATTAATATTCGTTATTATAGGTGTATATATATTATTATATTTTTCACTAGCTTTCACCTTTTCTGGTGGTAAGCTCCTTCAACATTTCTCTCCACTTTATGTTATTCATACAATCTCTAATTTATATTTCTTTATATTAGCTCTAACTTTATGACCCCATTAAAATTTTAATCTTTTACGTTTACCCATCACTTTCAAACTCTCAATCTTATTTCCTATGTGTTCATAGGGCCTTCTCACTGCGTATACCCATCCTAAGTCTGTTTACCATTATCTTAGACTTAATGGGCACTACCTTAAACTTCCTAGTATTCTTGTACTTCACAACCTTATCCTTTCTTTATTATAGGCATATATATATAATATTACTTGAGGATTCTACAACTGATGTAACCAAATAAAGAATAAAATTTTTTTGGGTATATAATATAAACAAAAGTATTTAGAAGTTATTTCTTTTTTAAAAAATTACTTTTAATTTTACAGCCAAATGCTATAATCAAAGTTGATAAAAAGGTCGATAAAATTTTATTCATATTTGTTTTCATAAATTTCTTCTTAATAAAAAAAAAATTAATTAATATTTTTAAAAAATGAGAAATGGTTAAACTGATATATTTTCGCGTTTTTCAGCAAATTCAATTTTTTTTTAAGCTGGGGTTAAAGTTTTTTCGGAAAATTTTAATTATTTATATTATTTGTTTAAATTTTATATAATTTGTTTGAGAGGTGAAAAGGTGAATGAATTTATTTAATATTAATTATTAGTTAATTTCTAATGATGTAAAGAAACAAATTAAAATTTAATAACAGCCTTTACTTTTAAATTTTTGCAATTTTTAACCAGTTATTGAGGAAATGAACTAGCTCCAGGAAAGGTGAGAATTCATGTACCCTATAATGTTATTTTAATATATATATATTTTTTTAATTTTAATAGTGTGTTGGTTCTGTTTGAAATATTGAAATACATATAAACATTGGGTTACTGCTGCATATAAAAGATCTTATATAAGAATTACGCAAAGATTTTACATTGGTGACCAGCTTAATTTGAATTTTAAAACCTGTCCTAAGTTCATCCCTGATTTCTTAATTTGAATTTTTTTTTGGCGATAACGTTTTTATTTCAACGCAAAAATATTATTTTTTTTTAGCTATAACTTAAACATGAGAAGTGGTTGGTATAATCATTAAGAGATTATTTGAATAGTTTATTTTTTTGTTGTGACTTGAAATTAACCCTTCAATACTCCGGTGAAAAAAAATGACGCTAGTACTCGGGTGGGGTTTGATAGACCCCAATTTCAAATGTATATATCTCCAGTAATATTTATTATTTTCATTTGATATTTGGATATAAGATAGATCTAACCTTAAGCTTGATAAAATATTTAAATATTTTTATTTCTTAAGCCTAGATTAAAGATGATGAAGATAATTAAAGAAAGAAAGAAAGAAAGAAAGAAAGAAAGAAAGAAAGAAAGAAAGAAAGAAAGAAAGAAAGAAAGAAAGAAAGAAAGAAATCATTTTCGAACTTTTTTTGTGCTAAAATTTTTTTAAAAAAGCTTACTTT
The DNA here is from genome assembly GCF_954871325.1 of Gordionus sp. m RMFG-2023. Classification (NCBI taxonomy): domain Eukaryota; kingdom Metazoa; phylum Nematomorpha; class Gordioida; order Chordodea; family Parachordodidae; genus Gordionus; species Gordionus sp. m RMFG-2023. The sequence goes on along the minus strand of NC_088775.1, from coordinate 90,824,855 downwards.
TTTAAATTTCAAATATAAAATTAAAAAAATAACTTATCCATCATATAATCATGATAATTCATATGGATCTTTATTCTTCAATATAAAAAAAAAATTAGACTAATACATTCAAATATAAAAAAAATATAGAACATACAAATTTACTCTAATGGGGTCTCACAAACCCCAAACAATCACAAAATGCTTATATCTTAAAAACTACTCAACCGAAATATATGAAATTTGGAATGTAGATTTTAAGATATATTTGATCAAGCTAATGCAGAATCAAGATCATAATATTTAACCGTTTTTATGTAATATCATTTCTAGCATGCCTGGGGTCACCAGAGTATTGAAGGGTTAACGAATAAATGGATAATAGGCTAAATCAAATGGTCCGTACCCATAATATTAAAAATGTTTTGTTGGATAAATATTTCTAAAAGAAAACAATAATTTTTAAAAAATATAAAAAATTTATGAGAAGGATAATTACGGTTTCAATGTTATTTTTTAGAATTTAAGACTTAAAATATACATAAATGCTGTGCATAAAAAAAATATGTAAAATGTTGAGAATTTTATAAATGACATATGATAGATACACTAATATTTATGATTTCGATAAGAATTTATAAAAATAATTAATAAATCTTAAGGTTAAAAGATTCTTACTCTATCTATTTTTATCGCAAGAATTATTTGAAATATAAAAATTTATTTCTAATTGTATTTTTCTCAAATTCGCCTTTAGCTCTATTAACTCAAGATAATAATGAAAGTTTTTCAATCTCGGCATCAGATATGAAATTGAGTCAAGCTCATAGACAAACCATTCAATTTGAAATCTAACCTGTTATGATGAGGTATATTGTGCCTTGACTTTTGTGAGAACACTATATTCCTCTTTTTTTTTTTTGATTAGGCAATAAAAGATAATTTAAAATTGAATTTTATCTGAGGGAAAAAGGATGTTAGATCTTATAAGATTTACTTTAGTCTAAACAAGTGTAGTCAAAGGCCACTATTGAAAGTATCTCTACCGCTAACGCTATTTGGCAAAAGGAAAGAGTGCGCTTCACTACCACTAAATTTTCTAAGGCGTATCACGCTGTTAATAATTAATATCTCAAAATTAAAGATGTAAAAAAAAAATATTATGATATAGAAATATGAACAAAAATATAAAGTTTTATTTATTTATTTTATTTGCATTTTTTAATAATAAAATCATCTCAGTATTATTTTCTCCAGTTCCAGAGATGCGATCAGAGAAAACCTTTACCTTACTAAATAATCGCTCATCAGCAGCACTTTAGGGAATGCAGCCTAAATGACCTTGTCTTGCTAGAAAATGATAGAATTACAACGTTCGACGGTCACGTAAGCAATAGTTTTTGACATAATTTTGGCTATGAAACGAGAAATTAAAAAAATTATTTGTATTATTGGTTTTCTCATTTTCACTAGCTTTTAAGATGCCAACTTCGTTATCAATTGTACACGATGAGTATTTAATGTCGATGCTGGATTCATCATTGTATTTTTTTCCCAATCCACTGCAAAGCTCGTTCTATAGCTACAATTTAGCAATGTTTAGTAAGATTTAAGGTTGATTTCATTTCCACCCGTTCCTATGACTTCTGCATTATATACCAATACGCACAACCTACAGGGACTTCTAAATTATATAAAGCTGTTTCGGCTAATTGAAAGGCTTCTTTTATCCATTTAGTGGCATTTAAAGAATAAGATTTAGGACATTGTTGATTCATTTTCAAAAAGTAGGATTGTTTTATAGACTCCGGAATTTTAGATGATTTTATTTTTTTTTAATATCATACTTTTCAAGTAAATCGAGGAATTTTTTTATATTATTTGAATCTCCATCTTTCGTTTTCGATAATATAGGAAGAAAATTTTATGCTTTTTTTGCTTTAATTTTTCAAGATCGGCTATATCTAAAAGTTTGGACCTGATAAAATAGAAACCGACAAAGCCTGTTACCAAATCGATGCTATTCCCAGCCCTTTGAATCCTAATTTTACTCCGTTTAACTATTGATCTACATAATTTTGTCTTTTTGTTAAAGCTCAAGCTGAAATAAACCCATTAAGGATGCTGAGGTACTGATGGTGAATTATATAAAGTCATTAATTTTTGCTGTCTTTTATTAATTGAGATCCAAGTTCCCTTTTAAAGTCAAAGTTATAACTGGAAGCAAAATAGCATAAGTCTATCCTATACATAGGATGTTCAATTAGGAGGTTTCGGTCATTAAGAGTATAAAGCTGAGATGTTGCATTTTATTATGTTTAGGGCGAACCTTTGACATAGGTAGAGTCCCTCGTTGGGATCTTCGGTTCTTGCAGAGACCAACTCTTTAAAGAAGGCCAGGGCTTAGAGCCGAACGATATTAAAGTCGTGGCTATTAGTGATAGGAATGTGTAGTTGGCAGGAAACGATGGCGAATATTTAGCGAGTTTATTCGCCTCGCCATCTAGTAGAGCATATCTATTTATATTGGAAGGGGGAAAAGGATCGATGCATGAGAAATCCCAGGTTAGGAATTTCCTCTTCTTCCAAGGGATCATGTTAGAACCATCAGGCAGCTTACCATCGGAAATGTAAAGGCCAGTAGGTTCGAGGGTTGATGGGATGCCAGCAGATTTTAAGGCCTGGAAATAGTATTATTGCATTTTGAATGCCTAATGAATCTGCTTCTACAGCGCTTGCAGTGCAAAGAGTGATGGTCTGTGGAGTTGACAGACGTTTGACAGAGGATACAGTGATAGAGTATTACCATATCACATTTAAGTCTACGACCGGTGGCGTGACGTAGCTCATTATTGCTTAGGAGTCTCGAGAATTTCGTACCCGCTGTCTGCGGAAATAGAGAAAAGTAGAGAATGGTACTTGGGTTGGCTCATTTAAGGTATGAAAAGGAGTTGCCAACTAGAGACTTATTCCAGTTTTTCTGTAGTGTCAATGAGGGAGGATCGACTAATAAGAGAGACTTCCATAGATCAATTGCCTGCAGAAGCAAGAGGTCAGGATGTTTTGTGAGTGTGTATATGATGGGCTATCAAGACAGGCGAGAGGATATGAATGCACTAACGGAAAATAGGGAAGGAATTTTATGCCAATGCCTCCGGTTGGTTGGTAAGATAGCCTGTAACCAAGATAGTTCTCCAAATTTAAGATTGAGTATATCATCTGTGAGACGTTTAATCTCTAGTGAAATATTCGTGACGATCGGAGTGTAAATAAAATCCTTGGGAGTAGAAGGTAGTTCTTCAATAGGAAAAAAGCTTTGTGGGCTGAGAGGTGAGATAGTGTATCGTGCATGAGGAATTTCTCTAGCAAAATATCGGCGAAGAACTTGATAAAGGACTCGTCCTTACCTCCTGGAGATCCGAGATGTGTTAAAGCGTTCAATGGTGTATGATTTAACATAGGATCGTGGTTAAGGTCAATAATCTCAAGAGGACAATATTAGCTCTTGTCTTGATTAATTCGCAATCCCAAACTGCTACCGCTGGATTTTATTCCTAATATACCATTGTCGATATACCAATTATGAAGATTTAGTTTGTATTGGTCAATTATGCCTTGTAATAGGCTATTAATGGCCAAACAGAACAAAAAGGAACCTAGAGGATCACCTTGTTGTATTCCATCGCTAGAAGTAATCAATCTATCTCCAAATCGAAGATGCTAAGGACTAGCATAACAATTGAAGATAAATTATGAGTATTCTGAGTATAGGATGAGGGTAGGATTTAGAAACGCTCTACGCCTTAGAGAGTTAAAGGCGTTTAAAAAGTCTTGTTTAACTAGGATATCGTCGCCGGGGTCTGTTTATAAATACATCCGGGTCATTGAAAGGGATACCTCACATTCACCTTTTACATTGATTCCTAATTGATTCGGGCATAGGTGATTAGATAATGTGAACAATATTCTGCTTACTACTAACTTGGCGGTTAATTGGCGCCAAGTGGTTCCAATAGAGATAGGGCCAATATCTTTATTAAGTTTTCGGAAAGCAATGAGTTAAGCTCCGCATAGGAGTGGAATAATGGCGGGTGGTATACCTCCAGTGAGCAACCGGTTAATGATTTGGGTAATTCTTCCCAAAACTTCGCATTGATTTTTATGTAAGGTGCGGTTAGATCCTGTAAGAATATTGGGCGAAACCCATTAAACCCAGGTGAGGAATCGCTTTTGAAAGAGAAAATAGTTTTTCTAACGTAGCTTGTGGTATAAGTAGCCGCAATTAGAGAAGCTTCAGGGTAAGAAGGTATTTCGTCCTTAAGATCGTGGGAGTGGTATTTTAGGAGAGGAGTTTGATAAGTTTCTTGATAGTAGGGAGCCAGCTTATTGTCAGGTTGCCAGACGTATGGCAGATTTAACATTTATGTTATCCAGTTTTTTAGATATTAGCCTGGCCTTGGTGAGCAGATCATTTTTGTTATTTTTATTTTTATCTGTGTCATCACCCTTAAAAAATGTCGAAATGTTATTGATGGGTAATGAGTAGATAGTTACATCCGTAATTTGCAGTGTTTGGGGATTTTTTTCTGGCAGGATCAGGAACTTGTAAAAATAAATAAATTTATACTCCCCCCCCCAATAAAAAACAACAACAATACCTACCCCTTAAAATGCCAATATATTTTGGAGGCATTTGTCTCCTACCCACCCCGACCATGTAGAGTTACTGGTTCGCAACTTGAAGCCTTGTTCCCTTAGGTATTCGTGAAATTACAAATGGTTTTAGTGTCACTAAAGATATTTCTACATCTATGGAGTCGGCTGGATCAAACACGTGGAAACATTTGCGACAGTGCAGGTGTGGACTAATGGGCTAGTAAGCACATCAGCCAATGATGTGCGAATGGTGACTATGGGTTGTTTAGTTGTGAGGGCAAGGGCAGAAAAGGCATTAAGGGTTCGAGGAATAATTGGTGATAAGATGGGTAGCCCAGATTGAGCAAACTTTATTTTCTGGTTTCATGAGATGGCAATAGCCTGGGCAGTTATATTTGGAAGGTGCTGTGCTGAGGTCTGGTAGGCTCATGAATTGGAAATTTTTACCAGATTGAATGTGAGGTGAATATCCTTATTATTTAAATTTACAATTGTGTTTTTGGCTAAATATATGTATTGTTCTGTAAATTAAAATTTATATAAGTAGAATATGATGAAATTTATGTTGACAGTTACAATCAATTATATAGTCCATTTACTAATAAATATAAAACTTTATACATGGAATAATTCTATAATTTTGATTTTCTAATTTCAAATGAGTTTATTATATGAGATCATGATCTGAAAGCTTTAATTGTTAAGATGGTTTCATAATGGGGTAATTGATCTATATCATTAATAACAGCATTATTGTATTGTGGGATTTGTGATGAAGAGAGAGGAATACTGATGTTGAGTGGAACCATTGTGTGTATACTAATGAATTAATTGTTTTGATATCTTAAAATCATTTTTTTAATGTAAAACAAACTATGTTTCTTTATTTGAATAAAAACATATTAAATATCAATTTATTATAGAAACAACCTTTATTTTTCATCATTCAAAACAAACAAAGAAATCAATTTTTTATAAAACAAAAATATATTATTATAATATATAATAATACTATTTAAAAAAAAGAACGGAGATGGTGTGGCGCAGGGAAACAAAAATGAAAAAGGGACGTAAGTGTTGTTTAGGATAGCTCTTTGGCTAGAAGACTACCATTGAAACTGATATAATTAGCTTTGAGAATCGCTATGGATAGTCGTTGACGAAGAAAAAAACCCTCTCGAGGTTCTTCTGAGAGTTTGCTGATTTGTGATCCTAAGTTTTTGAAAAATGCTAAGGCGAGTTTGCCGAAGGTGCCAAGAGTGGTTGATATGATTGGGATGAAGCAATGATCGTTCATTATTTCTGTGTATTTAGAAGTTTTAATTTGTTCCTTCTGGTCAAGGATGTTGATGGCGTGGTTGGATGGGGCCAAGGGGTCAATACAGAAATAGTCCCATACCAAAAGTTGGCCTCTCCTCCATGGGATTTGAATCCCATCAGGACGTTTACCGTCAGATCTAAAAAGACCCTGTGCTTCTAGAATGGAAGGAATTTGGGCGGATTTCAGAGCAAGTTGGATGATTGTATTACATTGCTTGTGTCTGATGAATCGTCCATTGCAGGAGCAACAATGTAAACTATGTCTACCCTTCGAGTCAACTTGCGAGTTGCACCCTGAGCAGATGTGAGGGTGAGTGATGGAACAATTTAGACGAATGCCGATGGCGTGGGTAAATTCATTGTTGGATAGTTGAAGCTGAAGATTGGTAGATGGGATGGCCTCAAGAAACTCATGTCCCTAACCATTGAGCAGGGAAGAGAATAGGGTGCGGTCGTTAGATTGCATGCTATATAAGAGAGTTTCAACGCAGCGAGCAACCACTGGTGCATCCCAGTCTTTCTGTCTATGGGTTGTGGGGGGATGAGAATCAGCATTGATCCTTGTTTTCCAAATATCCATAGCCACGATTAAGGAAAGGTCTTCTTTTGAATTATGGGCGGTGGTTATTGGCTTTGTCAAGAGACTACTTGATATGAAAGTGGTTATTGCTAAGTCAAGTGGAGATCTGATGCCGAGACCACCAAATTTGGTTGGAAGAGTTGCTTGGGCCCAAGCAATTTCGTTGAATCTGATATTTACTATTTTTTCGGTTAAGTCCTTTATTCCTTTTTCGTAAGTTTGGAGAGGAATAGGATATTTAAAAATTGGTGTTGACCGAAGTGCGTAGAGAATCCTTAGTATAAAAAAGAAATTTTTTAGCAAAAAAAAGGACTTGTGTGATGGAAGAAGTGTAAAGATGTCCTCCAGTTTAAGGAGTATGTCAAGTGTGGAATGAAGAAAGGTGCTTATTGCCTCGTGTCCTCCTACAGGCGATCTTAGATGTGTTAATTCAACGCTTGATGTGAGTTTGAAATCGTGAGTGTTGGGAGCATTAGAATTTAAATGTGAGAATTCAGATTTGCTCTGGTTAAGCGAAAGTCCAATGGCTGTGCCCATTTCTTTAATTATGTTGATTGCTTTGGTAATTTCACTACAGGGACCACTCAAGATTCCATCATCAATATACCAAGCGTGGAGCGGTACATGAAGAGTTTATTGATTTTATCATGTCATTGATTCCAAGACTAAAGAGAAGGATCCAAGAGGGTCACCCTGTTGGATACCCTCGACAGAAAGTATCTTTTCTTTGATGAATTGTAAGATTGTTGGTGATTGGTAGCAAGAGAAAAGAAATTTGGTGTAAGCGGGGAAATGGAAGCAAGTTGAATGTAGGAACGTGTTGCGCGAAAGAGTGTTGTAGGCGTTAGAGAAGTCAATTTTTACTAGGGATTCGTTTTTTGGGTCATTTTCAAGGTGAATTCTTGTTAAGTGCATAGCAGCTACCCACCAGGTATCCCTACACCAAGTTGGTAGGGGCTTAGAATGTGTGCGGCATCGTGTTTGATTCTAGATGCGATTAATTTAGCGACCAATCTACGGTATGTTGAACTAATGGCGATGGGCCGAATGTCCTTGTTTGGTTTTTGGAGTGCGATGAGTCTGGCACCGAAGAGTAAGGGGGTAATAAAGCTGGGTACGTCTCCATTTAGGATTTTGTTGACTAAGTTTGTGATTTTAGTGAGAATTGAAACCTGTGTACAGATCACAGGACAGGTAATGTCCTGTAAAAAAATTGGTCTAATCCCATCTAGACCATGAGCCGAATCCCGATGAAAAGATAGGATTACTTTCCTTACTTCTTCCTGTGTGAAGTCTGCTGCACAATGGGAGTAGGGTTGGGGCAATATTGGCATAAATGTTGTTGTGGGATGCTTTGATCGAAGCTTAATTAAGGTATCTAAATTGGATTCCGCCAGAATGTCATTGGTTGAAATGAGTTTGAGGGCTCCGTTGATGTTAAGACTATCAATTTTCTTCGAAATCAATGAGGCTTTTTGTTGAAGTGGGGTTATTTTTTTTTGTTTTTGGGATGTCTGATTTGGGACTCATGAAGATGAGTGTTGATGTTTAAACAGGCATCTTTTATTTGTTGAGTTAAGGATTTTTGGAGTGATATGTCAGGTATTTTGAAAGTATTGTACCCGAAGTTTAGAAATTTTAACCATTCTTCTTCTTTGTTAAAATTTTGCAAAATAGAAGATATGCAGTTGCTGAGAGATTTAGCTACTTGTATTCTCGCTCCTTTGGGTATTCTCGTTATGATACTTGGTTTTGTGGAGTTAAGAAAAATATCTGAGAATGAGGCACCAATTTCTTGGTTTAGGGGGGGGATCTATGAGAGGAAGGGGAAGCGAGTAAGTGATCTGAGAAAGAGGCGTGTGTTTTGAATGCGGACACCTGTTAGAGATTGGTCCATGAACAAAAAATTCTCCATCATTTGTTAAATGTATTGGTTTCAGGCAGGATGGGCAGATTTTGCGTTCATGGGGGATGGCCATAGGTATAAAAAAAATGCAGCCAATAATAAAGCAAAAGCGCCTGTGAGAGGTCTGTTGATTGATGAGCAAAAATAGCGAAGGAATGATGAATATGTATGTCAGAAAAATCGAGCAACGAGCGAGAAAGATGCTCAATATGAGAGGTTTTAAATAAAATAAAGGATTAATTATTAAAATAATATATTTAGAAAAACAATTAATTTTTTTTAAAGTTCAAGTTATTAGTTCTCCATTGTTTTTAATATTAAAAATGAATTTTTTCTGACATGTGTTATAGGTCAGCTCAGTTGTATTCGATTTAACCCGTAAAATTCTTAGCCCGACCTGCCACGCTCAGTTAATTCTTAGTATTGTGAAACATATTTTTTTTTTAAAAATTTATTTCAAATAAAAATAAATTTATTTATAATTGCAAAAAAAATAAATAAACTCTATTTTTTTACCACTTGGTCTATTTTCTTGTACTATTATAATATTTGATTTTTTGTTTAAATTTATATTTATATTTCTTAAAGTATTTATATACCCTGGGTGACAGTGAGGCTTCCGGATATCAATTCTTGTGCTATTCAAAATGTAGATAGTAGAATCGTTTATTAATATGTAGTAATTTATAAAATTTAGTATCATGCATCAAAGGCCTGTTTATAACAAATTTTAAACACTTAAAATCATCTAATGCAGTTTGTTTTTTACTGAAAGATCTATTTATGCAGCGTATTCCATAATGTATAGATTACTTCTGTAAACTTCAGACAATTTCATTATAAATTACCGTTAATTTTTGTTAAAATTTATATTTAATCGAATAATAAAGAATTCGAATATATTTAAGATGTTTAAAAAATTTTAAAGGCATGTCTGATATTTTATTGAATTGGTAACTCTATACATGTTGTGGAGGTTTGATTTCGACAAAGTCAAGTCATTTAAGTTTTAAGGATTCGCTAAATTGAGATTTGCAAAATCCCTTGGCAGATATAATATGTTTTTATAAAATTTACTTAGTCCAATCCATATATTTAAATCATGAGATGTATATATATTTTTATATTAAAAAATAATAAATTCTTATATAAAAAATATAGAGAAGTTTGGGGTTTGTGTGGGATAAAGCAAAATATAGTATAATAACTTATAAATAGTTCGTGTCATTTATGTATCCTTTAAAAATAAATAAGGAATATAAAGATACATATATATAAGTAGTAAAGTATTGTAAAGGCGCCTACCTTTAATAACTTCTATTAAATCAATTAAAGTTTAAAAAACGATAATGAATTTTATTTGTAATTCTTTTGGTATATATACATTTATATAATTATCCAATTTAACTTCTAATAATATGCAATTTGGATTAACCTCGATAATTTAATATTACATGTCGGAAAGTTATAATATAATATACTAATAACGTCCTTTTAAAAATATATAACGTGATATTTTAAAATATATCTTAACCTTTACAATAATAAATATTCAGATGATGTAACAACTTCTTCCACATATTCTGTTTTATTATTATTAAAATATAAATAATCATTTTTATTTTACAATAAAATAAATGAAACCCGTTTGTCACAACGACAAGATTTGTCATTGTGCATCAAAACCTAAATATAAAAATAGAAAACAAATATATATATATAAAAGGAAATTAATAATAATTAGGAATTACGAAATCATAAAATCAACTTTAATTCTTTATTCAAAATTATAATAGTAAACATCATAAAAGAATAAAATAAAATTAAAAAATTAAAAGTAAATTTTAGTTAAAATAATAATCCTTTTTCGCATCATAATTTCTCCATTATATATCCTTTTTCTTTAATCAACATTTACATAGTCTCACTAGCGAAGAATAAAAAGTTCTACATCCCACTTGTTAAAACTGTTAAAGTATGAAAAAATCTACAAATCTCACGCGTTTTTTTCTCATTTACATAGACGGGGATATTTTAATAAAACATTATTTTTGTTTACGATTTGCATAATGCATTTTTTTGTAAAGTAAAACTGCAACACCCTTCCACTTAAGTTAGACCCACCAATCTGCGAATAATCAATCTTCTTTCGATCTCGACTTATTCTTCTTAATTTTTGCTGTCTTCTAAGTTATAAGGAAGGCTTTGTCGCTTGAAATTTTTGAATTCTATCTGTCGCTTGTCACCCTGTGAAACGATCAGCTTTTTATCGCTGTAAGCCACTGACGAACTTGATACACGCCTGTTTTCCACTATCCACGATTGATAACGATTATCGATGACATCCAGTTTCATCGTAGCTTGTTTTCTATCATTCTCTTGTAATCCACGATTAGCTTTTTATCTCGATAAACGATTGGTCTGCGATAAACGATGGTTTTCACGAATTCTTGTTCCTATGATTGTCGATTTCCGTATCTTAGACTCAAGTCTCGATAATAATTGGCTGTTATTGATCCGCGATTAACTATTGTAGCATAACGTCTTAACCCTCTTTTCTATCAATTTGCTTGTTTTCCCCCTTTCTCTTGTAATTGATTGGTTGTTGCCTCTAATTCTTGTAATCGTATCTATCTTTCAGACTTTCGGGTCTTCTACGACAGTTTGCCCTTGCTGAGATATCGGGTAATCACATCTAATCTACTTCTACCTGAAATAATCTATTTACATATCTACATTTATCTCCTCTAAACTAATTCTGCCTTTAATAAATGGCGTAAATTATACTAAATCTTAAATTTTATAATACGTAGCAAAATATAATAAATTATATAAATATATCACCTTCTATCACCCCTTTCCCCTTAATGAAGCCTAGACCCATATTTCCATTGAAAAATATACTTGTACTCATCCTTTAGCTATTGATCCTATCTTCTTTTCAGCCATGTCTATCCTAAATTTATATCTAAAAATACTATTCTACTATATATCAAAATCTTTCTTTTACTCAAGTTTTTTTTTTTTAAAAAAAAACTGCTGAAATATATAAATCTCTTTTCATACATACGTTGTTGAGAAATCAATGACATCTAATCATATAAGTTTTCATACTTACGTTTATGCTCTTAACTCTAATCACTATGGTTTTCACCCCACGTCTTTGAAGAACTTATGAAATCTAATCATTATAATTTTTCGCACAACCGTTGTTGAAAACTGATATGTATATTTCTAAAGCATGTTTTTCTTTCTGTTATTATTAGAATAATGTTGCATAATTGTCTCAAATCTTATTTATGATTCAAAAAAATAAAAATCCGATCTCAAATTGAGCTCGATTGCGGCATAAATTTTCTAATGACGAAAAGCCGATTCTCTCTATGAAGATTTTTTGGTTAATCTACAACCTAATATACTAATTCACATTAATCCTTGAGACTGTTTTATCTCTCGCAGCCCTTAAAATAAAAGTTAAACGTAAATCTTCAATAAGAATTTAATCAACTATTTCCTAACAATAAAGTTATATTCTAATCTTATTCACCGAATTTTTTAATTATTATATCTCAGCAACCTATTAGTTAAATATTAACTTTCGCAATTTATGTTTCTATTTCTTTGTCAAAGTTATTTCTAGTGATCACTTGATAATAATTCTAAAATCTAAAATATCATAGTCTTTATTAGTTTCAAAATTCCATTGGTTTTTAGTTTACCAGTAACTCCTAAATATAAAATTCCTAATTATCACCTTTAAATAACTAAACACAATTATCTCTATCTACTATGAATGTTACCTTTGTCTTTAATTTTAGATTTTATATCCTACATAAACATAATCTTAACAACATAATATTTCCTTTTCATCTTTATTTATATATTTTTCTTACGTTCTTCTGGAATTTTTTTTTTTTTGTATTAGAATACAGTTTGACACCTCTCCTTGTTGTCCCACCGGTCCCAGACTGAAGGTTGTAAAGGGCCGGTCTCCTCCGCTCTTCGGCACCACTGTCACAACGACAAGATTGTCATTGTGCATCACAACCTAAATATAAAAATAGAAAACAAATATATATATATAAAAGGAAATTAATAATAATTAGGAATTACGAAATCATAAAATCAACTTTAATTCTTTATTCAAAATTATAATAGTAAAAATCATAAAACAATAAAATAAAATTAAATTAAAAGTAAATTTTAGTTAAAATAATAATTCCTTTTCGCCTCATAATTTCTCCATTATATATCCTTTTTCTTTAATCAACATTTACATAGTCTCACTAGCGAAGAATAAAAAGTTCTACATCCCACTTGTTAAAACTGTTAAAGTATGAAAAAATCTACAAATCTCACGCGTTTTTTTCTCATTTACATAGACGGGGATATTTTAATAAAACATTATTTTTGTTTACGATTTGCATAATGCATTTTTTTGTAAAGTAAAACTGCAACACCGTTAATGGTAAAAAACTATATTGCCATCTAGAAATGAATTATATATATTATAGATACATATTAAAAATTATACACTTTATATTTTATTTTAAAATTTACTTTCTTTTAGGCAAGTCATATTAACTTGAAGAAAGAAAAAAAAATAGATTTTAACAATAATATTTAAAAAAATATAGCTTACTAGGAGTAGGGCTGCAAAAGATCATTTTACCTAAACAAAGTTTTATGATTAATAGATATTATATTGAGTTATTTTTTGATTTCTACGCTGCATATTCCTGTATTCACAGTTAGCAAGGATTTTGGGACGAAGTTTACAAAAAATACAGCATATTTTGTAAATTTAGCTATGAATTCGAATGAATAACAATCAGTGGCGTAGCTAGGAATTTTCCTTAGAGGGGGTCCATATATAAGCTGGGGGCGAAGCCCCCAGGCCCCTTTACGGGCCTTCGGCCTTTTGCCCGGCCTTCGGCCGGGTTTATCTTAAAAATCATATTGGTTTTTCTTATAATATAAAAGTCCTAGAATTATTAATTATTTTAATTAGTGTTGTTAAACGGCTCGACTTGAGTTGATTTTTATAAACAGCTAACTCAATATTTTTGCCAAAAAATATTGTTCAAGCCTAGAGATTTCTCGAATAATATAAAACTTGTATCTCCATGAGCAAAATTTTCTGGCTAATATATTGAGTTAGCCATATCGGCTAAAATTGAGCCACTAATTTTAATTAAAATAACACATTGACACAATTTTATTGATATACGTTTCATTTTATTATACTTTTAGAAGTTATTTACAAATAAAAAGCGATTATTTAAAATATAAATATTAATAAATATTATATTGCTTTAATTATAAATATTATATTGCTTTAATTATAAATATTATATTGCTTTAATTATAAATATTATATTGCCTTAATTATAAATATTAGTAGTACACATATAAATTGCTTTAATTATAAATATTATATTGCCTTAATTATAAATGATATATTTTATCATTAGTAAACACATTAAAACTATAGATTAAAAAATAAATGTTTTTTTTAAACTGTAAATTTAAGTCGATATCCTTCAAAGTGAAAAAATCAAAATTGTGTTGGCAATATTTTTTTACCAATATATGATAGATGTTTAAAATTAATATTGAGAAACCTAGGCTAATAATCATAGATGCCATGTTAGCTTTGGAACCAACTTTTGATTATTATAAGTATAAAGTAATAGACTATATCACTTGTAGTAGGTGATGGTTCTAAATGATCTAGTATAATTGGTTGTCTATTATCCTTTAGTTTTCTGGAGTATGTGGGAATTGCTAAGATTTTAAATAAATATAATTTAAATAAGACTAATACCTGACATGAGTGGAACTTCATTTCCATTTAAATTCTCCCTAGATTTTTTATATATCTAAAATTTTAATGTAAATATTAATAAGTAATTGATTACATTACATTTATTAGATAGTGATTTGTTGTGACTTAGTGTATTTTTTTGTTTGTTATCACTATTTTTTTTACCCCTTGGTGTGAATATTAATTGAGATATTCCTATAAAAATAAATTAAAATAAAACAACATATTAGATAACCTTTAAATTCTAAATTGATACAGCCTATAATATTTTGTTGACTACTATCATTCTTCTTCAATGTGATACTTGATATACCTAAAATTATGATATAAATATTTAAAGGTAATAGTTAACATTACTTTTACTAGGTAGAGATTTGAAGTGATCAAGTGTATTTAGCTTATTTTTATCATAGTTTTTTATAGAGTATCTAGGTATTTCTAAAATTTAAATGAATACATTTAAATAAGGTCATATAAGTTCATAAAATACCTGAGGTGAGTGGTAAATTGTTGCTTATGGTATCAAGTTCATCATTAAAATTCTGATTTTCTATATTAATTGGTGATTCATTTAAATAAGGTCATTATAAAATACCTGATGTGGGTGGTAAATTGTTGCTTATGGTATCAAGTTCATCATTAAAATTTTGATTTTCTATATTAATTAGTGATTCATTTAAATAAGGTCATTATAAAATACCTGATGTGGGTGGTAAATTGTTGCTTATGATATCAAGTTCATCATTAAAATTTTGATTTTCTATATTAATTAGTGATTTGGTATGTTCATTTTGTTGACTATCATCATTTTTATTAAATGTAATACTTTATATATCTAAATCTATAATAAAAAATATTTAAATCTTAATAGATTATATTACTTGTACTAGGTAGTGATTTTATATGGTCTTTGGGTATATAAATGAGTGTATCAAGATCATTTTCTTCCCTCCTACGTTTGGGTATATCTTATAAATGTCAAAATATTTTGGTTAGCCAAAATTATTTAAAATAATAAATTACCCAAAGTGGTTTGTACTGGCAATTTTAATTTAGTTAAAACTATGACTAGGTGTTTAATTTTAAATTCTAAAATAAAAATAGTTAGCTATTAATTTTAAATATCTTTTATATTAAATGTTATTTTGACCTGGTGTATTTACATCATCCTTATTATTTTCAATAGAGCCTATAATGCATAAGATATTAATTAGTACACTGGATTAAATATTTTTTAACCTCGTGTATTTATATCATGCTTATCATTTTCAACAGGGCATAAATTGCATGAGATATTAGCTGGTAAATTTTTTTTGTTACTTAGTAAATATTTTCTAATGTCCATTTCCTTCAATCTTAAAGTTCGTAAATAGGAAATAACAATCTTTACTTTTTAGTCATAAATTTAATCTCTTTAATAATTTCATTTATAAAAATGCTACAAAATATAAACCAAATATATATTATTAGAAATAAAAGCAGAGAAAGTAGATTATGCACTATTTTCATATTATTATTTTCGAACCATATCTTCGATAAATTATAATAAATATTTTTTTAAATATGCATAAATAATATATTATTATATTTTATTAGATTATTATCAATGACTTTAAAATAATATACAGAATAATTTATATATATATATATAAGTAATAATATCCTTCCACAAACATCAAAACCAGAAAAATATAAATATTCATGGTATTTATTTGATATAAAGTCACTTTTGAGTCTTTTGAACGAATAATCTAAAAAAATTGCTCTGAGGGGGGGGGGGGGGGGTAGATTATGCACTTTTTTATTTCATATTATTATTTTCGAACCATATCTTGGATAATTTATAATAAATATTTTTTTAAATATGCATAAATAATATATTATTATAATTTATTAGATTATTATCAATGACTTTAAAATAATATACAGAATAATTTATATATATATAAAAGTAATAATATCCTTCCACAAACATCAAAACCAGAAAAATATAAATATTCATGGTATTTATTTGATATAAAGTCACTTTTGAGTCTTTTAAACGAATATTCTAAAAAAAAAAAATTAATTGCTCTGGGGGGGGTCCAAACCCGAAACCCCCCCCCCCCCGTAGCTACGCCACTGATAACAATGAAAGCGGCTAGCAAAATTTATTATGTTAGGATAACTTAGATGAATATAGAGCTATACTCTTTTAAACGTTGTTAAAAATCTTTTTTTTTACTTTATAGAGCATATACGTTAATAAGGAAAAATTTTAATTTATAATAGCTATAATAACTAGCCTGAGCG
Organism: Gordionus sp. m RMFG-2023; assembly: GCF_954871325.1. Lineage (NCBI taxonomy): Eukaryota > Metazoa > Nematomorpha > Gordioida > Chordodea > Parachordodidae > Gordionus > Gordionus sp. m RMFG-2023. Next base: position 90,808,295 of record NC_088775.1, on the reverse strand, counting down.
CTTGTTGATAATTAGTTCTAATATACAATATTTAATCGCATTATTAGGGTATAATTATATACAATAGTCGTATTTAAATTAGCGTTTAATCCCGCCAGAAGGATTTATTTTAAAGAAGAAAGTTAATTCATTTGTTTTTTTTGGTCATGGCTAACATTAAGAGCACCATTACCCCTTGTCTCCTTAGAAAACATTTTTAATTTACAAAATAATAATTTAAAAAAATAAGCCTAAGTTTATATAAAAAAGAGACCAAATTTTACGCGTATTTTCTAATAAACATTCCTATTCTGCGCTAGAAAATGAAGGATAGTGTGTGTGTGGGGTGTAATACGTGTCAGCTGGACCTGTAGGATGATATTTATTAGCGTAAAATTGAAAGTATACGCCGATTTGGGAGGCCATTTTTTATGTATATCTGTTAATATTTTCTAAAAAATATGGTTTATTAAAATTGTATGGTGATATTTTTTTAAACTTAAAAAAAAACTGGGTAAGAAGAAGAAGAAGAGGAACAAAACGTTTCAAATTCTAGAGGAACTATAACGGAAATAAAAATGATGTTAATTTAAGGGGGTCCTCTCTGCTGAATACCTTTATGAAAAAGCCAGATTTGAGTCTATTTTATGAAAATGGTCAGTTAAGATTATTAGCTAAAACATAATATTATGCAAGGGTGAAGATTTAGGCTTGCATAATATTATTTTAGAGAAAATCTTAATGGGGCTTTTTAACAACGCTAAATTAACCAAATAAATATCATTATGTTCTTACTATATAGGTAAATATATATATATATATAATAATGATATAATATATACTTTAAGATTCCTCAACTGATGAAATGATAAAACAAAAGGGTAAGAATATTTTTAGTAAATTATTAGCAAAAGTTATACTTAGATATTATTAAAAAAAATTACTTTTAATTCTACAGCCGAGTATACTATAAATCAAAACTGATGAAAATGTCAATAAATTTCTGATCATATTTTTTTCTAATATTTTATTCCAAAAAAAAAAAATTTAAATTCTTTAACAAAAATGAAAAAACGGATAAAATTGAAGATTTTCGGAAAGTTATAATTATATGTTATTTGCTTATATTTTTTTCATAAAATTTCAGAGGTAAAAAGAGGTGAATGTATTTTATCTAATATATCATTAGACGAAGTTGATTTCTAATGAAAGAAAAGAAACAAATTAATTAAAATTTTGTTTAACTGGCTTTATAGTTTAACCTATAAATATGATTTTTACCATTTACTATAAAATTTTTAATTTTTAACTTGTTATTGAGTAATGATTTTACTAGCTCCAGAGAGGTAAGTGTTCGTGTACCTTAGAATATAATTATGTTGGTTTAAGTTTGAAATACAATATTTTCGTATAGGCCCCTTATCTTTGCTAGCAATTAAAATTTCCGATATTAGCGTATTTATATTTTGTAAACAATATAAATTGATGTTAATGTCTTAGAAAATATTGGCGCCTTTTATTACGCGCCAATTTTCAAGTTTTATCCCTGATTTTTTAAATTTTTAAGGCATATATTTTTAACCCCCTCTCCGCGTATTTTTATATTTTACTCCTCGCTATAGAAATTTTTTAAAATATAATTTTTCGATAATTTTTAAAATGATTTTGAAACTGTATATTTTTTGTAAATTGTTTCAAAAAAGAGAAATTGATACAAGTAAAATTAATGAATATAAAATATTATTATTTAAAATGATTTTCCAACTAGTTAACCCACATACAGGGTTTCCCATTCAAAAATGGAAAAGTGTCAAACAAAATATGAAATGTTTTAATCAAAAAAGTAAAAAGTCCCAATCAAAAAAGGAAAAGGGTCAATCTTAAAAGAAAAAAGTTCGATCAATAAAGGAAAAGGGTCAATCAAAAATAGAAAATTCCCAATCAAATAAAGAAAATTTATTTTTTAAATTTTTATTTTTCTTATTTTGGGTTTTTAAAAATAATTTTATTATTATTTTTTTTTTTTAAAAGAATATCAAAATGTTTATATTTTATTAATTTTACATATCGTTTGGTATTATAGTTCAAACTTATTTAATTTTAAAAAGCTACATTAGGTTGTGTCCTAAATATCAAAAATATATTTCGTATACTTCCGTAACTTGAACGAAAGAAGAAATAAGCTATTTTTAATATAAAAATAAAATCGAATAAACATAATTTTAGAAAATTTCAAAATTTTAACATACGATTTTTCAAAGTTTTATTTTGCGAACAGCCTTATAACCAAACGATAACGATTAATTTAATTCAGCAATTGTAATTTAAATAATTTGAATATGTAAAAAAATTATAATATAAATAAATTGTCTGCCAAAAATTTAGTGAAAAATTAAATATAATTCCTAAAAAAAGAATTATCGAAAATGAAAAAAAAAAATTGAGAAAAGATCAGAAAAATAAAGATTAAAAATAACTTAAAGAGATTTGAAAAGGTTAAAAATGTATGTAAAATTTAAAGTAGTGATCTGCATCGGGCCCAATTTTTCAAACCCGGCCAGAACCCGAATTATTTTTAAAAAAATTTACCCACCCGGCCCGGCCGGAATTTATTTAAATATAGAAATTAATTTTTAAATTACTCAAGACATATGTTATATGTCGTTTAATATTCAATAAATAAAATCAAATATTTATATTTTACATAAAAAATCCAATATAAAATTGATAAATTTTAAGATTTATTTAAAAAAAAATTCCAAGGTCCGACTCGACACAGCCCGAATTTTTTTTAAAAATATTAGGGCCCGGCCTGAACCCTTATAGTATAAATAGAATTAGGCCCAGGGCCTTGCCCGAAGCCCGTTCGGGCCGGGCCGGACTCGGGCCGGGTTCGGGCCGGGCCTAACTTTACAGATCTCTGATTTAAAGATTACAATATAAGGAGAAAAAATGATAAAAAGTCAAAATATTGTTATTGTAGGATGAAAAAAGAGGGAAGAATTGTTGAAAAATGACATAAAAAATCGAGTAGAAGAAGTGAAGAAAAATAAGAAAAATTTATAAATTATATTTAAAAAAGACAAAAAGAATTATTAAAAATGAGAAGAAAAATAAATTGAGAAAAGATATAGTAAGAAAAATAAAAATTATTAGAAAAAAATAAATAAAAAATTTGAATAGGAATTTTCCTTTTTTTTCCTTTCCTTTTGGGAATTTTATTGACATTTTTCCTTTTTATGATAGAAACTTTTTCTTTTTTTGATTGTGACTTTTCCTTTTTTTATGAATGGGAAACCCTGTAATTTAAATTTTTTTTTCTTAGGAAATTCGGATAGGACCTTGTTTTTTTTAAAAAAACAAATTTCAGCCAAATAAACACGTTTTTTTTTTCAATTAGCTGGAAATATAAAAAAAGGAGCTGTTTAGCACGAAATTTATTTCTTCATATTCTCGATTCCCGTTTATATAATTGTTTTTTATATCCGAGAATTCGTGAAAATTAGTCGCGTGTTGATCGTTTCATTTTCATATCGCATTCTTCCACTCCATCTCGTCTCATAATTTTCTTTCAAAAAAAATGTCAAAAAATCTAATTTGAATACCTTTAAATGCTATCGCTGCTGCTAAATTTAAATGTATCAAAAGCTACCACCAGATTTATGCGAGTCTCATAAAATTGACCAGTTTAATCGCTGCGAATCAAAACTGAAACACTCCCTAAATGTTGAGAAAAGTGTTGCTAAACGGCTAATATGGCCTAAGCCTCGAGATTCTACACCTTTGTTCCTTCTATGAACAAAATCTTCAGGGTTGCGCAGTATCTTTTTTTGGATGAAATATTGAGTTAGTTAAAATCGACTCAAAACGAATCGTTTAACAACACTAGTTGAGAACCCTCCAAGGTTCAGAATTAATATGTCCGGAATTATTTTTCTGATGCTCGGAACTTCTTCAGCAAACGGAAATTCAATTTTAAAATGATAAAATGCATTTGAAAGAACAAAAATATTAATTTTGATTTTGAGAAAATAATCACTATTTACAATAATTATCGTTTTATTACTTCTTGATCCTCAAATTGACTTCCTTTTAATAAATGATTCGCGGAAATAGTTTTCACTTTATTGTCTTATCAATTTCGTGTTCTCTATACGAGTTTCGCTATTAGACGATAAATGTTTTGTTGTTTTATATATTAACTCTAAAGATATCTAGGGTAAAAGTTTTGCTATAAATATAAAATTCTCAATATGGCCTAATCTGAAGGCGATTTGTGGATTAGCGACAAAAGTTAAATACATAGGAGATAAAAGATTTTGCGAAAATGCTATTCGTGATAAAAAAAATTTTTGCTGTTTTAACGGTTTGTGTAATTTAAAACTTGTATTGAGTTTGGAATAGATCATTTTTATAAATTTTTGGAGCAAAAATCTTTTGAAAATTAATTTTTTAATATAAATTTGTTATTCAAAAAATATGAGACTTTTTATGTTACAGAAATTGCAAAAGATGTTATATATATATATGTTAGCGGCAATGTGAAATATTCGGCAATGTGAAGTAGTGGTGGGCAGAGTAATTTTGTTATTTCGGCAAAGTATACAATGCCACATTGCCGGGTTAAATCAGGCAATGTGTAATTTTTGTAATATTATATTATTAATAATTTTTTCGTTATTATTAATAATTTTTTAAGATTAATATTATATTTTAATTTTAAATATATTTTAATTTTAAATATATTTTAATTTGTTACTATATATTTTTTGATTGATATTTTTTTTTTAAATATATTTTAATTTGTTTACAATATATTTTTTGACTGATATTTTTTTTCAATATATATTTATTTTTAATATATTTTGATCGGTAATAGGAAAAAAAAACCCCTGGAAAAAAACCCCCGAAAAATAAACCCCCAGGAAAAAAAACCCCCAGGAAATAAAATCCCCGGAAAAAAACCCCCAGGAAATAAAATCCCCGGAAAAAACCCCAGGAAATAAAACCCCGGAAAAAAACCCCTGGAAATAAAACCCCCGAAAAAAAAAACCCTTGGGATTATTTTTATACACTCTCATATTTAAGTATAATCTAGCAATAATTTATATTGAATTGGTATTTAGACAATTGCAAGTTAAAAATTTGTTAAAAATAATTATGACCTCATCAACTTTTTGCTGATAGACCATTCATGCTTCCTCCACCCCACCTCCTTTTACTGTCATGGGCCTTGCTGGAGTTGGTGTGCCTCCTATGAATATGATGCACCATCCAAATTTACCCCCCAATATGATGGGTTATTTATATTTACTATTGATACTTAAAACGTTATGTATATATTCTAAATTATTAAAAGTAACTGCTTGCATAAATAGGCCAATCCAAACAGAATTTTTTTAAAATACAAATTTATTTAAGCAGATAATCAATTTTTAGAAATACATCTGTATATAACTTGATTGGTTGTTAGCAGCCAGTATATAAAGAAATAGAAACTTAATTCATTGCATATTTAAAAGATGAATATTGAAATAAATTCGTGATTTATTATAATAGAAACAAATATATATTCACCCAACATACAATTTAATTCAGTTGAAACCATTAAAATGCAAAGAAAAAATACTCGATTTTTTTGCATTTAGTATTTTGAATATATGTGATAATTTTAATTTATTCATGATTTCTCACCTCATTGATATGCAACTACCTTTAGTTTTTAGCTTATTAAAATGTATTATAATCATTAAGTTTTAAAATGTATTTTTAATCAAAAGAATAAAAATTTTATATAAATTAAAAACGCTATAATTGGTATTTATACAATTGCAAGTTAATAATTTGTTAAAAATATTATTGTTCAGCAACTAGTTAAATGAACAGATATTAAAATGTATTATGATCATTATGTTTTAAAATGTATTTTTAATCAAAAGAATAAAAATTGTTTATCAATTAAAAACGCTATAATTGGTATTAATAATTTGGATCTTAATGCCGTATATAAAGACAAAAAAAAAATTAAATTTACAAAAATATTTTTTTCATAAAATTTATATTTTATAAAAAAAATTTATTGGATCTTATTCATCCTGGAAAGCTCATATTTGAAGGTTATTCTTATACCATACATAAAAAATGCTCAAACAAGATTAGATGGCGCTGCTCAAAGTATTCTTCTTTTTAATGCCGAGCAATACTTTTTTCAACACTCGATAATCAAGACCCGGTTCTTGATACAGCTCATAATCATCCATCAAATATTGATGGACTAGTAGCAATGAAATCCATTGCTAACATGAAGAAGCGATGTGCAGACTCTTTGGCAAAACCTCTTCAAATTTATGCAGAGGAAATTGTAAAATTAGACCAAAGAGTTCAGTCGCATATGTTATCGAAAGATTCTATAAAAAGAACTCTAAGGAATCACAAAGCAATGCAACACCCTTCAAATCTTGAGAATTTGGAAGACCTATTTATTGAAGGTATTAGTTTAAATATAATTATATTTTCATAAAAATTTAAATATTATATGATTGGGCAAATTGTGGCTCCCAGAACTCAAAACGATTTTTATTATTTGATAATGAATTTTTCCTGGGGGGTTTATTTTCCGTAGTTTTTTTTTTCCAGGGTTTTTTTTTGGGATTCAATATAAATATATAATAATCATTTTAAAAATATATATTAAAAAATATATTTAAAAAAATTTATTAAAAAAAATATATTAAAAAATATCAATCAAAAAATTTATTAAAAAAATCATATAACACAAAAATTAAAAAAATTAGCGATAAAAGGATATATCAAATATAAATTAAAAAAAATATATATATTAAAAAAAATATCAATCAAAAAACATATTTAAAAAAATTTATTAAAAAAAATCATATAAACACAAAAAATAAAAAATATAAAAAAAAATAATCAAAAAAATATATTTAAAAAATCATATAACACTAAAAAAAATATAAAAAAAATATCAATCAAAAAAATATATTTAAAAAAATTTATTAAAAAACATATAACACTAAGAATAAAAAAAAATTAACGATCATCAAGAAAAAAATATATGTTTTTAAAAAAATATCAAAATATATTTTAAAAAATTTATTAAAAAAACAAAAAATAAAAAAATTAGCGATCAAAAGATATATCAAGAAAAAAAATATAAACAAAAAAAATATATTTTTAAAAAATTTATTAAAGAAATCATATAACACAAAAAATAGCGATAAAATATATATTAAAAATAAATATATATTTAAAAAATATATATATTAAAAAAAAATATCAATCAAAAAATATATTGCAACAAATTAATTTTAAAAAATATCAATCAAAAAAATATATTTAAAAAAATTTATTAAAGTAATAATAAATTAATCTCAAATAAATAATAAATTAGCGTTTTCCACGAGTTTCGTTGCGTTTTTTAATTTTCAATGTTGTTTTTTTTGCCTCAACTAGTAGTCAATCTCTGCCCCATAATGGGCGGTCTAGGGGGTAAGAGTGAGGGGATGGTTTTAAATAATAATTTTTTTTGATATGGGTATCAATCGATAGCTAATTAAAAGATCTATTCAACCGAAGGTCAATCTCTGCCACATAATTAGCGGTCTGGAGGGGGGGGGGGTGGGGTTTAAAAAATAGTTTTTTTTGATATGGGTACCAATCGATAGCTAATCTAAAAGATCTATTCAACAGAAGGTCAATTTCTACACCATAATGGGCGCTATGGGGGTGGGGGTGGGGGGTTTAAAAAATAATTTTTTTGATATGGGTATCAAATAAAAGCTAATTTTAATATGGTTTGACTGAAAGTCTTCATTCTTCGTCTTGATAGGTATGACTTGGTCTGGGGGGGGGGTCAACATATTAACAAAATGTCTAGTTGGATAGAAATAAAAGAGAATGAAAAAAAAACAATTTTTTAAATCTTTTTTCGGTTCCAATCCTGAACTTGAAATATATAATATGCAGTGTTCTATATTAGCACGATATTTCATAGCTATTTTTTTTAGTATCGATATCTTTAGCGTGCAACATTTTTTTAAAAAGAGAGATAACGGTAGCTCGTTACTAAATAAATAGCAAAATTTAATATAACAATTTTATAATTAATTCTAAAATCATAATCTTTTAATTTTATTTTATTTTAAAATATAAATTTACATTTAAAAATATGCAAAATAAATTTTCAAAAAAATAAAATATTTTAAATGTCGACAGTATAGTATGATAATGAAAATAATTTTGGTACAGATCATATCGACAAAGGAATATCCCTTGAAAATATATGATGATATGGAATTTCCTTTTCCTTAATTCACATTACTGTAAGATGTGAAAGGTTTTATCATCAAACAAAACTAGTTGCTTCAACTTGAGAAAACATTTAAAAGGTAATATATCAACCAAAAATTAATATCAATGTATAGCTCAATTCTTAATCTTTAAAAAAATTAGAGCATCTATAATAGTTTTTGAGTTAGATGAGTTAGGTGAAAGTTGATTTTCTGGCCTAGTCTAAACATACTATATTTCAACTGGCCATAAGATAGTGAATTTTTATGGATATTTAATAAATAGTAATTAAACAGAACATAAACATGGGTATTAAATAAAAGTTAAATACATTTAGACTTCATTATTAAATACAATTTTAAGCAGGGGTTAAATATAGTCATTGCTATTTATAAACTCATTGTAGCCTAATGATAAAATTATTTGCCAGCATCTTAATCTAATTTGTAATATTTTTAAATCTCAAAATTTTGGCTATATTTAAAACCATCGATTCACAAATTTTAAAATGACATTATAAATTTTTCTTATTGCAGTTATAAATTATTGCACTTCTTTATAAGCAAATCATCTATATTATAAAAAAATTTTTCAAGCCATATAATCAACAACATATTTTATTGATTTCGATAATTAATTTAAAATATATGAACAATTATTTATTATTTACACAAATAATATTTAAGTGACATTTTGTGGAACAATATGCCATTTTTAAAACATTGACACCTCTTATTGTTGCAACTTTTTTGGCAATTGCAAATTGATTCAAAACTACCATAAGAAGATGTACTTCTTGATGCTGTTATTATGGAGATCGTCTTATTAGGAATGGTAAAATTGGTAAATTTTATTGATTTATGAATGTTCGTTTTTAAAAATGGGGAATTAATTTTTCCCAAATTAGTTCCAACCCATAATTTCTCGCCCTTGGCCTATATTTTTGGGGCATAGATTAGATCTATCATTTTTATTTATTGGGATCAGTGCGTGATCCCCAATGCAAAATTTTATCTTATTAATTTTATTCTTATAAGCATTCTCTTGCTTCTTCCTATCTATTAAATATGAAATGAACGAAGGTAGTCTGGTTAAAATATTTTCGATGCTGTTGCCAATCGAGTTTGTAGTATAATTATCTTTCCATAATATTATATTTCCAATTTTCAGACCAAATCATACCCATCAAGACCAAGATTAAAGACTTTCAGTCAAACCATATGCTTTTATTTAATACCCATATCAAAAAAATTATTTTTTACACCTCCCCCCACCCTTACCCCCTAGACCGCCTATTATGGGGCAGAGATTGACCTCCAGTTGAATAGATCTTTTGATTAGCTATCGATTGATACCCATATCAAAAAAAATTATTTTTACACCCCCAAACACACCCCCCCCCAGACCAAGTCATACACATCAAGACCAAGAATAAAGACTTTCAGTCAAACCATATTAAAATTAGCTTTAATTTAATACCCATATCAAAAAAATTATTTTTACATCCCCCCTAAACCACCCATTGGGGCAGAGATTGACCTCCAGTTGAATAGATCTTTTGATTAGCTATCGATTGATACCCATATCAAAAAAAATTATTTTTACACCCCCAAACACACCCCCTCCCCCAAACCAAGTCATACCCATCAAGACCAAGAATAAAGACTTTCAGTCAAACCATATTAAAATTAGCTTTAATTTAATACCCATATCAAAAAAATTATTTTTACATCCCCCCCCTAAACCACCCATTGGGGCAGAGATTGACCTCCAGTTGAATAGATCTTTTGATTAGCTATCGATTGATACCCATATCAAAAAAAATTATTTTTACACCCCCAAACACACCCCCTCCCCCAAACCAAGTCATACCCATCAAGACCAAGAATAAAGACTTTCAGTCAAACCATATTAAAATTAGCTTTAATTTAATACCCATATCAAAAAAATTATTTTTACATCCCCCCCCTAAACCACCCATTATGGGGCAGAGATTGACCTCCAGTTGAATAGATCTTTTGATTAGCTATAGATTGATACCCTCTACTAGAGATATCTTATATCATAAGGCCAAAAAAAACAAAATTGTAAATTAAAAAACGCAAAACTCGTGGAAAACGCTTTTAAAATAAGATTCCTCTTTATCACGCGTAAAACTAACATCACTAGTATTTATCTAAAAAATAAATAATTTTCCAAAAAGCCTTAAAGCATAAATGCTAATTTTTTAATTTATAATAGTATAAATAATGTTAAACTATATAATAGAGGGCGCTAAGTATTTTAAAGATTATTATTCATATTTATAAGTGGTAAATATTTTTGCAAATTTTTAAATTAATAATAGTATAAATAATGTTAAACTATATAATAGAGGGCGCTAAGTATTTTAAAGAGTATTATTCCTATTTATAAGTGGTAAATATTTTTGCAAACAGGTTTTCTTTGTTTTCTCTTAAATAATCTCATCATAACCAATTCTATTCACCTTTATTTCAACTAAGGATAAATTAGATTATATAATTAGATATATCATTCATTTTCAAAAGCCACCATATAGGTCAACATATTTTATCGCTATATAAACATTTTAAATTTATTATAATTTTCTTTTTATCAAATCTTGAATTACATCTTTGACAAATGTCACAGGAATTAATAAATGTGACTTCATAATTTTTCATATTTGTCCACCAGAAAATAAAATATAATATTAATTATGACAATAAATACATTTTACCTATCAGCCAATTTTTTTATAAGTCTTGTTTATGCCAAAATGGCCAGAAAGAGAGAAAATATTCCAGGAACTATTTTGAGCCGATTTTTTAAAAAGGCTAACTCAATATTTTAGCCAGAAAAATATTGTCTAAGTCTCGAGATTTCGACAACCTTTGTTCCCTTTATGAGAAAAATCTCGAGGCTTGCATAATATTTTTCTGGACGAAATATTGAGTTAGCAGTTTTTAAAAATCGGCTCAAAACGAGCCATACCCGTTACTGGTTAACGGTGCATATATGCACCACCTCCTATATACCTTATTTTAACATAGTAGTTTTTATTTTAAAAAATAATAAAAAAGATTTTTATATAGTTCAGACATTGTACGTCAAAACTGGAAAAGAAAAATATGAAAAAAATATTTTTTTATGTCCCTAAGAAACCCTCAAACTTTGCGAATTTATGAGGCCTAAAATGCAAAATTTTTTAAGTGATCTCACAAGCATATTATAAAATTATTTCGATGAAAACTAGTGTGTATATATTCTTTATAGATCTATCAATATTTATCAATCATTTTTGAATTTTTAAATAATTAAAATTTAATAGGTAACCACATAAAGTTGACTGGTGCATATGCATCGTTAACCATCTAGCAGTATAAATTATTTAAAAAAATTCAAACAAATGAAATTTAACATAATGAATTATAATTTTTTATATTATACTTAAAACCACTACTGTGACTAAGTTTGGGGGAAAGGAGGGGTGGGTGGTTCGAGCCCCCTAAGAATTTTTTTTAAAAAATTTAATACCCAAAAAAAGACCTTTTGAAAATAATTAGAAAAATTTTTTTAGCCCCCTGAGATTAAATCGAATAATATATTGTTCCTATTATAATTTTTTATCCCGATCAAATTATATGAAATTATTAAGTTCATAAATATTCAAAAGTTTAAAATTATTTTTAGCCTCTTCCTTTCTGAAGATTTTATTTTATTTATATAAAATATTATGCACCTGTTTTGTCAATTCAATCAAAATTATCAAAATAATAGATGACTAATAAAAAAATCAAGATTCTACGAAAATAATTTGTCTAGATATTTAATTTTTAATAAATTTTTTTAATGAAACGTTTTCTAACAATTGAACAAGCGCTCAGAAAGAGATATGGTTATAATTCCGCCAAACCCCTCTGCAGTTAGTGACGAAGAAGATTTCGATGAAAATGACTTAACAAATGTCGGAGTTTTGCCTTCAGATACAGCTGGAGAATTGGAGATTCATAATTCAGTTGATGACGACCTTCCAGAACCATATTCTACAAGAAGCTATTCTCGAATTTCTCACAATTTAAAATGGAGAAAAACGGATGCAATATATTCTTCAAGCCCTTTCAATGGAGAAAAGGAAGATGTAATAAAACTTGAAAATGATTTACATGGTAAAAGTCCATCAGATATATTTTCTTTGATTTTCGACGAAGACTTATATTCCCTAATTGTAGAACAAAGTAATATTTATGCTAAACAAATGAATAGACCTAACATATGCATAACCATCCAAGATATTCAGAGATTTATTGGAATTCTATTATTTACTGGATATCATTCTCTCCCACAAAAAAGAATGTACTGGTCTAATGACAGCGATATTTCTATTCCAATAATCCGGGATACAATGACCCAATTACAATTTCGAAATTTGAAATATAATATCCATTTGGCAGACAATACTAAAATAGATATACATGATAGATTTTATAAAGCTAGGCCTTACATTAATATATTGAATAATAAATTTCAGCAATTCGGCATTTTCAAACATCATTTATCAATAGATGAACAGATGATACCATATCGAGGAAGACATTCTTGCAAAATGTTCATAAAAGGAAAACCAATTAGATTCGGATACAAGTCTTGGATATTGGCCTCTTCCGACGGTTACATATTCTCATTTGATATATGAAAAAGCGAAAATAAATATGAATATGGATTAGGTGGAAATGTAATCATAAAATTATTAAAGGCATTGCAAAAACCAAATTATCATAAAATATATTTTGATAATTTCATTACATCATTTAAACTCTTGTCATACTTAAAACAAATGGGATATTTTGCAACTGGAACTGTGAGGGACAATAGAATAGAGCATTGCCCAGTTGAATATATAAAGGTTGTAGCAAAAAAAGAAAGAGGATATTATGATTATAGGTTTGAAAAATTAAACGAAATATTTGTAGTTCGTTGGAATGATAATTCGGTGGTGACCGTTGCATCGACATGCCACACTATCTTTTTGCTTTCTAATGTTTCAGGGTATTCTAAGAAAATATCTTCTAAAATAAAAATTCCTCAGCTAAATATGGTAACGGCTTATAACAAACACATGGGTGGAATTGATCTATGTGATAATCTAATATCTACATATAGAATAAAAATAAGAGGAAAAAAATGGTGGTGGCCAATATTCACCAATTTTATTGATGTAGCTTTGGTAAATTCATGGAAAATCTGTAAATTCTTGAATCGAGATGACAAGAAGAGTTTGCTTGCATTTAGACGAGAAGTTACTAACTACCTCCTTCGAACGCCAGTAAAAATTGAAAAAAATTCAAGTACAGTCACGCCAGCCAGTTTGCATTACAGTGTGAAAACCCTATTGATTCATCTGGACATTATTCCAAAATTATAGATGGAAAAAGACGAAGATGCAGATATTGCCATGCCATACGCACTCATAAATATGTGCCAAACATGTCAAATCGCACTCCATAAAATGTTTCAAGGATTTTCATAATATATAAACATTTTCTCGTTTTTATTATAAATTACAAAAAAAGAATAAAGATATTTGTTGTTTTTTGATCTTATAGTATTTTATATAATTTTTATCTTTTTCTTAATGGTTAACGGTGCATATATGCACCAGGCTAGATTTTCTATTTAGGATTATTTTTTTTGGCTGATTTTTTTAGAATATCATATTTGAGCATTAATCAATATAATCTGAAAAAATTGAGCATTTTTATCCACTAGAAAAATCTTGACCATTAATGGGTTAACAACACTACCGGGAACGTATACATTGCCGAATATTTCACATTGCCAAAAATAAAATACTTTTTATGAAAAATAAATCTTATTTTAAATATAATATATCTTCTTTAAAAAAATGATTTTTGCTCGTTTTAATAATTAAAACAATAAAATTTTATATAAAGCTTATTATTGGACCAATATATCCATTATATTTATTTTCTTTCTTTCTTTCTTTCTTTCTTTCTTTCTTTCTTTCTTTCTTTCTTTCTTTCTTTCTTTCTTTCTTTCTTTCTTTCTTTCTTTCTTTCTTTCTTTCTTTCTTTCTTTCTTTCTTTCTTTCTTTCTTTCTTTCTGTCTTTCTTTCTTTCTTTCTTTCTTTATTTCTTTCTTTCTTTTTTTCTTAAAAAATTTTTTCCTACACGGCCCTTTTCCGAACAAAATTTCTTTTATTTGTCCCGAAAAACCCAACACGAAACCAAAATTAAAATTATTTGTTTACCCGGCCTGATCGAATTTATTTAAACATTTCATTTTTTCACTAAAAAAGAATGATAAGCTTAGGATGGAAAATCCTATGAGGATGGGAAACGGGGTTTCTATCTGCATATTCTACGAATAAAAAAAATTTTAGCACCAAAAATTGATATAATATTTCAAAATTTAAGCACTACCGGGCCAGGCCCTGCCCGAAATTTACTTAAATTATATATTGGGCCAAGCCCAACCCGAACCCGAAAATATTTTTAAAACATATTCGGGCCGGGTCGGGTATGAACCGATCCGTGATTTGTAGATTCTCTAGTTTATATATATATATATATATATAATTATTTTCTTCAAAATAAAGTTTAAAAAATAATAATTATGACAATTCAAATCATATTATAAACATATTTTTATTTATTATTTATTTTTTTGGCCAATTTTTTCTAAATTCGAAAAAAATAAATTGCAACTTATTTTTTTAAGAAATATTTTCATTTTTTTTTTGGCGGTGGCTGGATTATTTTTGATATCTGCATACTCAACCCCCGAGATTCCCCTAGACTCATTTAAAGATTACAATATTATCGAAATCGAAGATATCCAACTCTTGGGCTCCCCACTACTTAATAATAAAATTTCGGAAAAAACTATCGATCCGAGTTGCAAAACTTGGAAAAGTTCATCAATCATACCATCGCAACAACTTTTTTATCTATTAAAAAAGTGCCTATATTTACCTAAAATCTCGCACCTCTTCCACTCATCTCACCTCCTCAGGATTTTTCACCCAACATAATATTTGCTTAAAGACCTTTATGGAAAGGATCCTTAATCTTCCATTATCAGATTTTAACTAGCATTTTGCTCAATTACCCGCTCTTGGTGGTATCGACCTGATCCCCTTAGAATTACTCTCGATATCTCTTTTTATCTCTAATCACCTTTCGCTCAATTCCGCGATCTCATCTTTTATAACCCCCAATGACAATCTCTTAACAGTTGCAATCGAAAAATGGAATCTACTAACCCCAGACGGTCAAACATTCCCAACCGAAATTTCTAATAAATCAATCTTGGAAAAAGAAACTACAATAACCCTTCCGATATCAGCGATATACAACTTCTTCAACTAAACGATAAATACGGCGGGCAGCACTTCCAAGCCTAACCCTTGATAATCTCTTAAACAATGACCAACTGAGTTACCATAGGATTTAAACTTGGATGCTCGCTTACACATTCACACACTTCTCTCTTTACAAGATGGTCTCAGACCTGACAGTTTAACCTGCACCCATGGTCCAATGGGAAATCCCTAATATGTGACGCAACCTGCGTCTCTTCCTTTATATCATCAATTAATTCAACCTCTTACTAGCGGGGAAAATAAAAAAACTAATAAATACTCAATACTAAATAAATTTATTTTTCAACCCATAGTCATAACGGCAATTTCTCACAATCAACATATATTTTTTTTTCAATTTTAGCACGTAAACTTTTTAACATTTACAAACGAAAAACGCGAATCAATTTTTCTTAAACAAAAACTCCAATGTTTTTTATGAACATTTTTACTATAAGCTCTTTTTAGAGCCATCGATATTTTTAAAATATACATTCACTTTTAATATATATATATATATTCATTTTTTTATTTTTATTTTTATATTTTGTTTACATGTTTTAAAGATAAATGAATAATAAAATAGTTTACATTTAAAAAAAAAATAAAAATAAAAAAAATAAAAAATTAGAGAAATTGCTTTATATATTTTTTTTAAAGCTGTATTATCTAAAAAAAATAAAAGAATATTAAATTTTTGTTGAATAAATTTTCCAAAAAGCCTTTAAAATGCTAATTTTTAAATATATAATAATATAAATAATGTAAAACTATATAATAGAGGGCGCTATGTATTTTAAAGATTATTATTCATATTTATAAGTGGTAAATATTTTTGCAAACAGGTTTTCTTTGTTTTCCTATAAATAGTCTTATTAAAACCAATTCTATTCACATTTATTTCAACTAAGGATAAAATAATTTATATAATAGATATATCATTCATTTTCAAAAGCCACCATATACGTCAATATATTTTATCGCTATATAAACTTTTTAAATTTAGTTTATCTTCCTACGAAATTTCTTCGCGAACAAATAAATCGTTATCATTATTACGAATTTTTTGCTCATTTTTACAAACGCTATATTTTGCGTTTAATTAATAATAATCTCGTAAATTTAAATTATTCACCAATAAAATTACTCGAGCCTTTTTCGCAAACTGCGCAGAATCTTTAAATTTATTTCGAGTTAAATTTTTATCATGAAAAATCCAAACATTTTTTCTACCCTAAATTTTAAAATAAGGAAATTTACAACGTCTTTTCGTGTTAAATAATTAAATCTTTAGTATTTACTGTACAAAATATTTTACATCATTTGTAAGCACCACTCTCCCATTATTGACCATACTTTCTTTCTTTCTTTCTATAATTTTAATAACAAAATAATATTAAATGATTTCTTTTAATCTTTATAGAATAATAATCCAGATTTATAGGGTAAGATTATGGTTTGTGAACCATAATTACCATTGGCTAACTTTTATATATATTTATCTGTCATATGATTGATTGAATTTTATTTATATATGTTTTTGTTAAATGATATTTTTATTATTTGAAAACCATTGGTTGTTAATTTTTACACATATTTTTTTTTAAATGAATTTTTTTTAATTTTATTATTGTTTTTTAAAATGAAATTTTTTATAATTTTTTTAAATTTTAATTTATTTTTTAATATTGAGAATAAACGTTTAAAATATTTTTTTAAAATATTATTTTTTTTGTGGATCCAGTTAATAGAAGCATAAATACCTAGTCCGTCGAGCATCTTTGGCGTGACCTCAAAATAAAAACTTTAAATCTCGGAGCTTCCAGTTTACAGAAGATTACATGGCAATATATACTTATTTAAAGAAAAGAGAAAATATAAATCTACTGAATATCTTTAAAAATGTTTTAGAAGATATTATTCAAGCAATTCCTATTTTAGGAATTTGCTACAAAAATGTTCGCTAGGTGAATTGTAATGGTGGATGTTTTACTTATTACCTGAATAGTTATATCTACTATTCTATATATTTACATTTGATTGTTAACTGAATATGGATCCTCATTATTAGTAAACTTAAAATCTGAGTGTGAAATAATCTGCAAAATAACAATCTTCTAAGATAATCTCTGAATACTTTTAAAAAAGTAAACTTCTGTTTTTTGAGAATGCTCAAACAGGATTATGGATCAAATATTATCTAAAATTGCTAATCTTTTCTAAAATAAATCTTTTGTGATTTCGATCTATAAAATATCTTTAATGATCGAAATAATTATTTTATGGAATTTATTTTCTTTTAAACTCTGAAAAAAATCAATAAATAAGTTATACGAAATATAATAATTATCAAAAATATTTTAATGTTTTTATATCTATTTAGCAAGATAAAGAATTTTATATTCATAAAAAGCGATTTGAAAAATAATTGGTCATTTTTATAAACTCCCTAGCCCTTATATAGCAATCACCACTAATAGTAATTTCTGCCACGGGGATGGTTGGAATGGGGGCTAAGGGTAAGACGCAAAATTGCCATCGAAATTGAAGAGATGGGAGATGTGAAGACACTATGGACATTAGGAAAAAATTGAAGAGTAGTGGAAGCTTGGGATAAATGAATGAAAAAAGAAAAATTGGTTGGTAAGTGTTAGGGAGGTTGATATCGTTATTGGCTTGGGAAGAGGGGTTAGGGTATAGGAATTCCTGCGTGTTAGCTAGTTTAGATAAAATTAAATATAGATTAAGGGCTCAAATTAAAAATAATTATTACAGATTTTATAATTTTCAAAATTAGACATCATTTAAATATAAATAATATACAATTTATACCGTTAAAACCAACTTCACAAACGCAATAATCATTTTGATTTTTTACATTTGTATAGATATGAAAAACAAAATAATCTATTATAATTTTAATCATTTCATATTATACAAAATATAGATTTATAGGTAATCTAAAAATTTCTTAGTATTTAAAATCGATTCGATATTCTGAACCATGCTAAAAAATGTGGGATCAGACAGATATAACGCCATCATTCTTATCAAAGTTTTATCGTCGTTATTATTCGCTGTCGCGGGGTTACCTAATTCCTTCTTTGTACTATTATCACTTTCATTAGATTGTCTTGTTAGTAATAACTGTCATTTATTTTTTTAATAAATAATTTTAAAAAAAAAGTTTAATCAAATTATAGGAAATTCATTCATCCATTCAGTCAGCTGTTTATTAATTCCTCATACATATACGCGATTTGAGTATATATAACTTCGGCTATTTTGTGTATCGTCATTGACTCCATTAACTGATTCTCAGAAATTTTGGTTCCATTTTTTGAGCATTTCTTTTAAAAAAAAATAATAACGTTATATTTGTTTGATTTAATTACGATAGTATTCGCCATATCTTTCCCGTTTATGAGCATAACTGGCTCCTTATTTTTGGGAACGACATTTCCATCTTTATCGACGTAGTTTATCTCTATAAACTTTTTCACGTGGTTGATAAAGGTTTTGCAAGAAACCACCGATTTGTCTGGCGCCGCAGAATTTACGTTCACTTCCTTGAATTTTACACGGAAGGATCTGACTAAATTCTTTATTTAAAAAAATGGGAGAAGAAGCTAAGGAAAAACGTAAAACGTTGTGAATGAATTTGTATTATAATGAACCCTACCCACGAATATATTCAAATCTAAATGGAAATCGGGTTAGCGGGGAACCGGAAACGCTTTTTTCCCGGATCGAAAACCTTATTTTAAAGTGGATTTGGATTAGTCGGATTTTTAGGTCATAAAATTCGGTCTTTATCTGTCTCTCCCCGGTTCAAAAAGTTCGGATTTTTTTTCTTTTTTTTTTATTATCATAGTTATTCTTTAGACCACGGCGCAGGGCTTTAATATATTATAGTTAAAATCACGTGATATATTTTTTTTAAATATTATAATTGTGATAAAAAAAATATATGTTAAACTTGAAACTTGTAAGTGAACAATACACTGTCACCTTTCACATATCCTGTCAAGAATTGTTTGGCGTTAAATAGACAATAATTTTCCTTAAAATAAAAAAAAATCAATTTATTAAATGATTTTATTACACTCCCTTTCCCACCATGTTAACAGCTGATTTAACTTTTAGCAAGCAAAAATGATAAGAATGTAAGTGTGCTAATTTTTTTTTTCTGATCGACAGTTACTATCACCCTTAATAAATGATTACTTACGAAAGGTAATAAATCAGCTTTGAATAGACGCCTTAGAAAATACTTTCTATTGAACTATTTTTATTTTGGAAAAATGGAGGTTAAAAAAGATGCCCGAATATTGAGATTTAGCATAATAGCGAGGTCTTACATAATTTATAAAAAACTTATAATTGATTACTAGGATTTGTTCCTTATTTTTGATCATAAGATAACCAGATTTTAATATGTGCATTTGCAAGTTGTTTTCGTCGTTAATTATCTTCAAATTGTTTAAGCATAATTAAAATCAAATTATACCTGTGAAACATAAATTATAAATGATTCAAAGGTTTTAAAAGCAAAATTGTCTATAATTCAATAAGATAGGTATTCCAGACATGATGGAACGTACTTCCGGTAAAATCAGATTTTTAAATTTACAAAAAACGTGCTTAAAAAATGATTTAAAGTTGAACAAATAACACATTGACATATCTAGAATTACTTTCCATTCTTCTTTACCGTTCGAATGCGAAGAAATATCATCACTAACGACATTAAGAAAAGCGTATTTTTCTATATTCCAAAATTTAAATATTTCGATATCCATTATAAATCGTCTGCTTTTTATTTAATTTATTTAACTCCTCCCTCTAGGTAAAATTTTTTTTTATATATTATATACAATTTCAAATTTTATTTATTTTTCCTTCAAAACACACATTTACAATAAATTCTATATTTTTTTAAATTAATTTAATAAATAATATTTATTTATTCTAATAAATGAATAACAAATATTTTTAGCGAAATTAAACAAACAAAATGTCATAAAGCTTCAATCAAGAATTCGACATTTGCATTTAAAACATCCTCCGATATCTTTTTCAAATCCGTTTTCACAATATTTTCGACACGTCTCCATACATAAGACTAATAAATTTATTTATTTTTTAAAAAAAAAATATATTAAATTTGATTATTTTTTTCTCATTGACAATATTCCCTTTTTTTCCTTCTTCAAAATGTAACCACAATGATATTTAGTGATATATAAATCAAAGTCCTAAAGCCCTGGCCTATATAGTGAGATTCATCTGATCCGACCAGAATTTAACAGCTGATCGATTTTTAAAATCTTCTATCCACGATAATATAAGAAAAATTATTGTTTTTTTTTAAATAAAGGAAAAATCGATCTCATTAACGGACATTTAAAATCTAGCGGTTAAATGATGCCGGATCGAAAGCCTAGGGCCTTAATTTATAGTAAACGCGTTATGTTCAAGCGTTGAGTTATTTAACGCGGCAGGCCAATAAATACGTATAAAACTATAAATATGAAGCCATTATGATGATGACGCTATAATAAAAATTGGAAAAACATATGTTGAGATGCGTTGATAAAAAAAAATAAATAAACGATTACGATTATAAAAATAATAGCGAATTCGATTGAAAGGGCATACATGATTTTTCTTAAATATTATACAAAAGTTTTTATTAACGGAAGCAGTTGTAATTACGTTGCGCCAATTAACGCAACACTAGAATATAACGCGTTTACTATAAATTACGCAAAAAAAAAACAATTTTTTTTTTGCACCAATCAAAAATCGAATTAATTGTTTTGCATAACATGTATTTGCCACCATTTTAAAATGGTGACTAATGCACATAAGCGAACTGGGTATCTTTTCGTAATGTCAAGAAAAAATTATCTAATTTGACATTATTAACATTCCTACTTTGTTTGGGAAAGTTTAAAAAATAATACTTAAAACGTGCCTGGGATCCTGTGCTTTCAAAATATAGGTTTTTATTCCTTGCTTCCTCCTGTTGATTTTGAATTTAATTTATAACTGTAACTAATGACATGAGGGGTAGGAAGGGAATCAATTAAATTTCATAAAGGAGGGGTACCTTATAACATGGTTAATCAGTATTCCATTTTATATTTTCGGCATCGGAACATTCGGGAAGGGGGGGGGGGATTCAGTTTCAGGTTTAAGAGGGAGAGCCTTACAAGAAGTTTTGAATGCAGGAAAGGATTCTAATAATATAAAGCCGTTAATAATAATATACTTACCATAAACTTTCCTTGTCATGGTCTTGGGCGAAGACGAGGTCGCAATGGCAATATTAGCTCCGTCACATAAAAGGCGACTTCCGTACAGATATAAAATACACAGGGAAAATAGAATGATCGATTTATTACAATTTCCAAATTTCAGCATGAATAAATATTATATAATTTTTTATTATATTTTTATTTATGAAGAAAAAAAATGATGGTTTGAATAATTGAAAATTAAACAATGGTTTTTGAAAGATATATAAAATTCGGAAGAAAATGGAGGCCTAGTCATTTTTGGTATATCATTTTTTATTTCATTTATAATGAATGATGAAAGCCAAAGTAATAAACCAAAATAATTACTAAAACATATGATTTGGGAATATATTCATTTTCATATTATATATATGTTATACTTACAAAAAATATTTATAGTCACTGAAATTGAGTTAGAAGATCTCGTGATCTTTGATAATTTTCAATTTTCAAAAGAAACAAAATTTATTATTATATAATCGTAAAAGGTTCCATCTGTGTTTTTAGAATCTACTTTATCAAAAATGTCTCTATATTTTTAAACGTATAAAATTATTATTTTTAAAATAAAATCAAACCTCTTCAAAAGCTTCAAATTCAGTAAAAAAAAAACTGGGGTTTGAACTCGTTTAAGGTTCGGTTTAATTTGATGAATAAACATAAAATCAACGCGTATATTAGATTAATTTTTAGTATATTATTAAAATCAGGGCTATTTAGGTCTGATCTCGCCCCGGATAGTATTACCCCGGGGTATATGGATTGTCCATAATATGGTTCCCGTTTGTCCCATAGTCTCAAAATGTTCGATCAAACAATGTCAAATATTTGAAAACCTAATTTGGGTTAAATCGGAGGAAGGGGAACCTTGGAAAACCTCCATAACCGTGCCAGATATAAGAATTTGTCAAATTTTATGGCACCGGAAACACCATTCTTAAAAAAGTATATATATTCAAAACCGGAAGTAGTAACCCGTTTTAATCCAGTCCAGGTTCTAATTTTTAATTGAATTCCACCACGTGGAAACCTAGTTCTTTAATCTTTTTTTTTAAAATAAATGATACAATCCTTCAGGACATTTCCTTATTCTTTACTGTAAAAAAATTTAAAAACTATTCTACCAAATCCTCTTAAATTTTTTGACGTTTAACAAAAATGAATAATTTTTTAAAATATTATTATATTACAGCACGAGGAAAATAGAAATGATATCTTTCGAGGTAAAATAAAAATGGTTCCGTTAAGATCCGCCCCAAAAAAAATAATAAAATTGATTTAATAATAGAAGAAATCGCACATGTTTATTGAATTGTTACTTTTTTTGAAAACACGTGGTTTGAATACACGTGATCATCTTTTTTTAAAAAACAATGAATGACTAAAAAAATACTTTACATATATTCTATTTTCTACACATCCTTTAACACGTGATTACATAGATATAAATTTAACTTTTTTAAAAAATCTTACATAAATTCTTGAAACTTCAGAGTAGATTATTTCTATTCGAGCACATCACGTGCTGTGATGCTTTAAAACATTATTTATTTTTTAAAAATTTCACTCATAAAAAGAAAGAAAGTAAGAAAGACAGAAAGAAAGAAAGAAAGAAAGAAAGAAAGAAAGAAAGAAAGAAAGAAAGAAAGAAAAGAAAGAAAGATAAAAAAAACGGTTAAAACCCCACTTTTTAAGCCAAAGCTAAAACCTACCCACTCAGGGTTCGAAAAGGTAACTACATTTTGAATAAAGACATTTAAAAAAAATTAATTCGCATCTGTCGAAGGCTTAAGCAGGTTTGCTTCGACGCGCGCCTGTATATTATTAGGCCATTTCCAGACAGAGCGTTTTTTCAGAGCGGTTTTCTAAGGTTTAATTTTTTTATTTAAAATTAAATGGGGTATGAAATATTAAAAAAAATATATATTATATATAGAAAAAAATTAATTCGACAAATAATTATCCATTATTTGTAAATAAAAAAAATTATTTGCCGGGAGGAAACATGCCTATAATTTCCGCTTTGAAAAAACGTTGTCTGGAAATTATCTTATACACGAATTCTAGCAGATTACTCAACTTATATTATGTTCTTTAGTAAATTAAACACTGTCGCAAGAGGATCCATGTTTTTCTTATTCTCCCCCAAAATATATAATTTTATTTCGATTTATAATATTCGATACAGTTACATTTTTGGTGAAATAAATAACTATAAACTTAATTTTTTTTATTTTTTTAATTAGATCTAAATTACGATTATACAATTTAACAATAAAAGATATAAAGGTATATAAAAATAAAATAATTATAATATATTAAAAAATGAACATGAGGAGGTACATTTAGGTTATGGCACTGTGGATTGATATACTATGAGACCTACAAATTTTCAATTGAAATTCGTTGACGTAGCTAAAAACCTTCCTGAGGATGACCAGAAAAACTAAAGAGCATTTTTTTAGCCGAGTGCCTTGAAAAAATCCTTTGCTCTGGGTTCAAAAGCACCGATTGTGTCAAAAACAATGGCGGATTGGAGTAATATAAGGAATACTAATGTAATTTTTTAAATTATTTTTTGGAAAATATAACAACAAAAAAGTAATTTATTATACTTTCTAAAATACATTTTAATATTTAATTATATATTATTTCATTCTCTTTTATTTAACGATTTAACCAAAATTTAAAATTATTGTTTTATATATGTCAGCGTCTATGTGTTATTTTTCCAACTTTAAATCATTTTTCGAGGCGCGTTTTTAAAAAAATTTGAAAAATCTCATTTTATCGGAAATGGATGCCGTCATGTTTGGAAAAATACCTACTGTATGAATTTTAGACAAAATTTTTCCAGGAGCTTTTAAATTTAATATAATTTATATTTAATTTTTCATATATTTTTTATATATAAATTATAAATGAGTCAAAGGTTAAGAGCAATATTGAATAAAATTCATAAGATAGGTAGTATAATTCGATTTTTAAATTTAAAAAAAAAACGTTCTCAGTAACGGATTTAAAGTTGTAAAAATAACACAATGCCGGAAAAAAAACACATTGACGCTAACATATATAATGTCTCTCCGGAGTGAACCGGTAAACCATTATAAACCGTTATAAATAATAATCATTTTTTTGAAGGAGTAAAAAGAACCTTTATAAAAAAAAGGTTAAACCGGTTTAAACAGGTTCAGTTTTTATATTTTAGGGAATCAAAAAAATCTTAATGTCCAGAATCATATAAACTTGAGTACTGATGGTTCTCGCAACACAAGTTTCTGTAGAAAGGGCCTTTTCGGGGGCTAAAATTTGTATTATCGTCACAACAAACAAATATGAATCCATTTATACGAGAAAATAAATTACATATAATATATTTAAAAATGAGTTATTTTGAATCTTATATATATTTTTTTTTAATATATAATTCACAGATGCTTATAATAAAAAATAAATTAGACGATGGCGTTGCTTAAATATTTCTAACCGTAATGAACCATTATGAACCTATAAGCTGAAGAAACGAACCTTTGTAAATTTTTTCTTAAGAACCGTATCCAAAACGTAACCATTATAATTTTTTACATGCTGAACCGTAATCAAACTGAACCGTTATAAATAACGGTTCGGGTACCTGCTATTGTAGAAGTTTTGTTCGCTCTAACCCCGCGTTCATAGTAAGAGCGAATTGGTGACGATGTATAAAAAAAATATGATTTAACATTCATTTTCGTATACTTCGCAGCGATTTCACGCTAACTGTTAATGAATGCAAAGTAAGGGAGTTTATTTTTTTTCTAAAAAAAATAAAATTAGCATAGATTCTTTAGACACCATCTTTTATATAATGTTTTTTTTTAAAAATAAAATAACATATGTTAGCGGCAATGTGTTATTTTTTCAACTTTAAATCATTATTTTTTTGACCGCGCTTTTTAAAAAATTATCTGACTTTACCGGAAATACAACATGTTTAAAATGCCAATCTTATCAATTGTAAACATAAACAATTTTGTCATTAATCTTTGCGTCATATATAATTTATCCAAAAAATATATGGCAAAATTAGGAACAAATTAAGTAAAGTTCACGACAAAATCACCTGATATTTATAAGGTAGGTTATTCCAACCATAATGAAATGCATCTAGTAAGATCCGATTCTTAAATTTAAAATAACGCGCTCAAAAAATGATTTGAAGTAGAAAAAATAACACATTGCGGCTAATCTCTAAAAGAAGGCTTCCACCTTCGACAGAGAATATCAACTGAAATCTGCCGTTCTAACTGAAAAATAACACATTGCGGCTAATATCTCAACTGAAATCTGCCGTTCTAACTGCATATCCATTACATGGGTCTTTAAGCCCCGTTGATCATACCTAATTAAATGTTTAATTATTATTTTATTTAATATAGTTTTTATATAATATATATAATAATAAAAGTTTTATAACAATTTTTTAAAAAAAAAGAATCAAATAAAAACTTATTTACCTCTTATTTAAAAATAATTATAAAAAATTTATGAAGAATAAATATTGTATTGTTTTAGTTTTTATATTTTTTTTTGTCTGGTGCAAATAAATATTTTTTCAACTTATTTCCTTATTTTAAAATTTTCATAAACCGCATAGTTATATTTTGTATAAATTAGAAAAAAAAATTTATAAAAATGTTGAGTTATATAAAAAAAAATTTTTTATCTAGTAACTTGAAATGTAACTAGAAATAGTTATTAGTTACATCATTATAATGTTAATCATTTTATAATTGTAACTTGTAATATTTTCAACACCATTTTTAAATTTAAGCAAACAAACTAAATTTTTTTTTAAAGTAATGTTGTGTCCTTAGTCTAACTAGGCTAGTATTGCAAAATTGACTTATTCTTCTCATCCTCTAGGCTAGACACTTCAGCGAAGCCAAAAGCAGAATGAGTTTGAAACTGGAACCCATTCGAATCTTATAACTGTCTGCAGGACCTTTTAGAAATTTCTAAGGGAACCAAAATTTATTCGTTCATAAAAATTTCAATGACAATTTTTAACATAAAAATATATATACAACTATATTTCAGATTTAGTATTCTACAAAATCTTGGGTGAGATTCGTTTTTATATTTAAAATTCAAAATAATTTAGAACTGGAATTTTCAGAACAGGTATGAAAGTAAGAAGCAAAATCTCTTTTAAAGTGTACCTTAAAAATATACAGAAAGGGAAACTTTGTTAGGTACAGTATAAACTCTGGCTCTAGGGTATAGAGCTGAGTTTTTTTTGACTCAGACTTCAATGCTGTACTGATAATTTTTTGGTTAAAACTTGGCTAAGTCATTTTTCAGACAGTTCAAAATCTGTTTAATTGTTATAATTTATATTATAGAGTTCCAGGGTAATATTTTTTTCCAGAGATCTAAATGGATGCAATGTAGATATATTCTGAAATCAGCAGAGGAGGAATTTAATTTTTAAAAAACTAGAGAGCTAAACTGTAAAATGTTATTCTAAAAAATTAATATAATATTATACGAATCTGATTTGAATATTCATTTGGAGCTTAGTAGATTAAAATAAAATGCCTTTGATAAAAAAAATTTTTGACATGTAAATTGGAGAAGGAACACAATAATCATGCAAGAAAATAAAAATTTAACTCATAGAAATCTTCATTTATATTTACCAGAATTATAAAATGTCAAATGAACAATTTTAAAGTTTATGATATGCAATTATAATCAATATTCTTTCTTTTTTTTTACAAGAAGATTTACCATTTCCAATTCAAAATATAAAGATAATTTATGTTTTAACAATATTATATAATAAGGATTAATTTTGAAATGAGGTATCATCCAATATAACCCTTATACGTTGTTTTAAATATTGTAATCCAACTTTATTTTTAGCAGATATTTCAAATATTTCGTGGAATTTGATTCGATCATTTGAGAATTGGTCAAATGAACTTATATTAGTAAATTTTTGATTTATATTTATTGGACCCTTGATATCTGTATCTTTATTAATGTCTATTTTATTAAGAACTAATATTGATGGCTTTTCAAGTAAGGCTTTATTATATAATTCAATTTCTTTAATTAATAATTGTAATGTTTCGATTGCTGTCATGTATTTACTATAAATATCGAGTGAAAATCCATGTATATCTACTAAATATAAGAGAAGTTTGGTGCGTTCAATATGTTTTAGAAAACTGTGACCTAATCCATTATTTAATGATGCTCCTTCAATTAATCCTGGCAAATCAGCTATTGATATTTTACGGAAATCTGATTTATATTCTAATATACCAATTTGTGGAGTTAATGTAGTAAATGGGTAATTTGCAATCTTAGGATGAGCATTTGTTAATGATTTTAAAAGTGTAGATTTACCAGCATTTGGAAGCCCAACCAATCCTACATCAGCTAATAATTTTAATTCTATCAAAATTTTATTACATTCACCAGGTTGACCATTATACAAATTATGTTCAAATCCTGGTTCCCCACCTTTGGCTAATAGAATTTGTTCATTTATTTTATTTACATCTCCTAAATGCTTAAATTTATTTGTTTGCTTATTATCATTAATATAATAAAACGACGAACCAAGTGGGACATGAATGATCGTGTTTCTCCCTGGCTTTCCTTGCAATTCAAACATTCTTGAAGGGTCACCAGGCTCAGCTTTAATTTTTTTGTTAGGATAATTATTTGCTAATAAATTAAGTGAAGTTTTTGAACATGCAGATGCTAAAACATCTCCTCCTTTTCCGCCTTTACCATTATATTTTAAAATACCATTGCCACCAGTTCCTCCAAACGCTAAAATTTTTAAATTGTCGATAAATTTTTTTTGCATCACTCAGAAATTCTGACACATATGTTTTTGATAATCAAATAAAATTTTTGACAATGAATAAATTATTTAATTTATATTGAGCACATGTTACTAATTATCAAAGAAACCGAGCATTAATATAAATTCAAATCAAAATATTGTCAAAGAATGAATATTTTAAAATCATGTAAGGTCATATGGATAGTGGAAGAATTTTTCTAATCCTCTTTATTAAAATTACTCATGGGGTTGTCTTTTAACGACATATATGGAGTTAGAATTTGCCGGTCCAATTTCCCAAGTGCTTAATCATTTCTAAGCTTTTTCTTTCTTGTTTAAATTTTTTTTTATATAAAATTTATAAATATTTTTTTTCTTTTAATTTTTAATATATTCTTATTTGTTTTTTTTATATATATATTATCTTCATGATTTTATTTAATTTTTAAATTATAACCGTGTTTTAAAAATAAAAAAAAGGTATAAAATTTATTTTTTATATTAATATAAATAATGCATCATCATTATCATTAAAAGTATTCACTTCACAATTGATAAAAATAATAATTACTAATAGATGTCTTATACAAAATTTAAATATTAGTCATTAAAAAATAATAAAGGCAATTATATATTTATTCATAATTTGACTATCCTATCTCTGCTGTATTGTTATCTCCCCGAATAAATATTTTCGATATTTATCTGCTAAACTAAATTAAAAGGCATCAAACCATATGGCAGAAACGTTAGAAACTTTTATAAATGATAGAGAGAAAGATATATTTGAAACCTACAACATACAAGATATTAAGAATCTACGACGTAAACTTAAGCAAGAAATTAATAGCAAAAATGAAGATCTTAAGAATATTGTGGGGTATGATATAGTATTTATTTATATTTAAAATTTATTTAAAGAAAAAGATATCAAAATTTACTGTTCACAGCTAACACAATACAAAACTTAAGACATAAATCTGGCAAAGTTCTTTATTTCATTTTAATTTTTGTTACAATTATATATTTATTAGATTGTGACTTCAGTCAATGAACTTGCAATAAAAATGCACAATTTCTCTGATTATTCTAAATTATTTTTGGAGCAGAGTTCTATTGAAAAGTTATTTTATAAATGTATATATATTAGTAAATAATTATTTCAAATGTTTTTATAGTGAAAATTGGAGATTTAAAAAGATTTCTCAAGATAATGAATACCCATTAACTTACTTTCTAAAATTATATCTAGAAATCCCTATTTTTTGCAATAACCTTCTAAGTGAATTGCATGACAATATCACAACCTTATCAAAAATTGATAGTTGTAATTTAGAAACTACAACCATATTATATATATTTGAATGCTTTATCTATAATGTCATCAAAAATTTTATACATAAACAAACAGATGATTCCATTTTAAAGATCAAAAATTTGTTTTGTTTATATAATAATGCAATTGATAATATTTATCACAAACTTTTAAGTGTAATTTTTCTATGTTAGATGTTATATTTTTGTTTTGTTTATAGGAGTCTCGACATATTTTAAAAAATCCAGACAAAGATGTGAGAATTATAAGAGAAACATTTTTGATTCAGATGATATTAGTTCAGCATCAAGATTATATTAAAACATTTGAACTATTTCTCATTGATAGGAAAAGTTTTATATGTGAACTATGCAATGATTCATCTAACATCACCGTATCTTCAAATAATAAAGTACTCATTTAATTGCTTAAGAAGCCATGTCAATTTTATCTTTATTAGAATACTCTATGTAAAATTCATCATTAAAAATTTTTTTAAAAAGATTTCACAGGTTTTTGAATGCATTGTGATGACTATCCTACAATCCTATTCCATTATATCAACAAAATGTCATTGTATTTCCTCTTTCAAAAATATTCCAAGCAATGAAAGCTTTAAGAGTGTTAATCCATTTGAAGAGAACATCAAAGCTTGGCAAAAATCGGCTTTCGAGGTTCTAAATATGCCATGCACTGGGGAACTATACCAGAAATTTGAACAACATCTTCTTGCAAATCCTAATATCAGAAAGAAAAGTACCGAAATTGATAATGATGCTTCGCTAGACAAAGAAGAGACAACTTGCAAAGATTTAATCATACATTGGACCAATAAGTGAGCATTATAATGTCCCATCTTTTTTTAAAATATGTAGGGGGGGGGGGAAGAAGAGGATGAATATTAGTTTGATTCGTTAATATAGCATATAAACTGGAGTATTGCACTCTAACCTTTAAAGTAATTGAACTCTTTTTTGAAACTGTTTGCTTCTTACATAAACCATTTCCTAATAGCTGCCTCAATACTTACCCCGGCATGGAGACTATGTGGGGTCTTCTTAAAATGGGCGCCACGATTCCCAAACCGATACTTTACAGTTCCAATCTTAACCTGATATCTCGCTCGCTTTACGCCTGCTCTTACATGACCAATTCCCACGAAGTCATTATAAATAATGCCAATGAGGAGGGGATCAATTTCTCTCTCAATCCTTTACATAATGCTGGCTCCTTGAACCATGATATTTGGTTGAAGGCTGTAGCTTATTTCGATTTAAGACCGCCACCCATGTCTGGAGACGAGAAAGCGGGTATTATTATTAAAGTAGACATTTTATTTTTAAATTATGTTTATATTAAATGATATTCTTGTTTATCGCACACATCGAAAATAAGTGGCCTAAACGTAAGAATGAAATAATAAATTTTTTTTAAAGTGAAACGATATATAATATTGTTCAATTCCTTCCCTCTCTTCTACTTCCTTTTCTCCTATATATTAACCATTCATATAAAGCTCTCACCAATCCTCGAAAAATAACGTTGTTACAATTCACGTTACTATGTAAAAAAATAGTGAAACCTTTACGTTTACGTTACTCTTTTTTTAACTTTCTTTCTTTCTTTCTTTCTTTCTTTCTTTCATTCTTTCTTTCTTTAGCCTTTATTATTTGAACATGAGCTGAGCGACAAAGAAAAACAATCATAAGCAATAAAATTATTGGAAACTGTTTTATTTAAAAAATATAGGCAAAAGAATAAATTAGTTTATTAACATTATATCTGTATCCATATTTGTAAAAACTATAAGGATATTTTCCGGACCGGACCTTTTTTAAAAAAAATATAATTTCGGTTCGGGTCTAGTTTAATAGTGTGAACAAATTTAGCGTTTCAAACGCTGCGTTGCAAGCGCTAATAATACCTTTCAAATGGCCGCATGAAAAATTGGTAAAATTATCGTTTGGCGTTGAGCAAACATTTTTAATAAACACAAATATGTTTGCTTTTTCATTACTTATTTTTATTCTTCGTTTTGTAATATTATATAAAAATGTAATATAAATAACTTGCTTATTTTCCTAAACAATAATAATAATATTAATACAAAATAATTATTTATATAAAAATAAAATATATATTTTAAAATACGTTCCCAAAGAATAATTCCACTTTTATTTAATCTAATAATAACAAATGATCCAAATCAAAGAATACAAAATGTTATCTATATCTTATTCGAAATTAATTGAAAAATGTCCATAAAGGTCGATTATATATCAACAGATACAACTCTTATATTCCTGAAAAGGAATATTTAGAAAATTAAAGAAATAAGAACGCAGACGATAATAATAATTTTCAAAAGACAAATCCTTTTTTTTTAGAACTTATTTAAAATTTTAAATTAACGGATATTAATAAAAAAGACAACCTCAAGTTAAACAAGGGACGCGTTACCTTTTATTTAATTTAAAAATTACGGCAAAACATAATCGCTCAAATTGTGCGCACTATAACCATTTAATATTGTGAGATAAATTGATATATATTTTAAATCTCCTGCAAAACGAGGCTCCAAAAAAATTATTAAACAAATTCCAACCTGGCCGACAAGAAAATTTTGATTTCCGGTCTGGCTTTTCAGAACAAAATACAAAAAAGAATCGTTTGGAATCGAGTCGGGGCAAAAAATTATGGGCTAGGCTGGACATTAAAAAGTAATCCCTACGCATATTCGTCAATGTTAAAAATGAGTAATGTTATGCGAAATAAAAAAGGTAAAATATTGTTTTGTATGAAGAGCCTCTTTGAACACATTATCATGGTGGGTGATCTTAATGGTAGGCTAAGAGGGTTTAATTTTATCAAAAAAAAAATTAAGAATGCTCACGTGCATGAATTTTGACCAAATTGCCTCAAGTTGCTCCAAGACTTTTTTTCTTCTTCTTTGTATGAAGGATCTTTCACAGATTATTGTACATAATTATGCTCATTAAAAATCTCTTAACTATAATGGTTTAATATATTTATTATAACTGTTATAGTAGTAAAGCTAGCATTCGATTAAATAATTTAAAGATATATATATAAACTATTGAAGATACTCGGCCTAAGGAATCGTATTTGGATATGTGGAAACACGTGGGGAAACCCTTGATTATCCGCGAATTCTACCGCCTCACCCAAAGCTTCCTGGAGGAAGAAATAAATGCCATTAAACTGGCTATATCCGATGCTTGCGCCGTTGACGATAACGATGTTAATAAAGATAAGGGGAATACGGACTCTCCCGCTGACCTTGACCGTGGCGTTCTTTGCAAGATGGATACCACGAGCATAAATTCTAGTTTCTGGAACACCCTCAAGTTCAGCCACCTTCTTCTAAAGGAGCCAGATGAAGGGCAGGACAGGGACGATGACGACGAACCTCCAGAAGTGGGAGGCGATAACTCTTCCAAATGGTTCGTTTCTAGGTTTCCACTCCAATTTGTTATATGCTAGATTTTTTCACCTTTAAAACGGTAAATCGTGGTTGGACAAAAGATTTTCCAATCAACTGATAAAAACTATATCGTTAAAAAAAAAAAAAATTAGAATATTATCCGACATATCCAACGTGTTCAAAACGGTCGTAACTAACATTCTAACATTTTTCCGCCCTCCGCCTTCCGCCCATTCAGATTACCCTTATTTTGACGTTGAGACGGACTTGAAAACAGCTGTGCCCAGGAATTTGAATCAAATTTTGGAGACTCATTTAAAAAAGTTTGATAAAATAATATTTTAATTTATTAAGTTTCTTTCTTCTCTTTTATTTATTTAAATTTCATTTCATTTTTATCTATAACGCTTGCAGTGATTGACGGACACCTTTTTAATTAATTTGAAACGATAATATTTATTATTTATCCCAATATTTTATTATGGTTATTTCTATATCACGCACGCGTTATATAAGTAATGGTAATGAGGAATAAAAAGGACCTCTAGGAAAAATAACTCTCGAACAAAAAAATATTGCGTAAAATTAGGAGTAAAAAAAACAACTGCTTAATAAAAAACAAAATTTAAGAATAAAAAACAGTGCAAAAAAAACAAATATAATTTAATATGAAAGAAAAAATATATCTGTGAAAGGTGATTATCTGTTGAAATATTTATATTGAGTAATTATTATGATTTGCCTAACTGTGATCGTAAAGTCATTTAGTCCATTTTTGATTGGCCTATTAAATCGCTGGAATTTTGAAATTATTTAAAAAAACATTGTGTTTTAAATATATCATATATAAACATTTTGTCTAAATTAATTTAAAATCATTTATAAAATTTATTTATATGACGTTAAATTCACTGGATATCTAAAAAAACATACATATACAATAACGGTTCAAGGTGATGGATTACAAAATGTACCCAATATCAATAGCTTATCTGGATGCACTTCCAACCTTTAACTTCAAAAATCTAAAGATAGAATTGTCTAGTGCTGTTAAAAAGTCCGATTTGGATCGATTTTTCAAAATGGCCCGATTAAGATTTTTAGCTAAAATAAAATATTATGTTAAGCATCGAAATTCTGGGCAAATAGATGTTCCAAGCAGTTCTGACAGCTGTATTTAAAATTTTTTTTAGTTACATATAATGTTATTTTGGTTATTATCTTAATCTGGCTTATTTGACTACACTAGAATTGGTCACACAAAGCTGCTAGACCTAACCTCTAAACTTCCAGGGACTTAATATTTACCCATTGAGTTCATAGTAGGTGAAGGACAACCATTCCCTTTTAGGCAATTACACTAATAAAATTTATGAATTGTATTAATATTCATAATTTACAATGTTACGTTGATAATTATTAGATTATCGTTAAATTGTTAACTGTATGATTGATTTTTTATTTAACAAGAGATCCTTTATGTTATTTATATGCAAGTTACTCTTACACTGACTTTCATTTGTTGTATTTTTTTTAAGAAATGTTATTTAACTTCAACTATTGGAATTGTTTCATTTATTATTATAAAATCATATTTACGACGTAATTATATTTCTTTGTACTAATCTTAAAATATAATTCACTATCGAATATTCTGGATTTTGCAAGCTAATCTCTACAAGAATTTATCGAGATTAATGTGACAGAATCTGATACAGTGTAGATGGATGGTACATTCTTTAGATCACCAAATATCATGTCCTTTTGCCGAACAAAGTAAAATCTAAATTATTCATGATCAATAGAGATACGTGAGTAACATTTGTATTTGGAAACCAAAATTTTCTCGGCCAGATTTTGAGCGAGCAGCTATAGAGGCTCCGCGTAAAACTATTTTTTACAGCTACAAAATTAAATGCGTTGTATGTTGTATAACCTTCGTAGTCTAAATCGTTGTTGGCGATTTGAATGGCGTTTTCCCGTGTTAAGTGAGGAGCCATGATAAAACAATATCAAGATGTATATTCTAGATACCAGATGTAAAGGCGTTGTTAAACGGGCTCTAAGCCGATTTTCAAAAACGACTAACTTAATGTTTTAGCGAGAAAAAAAAATTTTTTTTTTTTGGGGGGGGGGAACATTGATTCTTAGAAAGTGATTGATTGATTCATCATAATACGATGTTCTCCGCTAAAACCTTTCGCTAAATGTGAAGTAAACGAATCGCAAGTAGCAAATATAAATACACACCCTCTATTCCCATATTTTTGTTAGTTAAAAAAAAAAACGCCCCTTTTTTTATCTTTTCATTTGAAATAGAAATTCCGATTGCTACAAAGGTGTAAAACACATTTATTGTATTTCTCCCAGTTAAAATAAGACTTGGACCAACGATCTAGTGCTGTTAAATGGTTGGTTTTTGATCAGATTATTATAAAATGACAAACTCAATATATTATCCAGGAAAAAGGATATTACCCAAGCCTGAAGATTTTGTTCGTAGAAGGAACAAAGGTGATTGTCGAGTACGCGAGACTTGAACAATATTTTTCAGGGTTAAAATGTTGATTCAGCTTTTTTTTAAAAACCGGCTCGAAACGAGTCGTTTAGCAACACTGCCAATGATCTATTCACAATTTTGGAATACTTTATTCAATTGTACATGTATGTATTATGTTAACGGCAGTGTGTTATTTTTTTTTTCAACGTTTAAATTACATTTTTCGAGAAGCACGTTTAGAAATACCTATCTTCTGAATTTTTTTTTGACCCTTAGCCCTTGACTGTTTATAATTTATATTTAATAAATTAAATTAAATAGATTCGTTGGTAGTGTTTGTTAAACTGTTCTTGAGCCGATTTTTTAAAGAAGGGCTGACTCTATATTTTAACCGGAAAAATATTGCCTAAGCCTCGAGATTTCGATAATATATGTTCTAGAACCTTCGTTCCTCTTCTATGAGCAAAAATCTTCAGGTTGAGTAAAATCTTTATGGATGAAATATTGAGTCAGCTGTTTTTAAAAAAATTGGCTCAAAACGAGCCGTTTATTAACATTAATTCATGGCAAAGTTTGTTAGAAATTCATAGGGTTGGTCTTAATATTAACATGATGATTTCCGATAGGTTTGAAAAAAAAAATTAACACAATTGCCGCTAACTTATATATCCTTTTTTTACAACTAAAAGAAAGAAAGAAAGAAAGAAATAAAGAAAGAAAGAAAGAAAGAGAAAGAAAGAAAAGAAAGAAATTTAATATCTTATCTAAAAAAAATCAACCTATCTTAATAAACATTCAAAGAATCATAGACGCGATATTTCAGATCTATACAACCAATCACGACAAGATTTACCAAGAAACCGAATCTTTCGTGAATCTTACCACCGGCCGAAATTTGTACATGTAATTAATTCCGTTTATATAATTTTATTTTTTTAAATTAATTTTCAAAATAATTTTGGTTTCCATTTTTTTAAAAAAATGAAATATATTTTTGTTTTTGTAAAAATAAAATTTCGATAAGGTCGGGGAGGTTAAAAACGAGTCCCCATCGCCTTAAACATAAAAAAATTTTAATTTTAAATCCTAAAAGGGAGTAAACAAGTGTTTCTTAGAAACAATCCCCTTTTCCCTCTCGGTTCAACACACTTGGCTAGTGATATTAAACGGCAAGTTTTGAGCCGATTTTAAAACGGCTAAAACTCAATACTTCATCCAGAAAAATATTAGTTAAGCCTGAAGATTTGGCTCATGAAAGGAACAAAGGTCCAGCCATGTATTATCGAAATATGAGGAGTCTTAGGCCATATTTTTCTGGCTAAAATATTGAGATGCCCAAAAGGAGCCGTTTAACAACACTACAACACACTTGGCATTCATATTACTTACACTTTGTTTTCCCCCTTTTACCATATTTGATCGCTTAAAATCACAATGATTAAATTTGATCAAAAATTCGCAATTATTTTATTTTGGAATATTTTTAAAATGTTTAACTCTCTCCCCTTCTCTAAAATATTATATATATTAGTGGTCTGCAACGGGCTTAATTTTTTCAAGCCCCACCCGACCCGGGCCGAAAAATAATTTTATAAAGTTTTGCCCGGTCCGAACCCAAAATTTTTAAAATTTTGCCAGCCAGCTCAGCCCGAATTTATTTAAATATAGAAATTAATTTTTTATAATTACTCAAAATAAACGATACATGTTATTTGGCGTCTACTTTTCTATAAATAAAATCACATATTTTTATTTTTGCTTAAAAAATTCGACATAAGATTGATAAATTTAGATATATTTAAAAAAAAAATTCCAAGGCTGACCCGGCTCGAATTTTCTTAAAAACTATTTTGGGGACGGGCCTACTTTTGCACTTCTCTAATATATATACTGAATTTTATATAAGAAGAGAAGCATGGCATCCTTAGAGTGAAGTGTACTTTGATTTACAATAATCTTCTTTTTTTTAATGTAATTTATGGATCATAAGAGTTTCCAACCTAGCCAGACTCATGGAGACACTCTTAGAATGCTCAATCTTGAAAAAATGCGGGTAACTAAATAATGATATATAAATAATTATAGATCGGGGTTTGTTGAAATGCTTTTTTAAAATAGAGATCTTTTGAAGATTTTTTTAAATATAATTTTGATGAAGTTTTACCTCAAATTCTTAATTTCTTTTTAAAATTAAATCAACCAAGATTCTTGTGCATAAAAAAATCATTTATAATATTTTTTCTTAAAAAAGGAAAATTTGAATTTTGTGATCGGAGATTTTTGGCTATAAAATCTTCAAAAAAATCTTCTTTTTTTTCTAAATTCTAGAAATGATACCGTGATAACCACACACACCAAAACTTATATTATTATATACAGTATTTATTAAAGAAAGAAAGAGAGAAAGAAAGAAAAAAAAGAGATAAAGAAAGAAAGGATATATTATAATTCTTTAATATTTATATACCTTTTTAAGAAAATTTATAAAAATCAAAGAAATTAACACCTTTATGCTTCTTAGAGTCGATCTTGGACCACTCCTTTTCACGCTACTCTTAAAATTAAAACGTTTTTCGATGATAATGATAAAGGGAAGAGAGAAAATTCTCACCTTTTAAACATTCGAAAGCGTTTTAAACGCCGCCGTTAAAGAAACGGAAGGAACCGGCCCTTATCTCTTAAGGAATTTGTAGATTTAAAAAAAAAATTAATACATATTTTTATTTATTTCCTTCTTTCTTTTCTTCTTCTATCTGCCTATATGGTTATTTATTTAGATTACCATATCTATATTTCATTTTTTTTCTCCATTATTTAATCTGCTTTAGTCGAATCATCTCACAAATTTAATGAAAATATTGTTTCGACGTTATCTCACCTTTAGGTACGTTGGAACATAAAGCATTTGTTTCATTTATTTATAACATTATTGAAATCCATATTAATGCAATCGCATAATTATGTAACGAAAACGCGTCCTTAGTAATGCGCGCTTAATCAACATAATAAACATACAAATAACAAATATACGCCTTATTAATCTAACTCACGTCAGTCAAACTTGCTTTTCTTAATCACGTGATATGTCCGCGATCCCTCGTCATCTTCGCCAAACGTTACAGTTAGGGTAAACCCTTTCCTTTCTTTTCTTCTTTTCCTATTTGCCTATCTATCTTATAATTAGGGAATTGTTATAGTTAAATTTTCGATAACAATTTTTTTTAACACCTAAATAAATAATATAATATATATATATTCTTCCTTTCTTAGATAAAACATTAAAAAATTTGAATGTACAATAAATAATAATAATAATAGGAAACCGCCAGGCCGGTCCTAAGTCCGGTTCGGGTACACGGTTATATAAATATATCCGGGCCGGGCCGAAATTCTTTTATTTTTTATAAAAAATTTGGGCTGTGTAAATGGTAGCTCATACGGGCCTCTGATATTATCTTATTCGTATGTCTTCGAAGCGATCCTGAGTATATACGCGATCTGTTGACCAAAGGGAACTCTCTGAGATCCAGAGATGATGCCTTAGCTAAAACCTATCACGAACACCTGATCAAGCAATATTTACGGGATATGTACACCCATTGGACGTGTACTAACGTCGGTAACCTGGGCGCTTCTATAATGGATCCCGTTGTATTGACGGATTTCTTCGATTGTTCTGTAGTGAAGCATATTCCCGTAAATTATTTTCTTCTTTTTTTTTAAATTTCATTTTGCATTTTCCCTCTTTTCTTTTCTTTTCTTTTAATATATATGTATTTTAAAAATATATATTCCCCAAAAAAGGCGTGGGATAAAATTGATATATCGGCTCAAACGGGACAATTGACGCACGTGTTTGTACCGGCTTCCTGCAGTTTTTACGTTCACGCTTTACTCTATTCCGCTAACCAGAGCCTCTTAAATCATTTCGGACATTCTTATTCTAAGTATATATATATAATGTTTCTCAAGGTTCGAATCATTTTCTCAAAGGCAAATTCTATAATCATGATATCTTGTCATATCTCTTTAGAACTCTGCTCAAGATTTATATAAGCGAGCTACGCTCACGCGTCATATCGGTAAACGAACGCTTTATCGGCAAAGCGTTACCGGATTCAAAGGCCGATAACCCCCACCAAACATTTCCGCAAAATATCGCGTTACAATGTTTGTTCGATCTCCAGGTAGTGTCGCGTTTTTTAAATTCCGCGCATCATTATTCCCACGATCCCTACGCTTCGAGTGAAGATACGTCCTCTAGCGAAAGGGTGAAATAAAAAAAATTTACATTCTATAAATTTAATTAAAAAACAGTAAGATTTAGATGATCAGCGGGAAATTTCGCGTTGCGGCTTTTTAGCCTATGTACTAAATTGCGTAATCTTAATCGCGGCAATCATCATAATCTCACAAAAAAAAAATATATATATACTTAAAAACCTAAAATATTTGACACCAGTTATAAGATTATTTAGAATCAAAGGGGGGCTATGCCGATAGCGAATACCGGATCGGGCCTTTTACGAATATCGGTTCGAACCGATATTTAAAAAAAATTATTCTTGGGTTATTATGTTTGTTTACATTTATTTTTATAAATAAATTTCATTATAAAAAAGTTAACGAAATGAAAATTAAGATTCAATTTATTTTGTTAATATTTTTTTAAAAAAAAAAAATTTCCTGATTTTGGGTCAATTTTTTTTAAAAAACGGCACCGATTAAAATTTTAGCTAAAATATT
Organism: Gordionus sp. m RMFG-2023; assembly: GCF_954871325.1. NCBI lineage: Eukaryota > Metazoa > Nematomorpha > Gordioida > Chordodea > Parachordodidae > Gordionus > Gordionus sp. m RMFG-2023. The sequence continues at coordinate 90,767,464 of NC_088775.1, read as the reverse complement.
ATTATGTGAGCATCGAGGTTTGTGGCAAATAGATGTTCCAAGCATTTCTCCCAGCTATGGTCAAAATCTTTAGGCATATTATTTCCCCTTGGAGCAAAGTGGTATATTATCGTAATTATGATATATATAATTTTGTATTTAATTAACCATTAGATTGGCAAAATAGAGGTAGCCTTGTCTTCGCTAATAGATCCGTTCGATTACCAACTCCTTCGTTCACACGTGGAGGCTAATGTTCGCTCTTGCGTAAACAAATTATCGGTTTTTTATACATATATTTTGTTATTCAAATATCATATATTTTAGCGATTAATCTTACCAGACTACATTTTGTTTGTGTTTGCTTTTTCCTTCCTTCCTTTTTAAAATAGGTTTTCTTTTCTTTTCATGCACGTGACTAAAGTTAAAAAATATAGCCCTAAGCCTTGGAGATTTCGGCCCTTGCTTCATTTGACCGATATATTTCATATAACTTCTATTGTAGATCCAGAATATTTAAAGATAATTAGCATCGATTATTAGATGCTTATATCTGTGTCATTGTCGTATTCGTATTCTCATATTTTCATTTTAATCCCTATTTGCTAACTTTCAAATCGTATTCTAAACATTCATTTACATTCTTCAAATTCCGCAATTTATAGATGTCCAAACCTCCATCTATCGGTAAAATTTTCAGGATTGCGTGATATTTTTACTGAAATAATATATCCTAGTTAACCGTTTTTAAAAAAAGGCTAAAAATCGAGCCTTTTAACAACCACTAGTTATGACTTATTTTTTTTCAAGATTTTTTTTTCCCAAAGAGATGGAATATAAATAACCAATTTTTCATTTTCATATCTAAAATGATATCATTTTGAAAGCTTAAGTAAAAAAATAAATAATATTACAAATAAGCTTTTAAAAGGTGGGTTAAATTTTGTATTATCGTAGAAAAAGTAACCCCCCCCCTTCCGAAAAAAGGGGGTTATATTTTTAGCCTAGCGTGAAAATGAAAGGGGTCGGTTATAACTATAAAATCGATGTATTATATTTTTTTTAATACATTTAATTTTGATCTGGCAAATTTAAAAAGAAATGCTTAAATTTAGATCATTTTTTTTCTTCATAACAATAAGTTTGGGATTTTGACAAAAAAAAAATTTGCTCTGGTTTCTATATAATTTTTTAATTTGAAAAAAAAAAGGATTGGTTCTCATAGATTTTGCATTATTCCAGTGGTAGGGGGGGGGGTTTAATACATTTTTTAAAAATAAAATTAAATTGACTTTCTCTTTTGTTTTACAACAAGGTTACTTAGAAATACTAAAAATGGAATCCAAATTCCTTACAAATTTTAAATAGGGGGTCTAAGATTTCTGATTCTGTGATGGTTACCCGGGTTACGTCTAATGCTGACTTATTTTTCAAAAAAAAGCAATTATGTATCAAACTTAAGAGATAGTAGAGTTGCATTTTAATAATATTTGGATATATATATATGGTTATTGACTTGTGATGGAAAAAAAACAAACTATTTTTTTTAAAGGAAGCAAAAACAATCTTTTAGGGGAATAAAAGATACTCGTTTTTTATCTTTATTTTCAAAAATTTTTTTTATTACTTTACAATCTTAAAATTTAATCTACCAAATATTTTTTTTTATTGCAATTTTTTTTAATGTACCATGAAATTTGTTTAATTTTATCACATTCATTTATATCTCGCCTCATTTTGTTCAAAAATGGAGTTTTATTTTATGAGAAGATGATTTTTTTTGTTTAAAAATTTAAGTTATAATGATTTGCCTATTCTTTCTTTAATTTTATTATCCATCCCCACTACCCTTGTGATTAAAAAATATAACATTATCTTTTAAACACTAATAAAATCATTCATATCCAAGCATAATGCTATCAAATATATATACATATAAAATAACCAAGATTTTATACGAATTACAATATTCATCATATAATAAAGTCTTAAAAATTATTCAAAAAATAGGTATATGGCCGTATTTTAATTTTTTTAAATATATATGGACTGGGCCTATATTTTAAAACCAAATATTTGAAATTGACATTATTAGCTATGAAAATCAAAAATAAATAAAATATATTCTTTAAAAAATCAGGGCCGGACCGAACATATGGTACCTATATATATATATCAAGGAAATATTTTTGTATTTTTTATATGAGATTTGATTTTCCTTGTCTATGTTTTTGACAGTAAGAGGGAACTAGGGAGTAAGCGTATTTTTTTTCACCAGTATTTTATTTACATCCTTGTAGTTATTAATTGAATAAGCAAATGATCAGAATATAATTTACTACTTAGCATCTAATGATACTTTTTTCAATATAATTAACATCGTAACAGAGACTGTTCAGCATTTTCGAGGTAAAAATTCTGCCGACTCTTCCCCGAGAAAAATTCGACGAGAACCAACGACCCCATCTTATACTGAATACAGTAACCAGATGCTAAAATTTGATACGATTGGAAAACCGACATAATTTTTACGACGATATTTTAATTATATTAATTTTTATCATATGTTTTTTCATTTTATTATGAAAGTTGTTAAGATTAAAATTGTCCAATGAAAAGTTGGGCGTTGTTATTTCGTATATAATATTTACAAAAAAGAACATAATTTTTTTTATGACTTTATAAATAAATTAGTAAAAATGCGATAATAAATAAAAGATGGTGGCAAATTTTAAAAAAATTTAATCATTTTCTACTCGATATGGAATAAAAAAAATTAGCCGTTCCGGAGTGGTTTTCGCCTACGCTAACTTGCAAAGACCCTCTCTCAACCTAACATGTGTGCGTTTTTTTTTAAAATAAAAATTATTTGGCCGGCTCATTCATTAAAAGTATTATATTGGTATATTCTTTGTACAGAAATTATTCGCGGTTATTACCCAACTTTGTCCACAAACCCTTGTTTTATGTAAGTGACATTGCTAATTCAAATACTCCCATTATAATCAATTCCTTTTATCCCCTCTTCCCTTAAATGTGTTCCATATCAAAATTGGCGGTCAACTATGATGGCTATCGTTTAGTGCATAATTTAGGCATAATAAACCAACTACTATTTTTTACTATGATTTTCTAATATTCCATTATAAAAATACAATTTTATATTCATCCCATTAATTTGGGTTTCTTGGTTATGCGACAATTTCAACCTCCCTTAATTTCAAAAGAAAATGAAACTATATTTAAAAAAACGTTTTCAAATAGCTTAAGTGTTATGAATACATTTGGGAAGCCGAAAGATTCTTAAGCCTATAAAAGATTTTATTTTTTACAAATTTCTGGCTCAGTTCTTATCCATATTTCATAAAGGAAGAACACAGACTTAAGCCTGATCCGTAGAAATGATTTTTCACCAGTTGTCTGCGATCTATGACACGATAAGATGTAATGGGTTCAGGAAAATTTTATTTCCGAGATAACCGTTACAATTTATTAGTGCAAAACGTTACTTTAATTGTATAGTTCATTTTTCACTTTATTTTATTTTTTTTATACTATAATATAATAATAATAATAATAATAAAAGTAGATTCATAAAAATATTAAATAAAAAACATATAAATATAAATATAAATACACGTCTTTTTTAGGACAAATAAATAATTATGCGATTTGGTGGAGGTTGAGGGGGGCAAATATATTAATGTTGAAATAATATATATAAATATAACTTATGATGGTAAATGATGTGCATAAGATTTTTGGTATTAATATACCCTTTCATTCCAACGGAAAAAGGGAACAGAAAACTTCCCTTTTTATTTGAATTTTTCAAAAAAAAAAATGGCTTCTCACACGTATAAAAATAATAAGGAATTATCATTTTGAAGAGGGAAAGGAAGGAGATTTGTGTTTTTTTTTTAAAAATTTAAATGTTAATAAAGAAAAATAAATTGCATTTTCTTAATAAATAAAAAAATATTTTGTAAATATTTATATAAATAATATATATTTAAGTTTGCCTGTTTTTGACTTTTATATTGCATAATTGTATATTTTTAAAAATAAAAGATGCATAAATAAAATAGGGTTAGGTAAAAACTTAATTGCAAATAGGAACGGGTTGAGAAGGGGGGAGGGGATTTTTTCTTTAAATAAATATATATATATAATCGGAATTCTTTTAACGAATCATCTAATTTACATATTTCGCGTGAAAAAGGTTGTCGATATTTAGGAATTAAGGATTTCGCCATTTTTAAAATTTTTTTTTTCACAGTTCCGAATAGGAGTGTTCGTCCGGAATGCTACATTTCGACAAGGTCACGGGAGGATGGTCGCCCTGGTCATCGTCGTTCGTGTCGGAGGCGTTGACGGGATCGGACTTGGGATTGTTCTCGAAATATTTCATTTTTTGCATATACATTACTTTTTTTTTAATTTGCAAATTAAATTTTTATAAAATTTTATTATATTAACATATAAAATAATACAATATTAAACCTATATTAGAGAGCTGGGTCTGATTGGGCCGGGGATAATATTTAACAACCCCCCAAGATTATAAGTGGTAGTTTATTTTTGGTGTTCAACAACATACATTTTCGTTTAGGCTTTGCAATTCAAAAAAATAAGATGAGACGGTAGTCAACCTTAAGTAAAATCCAACCAGACCGGGCCCGAGAAATGGTCCCTTAGTGGACCTCTAAACCCACGTAGAACTCGAAAGCTATTATTTTTTTCAGCTGTTAAGCGATAATTACAACATGGAGGAACATCTTATGGACAGTCGCATTTTATAACATTGTTTGTCTATCAAAGATCGGATATGTATTCCAGCATAGCACTAGAATACCTATACCAATTGTATTACAGGCAATTTTGGTATAAACCATTTTGTCTACTTGCAATTTATACTCATTTTTTTTTGTACAGAAAAGATAAAGTTTAGGAGAAAATTTATCTTAGCCCGCCTTGTCCATTCTCCGGGTGGTCTAAAATATTTTATACACTGGACGGGTAGCGGGCGGATTAAAAGATACTTTTATGGGCAAAATGAGCAGAACAGACTTCTATTTATTATATAAAAAAATTCACTTTTCTTTTAAAAAAAATAATATGAAAAAGTTTAATTTAAAAAAAAAATTACATCAAAATAAATTAAAAAGGCAAAAAAATAGATTAAAATAAATATAAAAAAAAAAGTTCATTAAAATAGTTTTTAAACATGGGTAAATTTTAAAAAAAAAACAATGGATGGACAAGTAAAATAAAACTAGTGAGCGGACTTGTTGGCTAAAACCCGCCCATAGCAAACCTTATATGTTTACCTGGCTAATCTGGTCACTTGTGAGATTGATAAGGCTATTAAAAGAAATGACAAAATTCCAAAATAATTCGAATATCCAATCCAATTATTCGGAGTTGTTAAAAGATACTTTTTAAATGGATCTAGATACAATACAGATACATCGTCAAAAAATTTATCTAGATATAGATACAGCTTCTAAAATGTTATCTTGATACAGATACAATTTAAAATGTATCTATGTACAGATACATTTTTTTATTATACTCTTAGATAAGGTTTGAATAAACCTAAATTGGGATTCTATTGTGAAAATTCATGAAATGATCTAAAAAATTTATTGACTAGATATCACATTTATCAAAATATAACTATAATGATATTAATATAATATATGATTAATATAAATAATTATTATATATCATTAATAAAATAATATAATATATGATTATAAATAATTATTAGATTTCAGTAAGAACCACTGTCTGTCGGCAAATTATTTTTTTTTGTGGAAGCTAATGTTTTGATCATTTTTATAAATGAAGGATTTTCAACAATTGAAAATGGCTGAAAGCTATCTATATTAAAATCAGTTATTAAATCATCTAAAGTGGTTTGGGTTAAAGTCTGACTTGTAAAAAAAATCAATGGGTGATGAGCCAAGTCCAATATTTTCTTTAATAGATTTTTTCTCCTTGCCCTTTTTTATTAGGATTAAGAGTATTTGATGTTTTCTCTTAAAAATTAAAATTGTAAACATATATTTAGTATCTATACCCTTAAATGTTTTACAATGTTGCAATTTGAGGTAATGCTAACTAAAATTAGCATATTTCTTGGTAGACATGGCAAACATTTTACTAACAGAGATGTGTTTTCTTTATTTTGAGTTATAATTTTAAAATATGGTCTATAAATTGGCCATGGAAGAATGTCGTCATTTTCGTCATCAATATTAATCTTAAAAATTAATATAATAATTAATATAAATAGAATAAAATATCAATTCCATTGCAATTAAAAATGGCAAATTCCTTGAGATGGATTGTAATATCAGAATTTTGCTTGTTATTGATAACTCGGACATAATATTTAATTAATATTTATATATTCTTTTTTTATATACAAGTTTTAATATTTTACATATATATATAATTTTTTAATATATATATTAATATTAAGTTATATGCTCATATGAAATAAAATAAATTTTACATTCAAGTATTTTTATTTATAATATAAAAAAGCGTTAAATAGAAGTATATCAAAATGTATATTAAAAAGCATCTAAAAACAGATACAGATACCTCTAAAATAATATCTAGATACAGATACTTTAATCAAAAATCTATCTAGATATAGATACCATATTTTTATATCTAGATTCTTTAACAACTCTGCAATTATTCGATTTTAAAAGGAATTATTCGAATAAACAAGTTATTTACTATTCGTCACAATTAGATTATTTGTCCAGTCAGACCCAATCACAAGTAGAAAAAAATTGAGCAAATCCTCATGAAGCAGGTCAGAATTTTGAGTCACTGAGTCAATTTTTGTGACTTCATAAGAATTTTGTCTAAGCCTAGAGATTTTCCTGATAAATGTCTAAATCTTTGTGGCTATCTATAAGTAAAAAAAACTCCAGGCTTGCGTAATATTTTTCTGGTTTAAAATATTGAGTTAGCCTTTTTTTAAAAACCGGCTAAAATCGAGCCTTTTAACAAACACTACGGCTTTAAATGAAGCCCGGATTGTGCTAAATCGACTTTTGAACATCTGTGCAATAATTTACGAAAGATCTGAAGTTTGAAAATTAATATTTTAAGATAAATTTATTTATTCAAATGATCATGAGATTTAGTAAAAAATTTAGTTGATATCAATTATTAGAAAGAAAGATAGAAGGAAAGAAGGAAAGAAAGAAAGAAGGAAGGAAAGAAAGAAAGAAAGAAAGAAAGAAAGAAAGAAAGAAAGAAAGAAAGAAAGAAAGAAAGAAAGAAAGAAAGAAAGAAAGAAAGAAAGAAAGAAAAGAAAGAAATATTTTTAAAATTATTTTTTTTAGTATATTAATTTTACTATAAATTCAGGGGGAAAAAATAATTTTTACAATAATGAAAATGATTTATTTAAATTTAAATAATGGTCTATAATAACAAAATTAATATTTTTAATATTTACAAATGGGAGGTCAATATGTTTTTTTTATAAATAATCCAATTTGAATTAAGGCTAATATTTTTTGCCTCTAAATAAAATAAATTAATTTATAATAGTTTGTCTACAAATTGATATGTGTATAAAAATTGATATATTTAAAATGAAATATATTTTTATTACGAGGCATTTAAGTATCAAATGAATTAATAAATAAAATGTAATTATTTGGGCCTTATATTAGGACATGCAATTTTCATAAATCAGGCAAAACTTGAAAAATATTTAAAAAAATGTTTTTTTTTCTCACATGTAAGGAAGGAAGGAAGGAAGGAAGGAAGGAAGGAAGGAAGGAAGGAAGGAAGGAAGGAAGGAAGGGAGGAAGGAAGGAAGGAAGGCACCTAGTGTTGTTAAATGGCTCGATTTGAGCCAATTTTTAAAAATTCAATATTTTATCCACAATAATATTACGCAAGCCTGAAGATTTTGCTCATAGATTACACAAGGGTCTGGACATCAATTAGCCAAATCTCAAGGCTTAGGCCGCATTCATAGTGGATCCGATCCGACACGATTCAACAGCTGATCAATTTTTGAAATCTGTTTATGAGATCAATTTTTTTGTAATAATATTAATTTTGTCTTTAATTCTATACATGATAATAACCTAAGAAATATTGGTTTTAATAAAGAAAAATTGATTAGGCAATATTATTCTGTTTAAAATATTGAGTTAGCCATTTTTTAAAAATAGGCTCAAAATGAGCCGTTTAACAACACTTGTCACCAAACAAAATTTGTGTGGGTCAAGAAGCTCAGAATTAAAATAAACATTTTGGTTCTGGCCTAAGGATAAACAAACATAATTGAGTTTGCTACTATAACATTATAAATATTGGACCCATAAAATTCTTATTCTTTTTTATTTAAAAAAAAATAAGATTATAGCAAGCCCTACAGATCAGTTTAAGGGTAGATACTTTCAATATAATCCATTAAAAACTACAAAATACTCGGGCATAAATGTTAGGAAAGTATTTTGCTTAATCCTCACTAATGTATTTGGAGCGAGGAACGCCAAATTCTGCAATTTTTTAATTAAAACAATACCATCCACCCCCTCCCCCCCCCCATCCTTACCACATGACTTTAAAGGAAGCCTCTCATTAAATGATCTCGTAAATTTTGAAACTTACAAAAGAGATATTTTGGGTGCTATTTTCATTATTAAAGATGCCTTTCATAAAAAAACTTAACCATATAATATTCACAATATATATTTATAATTGGAAAATTACTTTTTTGTTCTAATACTTTATTTTGTTTTAACATCTCTTCAATATCTGTTTGATCAGACTTATTTTGGGATATAAGAGCTTGCAAATATTCAGTGGCTTTTTTGAGTATTTGTGCTCTTGAAATCTAAATGACTCAAATATAAATATACAAATGAGTGAATCATTTTACTTTTGATTTATGAATAATGGGAACAACATCTCTTAATCCATAAAAACTCTCTTTTATGTGATCTCTCCTTCTTCTTTCCAATGCATTGTGATGAGCTCTTTTACCATTCTAAAAGCATGATGTATAAATTCAAGGTCATCATTTTTAAAATAAAAAATGCTTACATTATTAATTTTATTTGAATAAAATTCAAATCCTTTTCCTTTGTCGTTCATCTAATGTCAGAGATTACAGCCCTCTATACGAATAATCAATGATACCTAAGCATAAAAATTTGGCATAATCACGTTATTTTTTCCTTTGTGAATAGAATTTTTGAATATTAAAAAACTATCCACTAAAAATGTAAAATACATAAAACATCTGGTAAATTTTATTATATTTAAAATTGAACAAGAATATTAATTACTTTGGTGAGATATTGAGTTATATACTTATTATTTTGAATAAATATATGGATTCAAGATATACATGACATTGCTAAAATATTTGCACTTTTAATTATTTCATTACGAAGAAAAGTCATAGTAATATCAAAACGTACTCTGTAATAGAAAATTGGCATACTAATAATAGTACATGTCTTTATACTTAAATTAATACATTCCTGATTACACAATTTATGAAGAAAAAAAATTGTAAAATTCATCGTAGTTAAATGGCCTAATCGGAAGGCTATTTTTAGATAAGATTTTAACCTATATAATATTAAGGATACATGTAAATTTTACTCATAATAGTCAGAAAGGATAGGGCCTCTATTTGCCAGATCTCAAGGCTTACGCTATAAGGCTAAAATCTTGGGCGGGCCGTTTAAAATAATCTAGTCTTTTAACAACACTACATCGAAGAAACGAAAGATGAGATGATAAAGAATTTCCAATATAGAAAATTTTTTTTTTTTCAAATTGTACAAATTATACTTTTATTTTTAGTTTTGCTTTTCGTTTTATAACTTAACCTTTTGATTTTATTTATTTTTATTTTTTTTAAAGTAAAACATATATACGTAATTTAAAAAAATATATATATTAAAAATGTCATGTAAAATATAAAATCTATATAAAAAACTGTATAATAAAAAAAATAAAATAATTAGAATAGTAAATTGTATGTTGGGTGGGAGGAGGTCAAGAAAGAGAGCCATGGATGGCAATGCAGTTAGATCTGCATATATCAATAGATATGCGCTGTCTGAGATAGAAGCCTTCCTGAGGATCACCAGTGATGGCGCAGATTTTTTTACCGAGGGTTTTGAAGAAGGTTAGGGCATGATTGCCAAAAGACCCCGTTGTGTCGGATACGATTGGTATGAGATTGCAATTTGTTAGGGAAGTGTATTTATTAATTTTCGAGTTTTCAGCTCGCATGAATGAGTTCTTATTAAAGGAGGGAGCAAATCGGTCGATGCAGGTATAGTCCCATGCTAATGGAATTCCATTACTCCATGGTATTAATGTCAGCCCATCTGGACGTATATTACTCTCGGTTGAGAGGCCACAGGGTTCGAGGGTTGCTGGAATTTGAGATGAGCGTAAAGCACGGAGAATGGTGCCATTAACTGCACTGTGTCGAGAATATCTACCTTTAGAGAATCGACAATGAAGAGGATGGTGTCCAAAACAATCAACGGGTTGGGAACATAATGTACATGTGGAGTTGGCCAGTATATTACAACCAAGATGGAAACCTATTGCTATGCGTAATTCTTCGTTTGTTAAGAGAATCCTAAGTTTGAGCTGGGCAAAGCTTCTAACCATTCATAGCCCGATAAGGAAGGCAAAAGTTGTGGAACTTGCAGTTGTGGGAGAGAGAGATGATCAACTGTTAAGGATTCATCAACTGTAATGGGAGATAATAAATGTGAAAGGATTGATGGGGATCCCTTAGAAGCAGCACTCGATATTAAATATTCAACGGAGTGGCGTATTAAGGGAAGATCCCAGTCATGTTGCTTTCGTGATGTGGGGATTGGAGCGGAGAAGGAATTCTCTTTCCAGATTGCTAAGGCGTGGAGAAAGTGGGGGTCTGTGCGATTATTGTTAAGTGATAGCATGACTAAGCGGGAGCTTGATTCTGAGGCTAAAAAAGCAGCAAGGCTGAGTGACACGGGTGATCTTAAGCCAAGACCCCCAAATTTCGAGGGTAAGGAGGCCTGCATCCAAGAATTAGGGCTGAATTTTATATTAAGGATGCCTTCTAAAGAGTCTTTGATTGTTGATTCAATTTGGGTGAGAATTTCCGGGTATAAGAAAAGTGGGGCAGAGCGGAAGGCGTGTTGGATTTTTGGGATAAAGAAAAAGTTTTTGAGAAGGAAGAAAGCTTGATGGGAGGGAAGGACTTGAAGGATTTTATGTAAAAGGTAGAAATTACGGAGAAATTTTGTTTTGAAATGTTCGATTGCTTTATTGCCGCCTATTGGAGATCCAAGATGTGTGAACTCGGATAAATTAATGGGTGTGAAGTTATGAGGAACGATGAAGGTTTCATCTGGTGAATAAAATTCACATTTGTTGTTATTTAGAGACAACCCTGTAATATTGGTTAGATTATTTATTATAGGCGCTATTTTTAGGAGTTCATCATATGGACCAGCAAGGGTTCCATCATCCAAATACCAAACATTGAGGGTCAAATTTGTCTCACGATTTATCGATTCAATGATCGGTTGGATACTTAAGCAAAAAAGTGCGGGTCCAAGGGGATCACCCTGTTGAATGCCTTGCCTTGATTCAATTATTGTATTGTTGAATTTAAGGTAGGATGAATTGTTATAAGAGGCAAAAAGATATGGAGAATATTCTGGAAAAGCGTCACAGAAAATAGGGAGAAAGTGTTCTCGTTTTAAAGAGTTAAAGGCGTTTTTAAAATCCACTTTTAGTATGCAGTTTTTAGTGGAGTGAAGTTGGATACGTGTGGCGTGGGAGGCTGCCTCACAACCGGAAGGTATGTTGAAGCCAAGCTGATGGGGAATTAATCGCTCGGTGAGCTTGCTTTTAATGCGGGTACAAATAATTTTAGATATAATTCGGCGGAAAATAGAGCCAACAGCGATTGGGCGAATGCCGCCATTTTTTTTGTTTAAGGCTATTAAGCGTGCACCGTGAATAAGAGGTAAAATTATTAAAATTTTACTTATTTTAAATATCTTAAATTATTAAATAATGGCGATACAATAATTTTTAATCATATTATTCTCTTTTTATTCTTTAAAAAAGTTAAAACAAAAAAGATCATTGAATCAGAAAAATAATTATAATTTTTATAATATAATAATAATAATCAGTTAGCTCTTTTTAGAAATTATAAATCTGTTAAAAGTGATTATTTTATCAAATGAGTTCTTAAAAATAAATGTAAAAGGTTGTAAATAATAAATAAGTGAGAATCAACCATGGCTTAATAATGATGCATTCTATAGTGTTAAACGGCTCGATTTGAGCCCATTTTTAAAAAGGCAAACTCAATATTTTAGCCAGAAATTTTTTACTTAAGCTCTATTCTTTATTTGATGTCCAAATCTTTGTACCATCAATGAGCATTAAAGCTTGTATATTATTTTTCTGTATAAAATTTAACATTAGCCGTTAAAAATAGACTCAAATTGAGCCGTTAAACAACGCTAAAAGTATATATATACTACTAGATTGGTGATTCATTAATTAAAGTGTACATACATAGAAGTCAGCTGCAGCGTTTTTGATTCACGTCGACTAATCCTCTTATCCATTATGTTAATAATGCTTATTTTTTATATTAATATTCTTTATTAAAATAAAATGATTTTCTATTAAAAAATAAAAATATAATATACTAGTTACATGTCGGGCTGAAATATAAAGATATATTCTATGATATAATTTATCTACGCGCAAACCACAAGATGATGCTACACAACAGTTGAATCCATGTATGTACATCTTTTAATGTATGAATAGCCATCTAGTAGTATATACACCTCATTGTACTAACCTAACTGATGAGTGTTGTTAAAAATCCCAAATGTAAATTTTTAAAAATTGACCCAAATCGGGTTTTAACAATTATTAAATTGAAGACATTTATAGTAAATGTTTAAATATTTTTCATACTCGTCTAAATACTTTTTTAAATAATGAACAGAGATGTATGAGGACTTTTTAATGAATCACTAGTTTGAAATTATTCAACAAATATTTGCTTTACGTTACATTCGAATCAGTTGTGTATATACTAATACTAGATATGCTATTTAAATTGTGTTACATTTATAATAGGACATAAATGTGCATTCATATAGTTATAAACAAAGGAAATTAGTAGACGTTCAAACAGCAAAATGGTGATACAGCTACTATACTTTAAATAAATAGATAGCCAATCTAGTACTATATATATAATTGAATTTAGTAAAATGCAGGAAAAAAAATAATTTTTTAAGAAATGTTGGAAAGAATTTCTGGTCTTAATAGACATTACAAGTTTAGTTAGTTATCATGTTTAGTTCTAACTTATTATATCAAGGATATATATTTACTTATATAATACTTTTATATTAATTTTTTTTTATGCCAATCAATTTTTGAATCTTTAATAAAAAAATATTTGAATATCCTCATCGAATACCCCTTTGGAATATATTCAACTATCAAAAATTACAAATTGAATTGTATTAGTCCAGCGTCTACGTTAGAATGTTTGATGGGAAGAGGTTAGGGATAGGTGGAGCCACTCGTCTCCCATATTTTGAATAAGGCAGGAAGTAAGTATAAACGAGTGCAAAGTAAGTATAAACGAGTGCAAGTTAAGGGGGTAGTAACAAAGTAAGAATATACACTATTTGTATAAACAAAAAAATTAAATAAGAGATATTTATTTTGATTCAGTGTTAACATTTTCATAAAATTTACATTTATGTAAGATCGTGGATAGTTTTTAGCTTCTCATTATCGATACAAGCATAGCAATATATACTAACTAGCTTAGATGTATAAGAGGCGAGAGGTTCAGCGGTTTGGGAGGATTTGTTAATGGAATAGAGTGCCCGTGTACGTAGACTGACTTTTATTATCATTAGTAAAACTAGGCGATAATAATAAAAGAACCTAAATTCAATAGCAATGACACATAGTGTTGTTAAACGGCTCGTTTTGAGCCGATTTTTAAAAACGGCTAACTCAATACTTTACTTAGAAAAATATTACGCAAGCCTGAAGATTTTGCTCATAGAAGGAACAAAGGTCCATATATATTATCGAAATCTCAAGGCTTAGGCTATATTTTTCTGGCTAAAATATTGAGTTAGCCGTTTTTAAAAATCGGCTAACGAGCCGTTTAACAACACTAATGACACATATCAATAAGAAGATTGACGCAAATAAAGAATAATTGCGCTAAAAAGATTCGGTAGTAGAATAAGATTATGTAAGTCTGGTTTCGTTTGTTTTTGAATTAATAATAACGATATCTCCAAATGATAATAAAAATGCGATTAAATTTATTCTTTTATTATTGTTTAAATAAAACGCAAATATATATATATCAAGTCGTTAAAAAAGTAATTTTTATTAACAAGTAAAATTATCGCGTACATAGAAAGTCAAAAATTTCAAATATATATATCTAGTAAATCAATTTAAGGTAAATAAATTGATGGTTTGAGGCTTCGTATGTAGAAATAAAATAATATATTATTTAGTGAATGTTTTTGTATATGTAAAAAGCTTCAATTAACTTTGTATATTATGATATTAAATTATATGATGCAACAAAGATCTTTCCAGATAATAAAAACAAAGCATCGCGTCGTTACACTGAACTGTAATTACTAATATATAAGAATTTTAAATGATGCGCTTAATTATTCAAAAAAATAATCAAAATTAAAGAATATTCTTTTCCATAAAATAATCCAGTCCTTTTATATGTTTACAAATTTCGCCTGTGTAATTTTTTTCAGTTAATCACATTGCTTAAGACTCGATGTAAAGGATGTATGGGGTTAGAAACATCAATTAAAAACACTCTTATTAAGATGACAGACCCAGAAGAAGACCCCTTATTGAATAAAACCCAAATCTTTATTTTAGCATAAGAATAAATCAACGTTCATTAAATGTTGACATGGAGTTTTCAATAAATTATATTGTTAAGCTCAAGCCAGAGCTCTATGTATTTCGGCAACTCCTACTCGTGCCAAGATAAACCAGTCGTTCGAATCTTGATGTAGGATCAAGAGAAGATTTATATTAAAATTAAATCTCTTTATCCCAATTTTAGATAACCCTTTTTTTAAGTCAAGTAAATAAAAACTTGTTGATTACATGATTTGTACAAACCGATTTTTTCCTAATCGATAAAAAATTATTAGATATTTTAGCTCTGTTCCTGACATTTATATATTTATTTTTTTATACAAGGCTATTTTTATATAAATCAATAATTATTTTAAATTTATCTAATTACCATAAATATACTCAAAATATTTATTTTTCTTAGAAATACTTTTTAAGAACACATATGTGATTATAGTTTGCCCTGAGACATAAGGTTGTTATATACATTTAATATTTTATAACAGCATTTTGAATAAATTTATTTAAATTATATTTGATATAATTATTAGAAATAGTTAATTTTTTTTTATTGTCACTAATATTAATAAATTAACAAAATTTTAATATTTTCTAAATTACAAACTACAAAATAAATTCCTGAATCTCCAAAAGCAATTACCTGACTAATCGCCTAATATATAAAACATACAATATAAATTTCAATACAATATTTTATAGCCTTATATTATTACGATATAATAACAACTATAGTAATAATTTTACACGCCAAATTTTAAATCGTAATCAAAACTATCTTTAAAAAACAATTGAAAGTTTGAATTTATATTAAACATTTTATTTACCCATATACCAGCGTGTTATATATATTATATTATTTTCCTTCAATAACATTTGAAATTTGTAAAAGTGTCACTTGTAACTTTAAAAGTTAGAATGTTATCAATCATAAGCCTATTGTTGTATATATTTTGGTATATGTTTATTTAGTTGTATATATTTCGATATTAAATGTTTATTTTATTAAATAAAATAAAATAAAAAGAGTTAATAGACCAATTTAAAAGATATATATTTGCTTTGTTATAAAAGCAAATGTAAAATTATATTTACATATATCATTATTGTTTGTATTACCTAAATAAACATGCTATAATTCTGAGCTAAATCTCTACACTTATTATTCACATAGATTGCCCGACCATAATTAATTGAATTCACAAGAATGACATATAAAAATACCTAAAATCTAGATGCATGTATAATAATATTCGAAAGCGTCGTTGAAGGCAAATCAGCTGGACTCGCCATTTTGGTAACCCCATATAGTAATTATTCTCATATTAACAACTACTATTAAATTGATAACTATTTTCCTTATTATCTCGACGATCAAGCAATTCCTTAATAAAGTTTCCGTCAGACATAGGAATAAATTGGCCTCTCTTTTAAATTTTTTTTAATGATATGGGCAATCAAAATGGCGTTCCCAGCTGCTTTCTTCGATGTATACATTTTAATGAATGCATTGTCAGTCTAGGTGTTATCATATGTCATTGGTTCAAACATGTTACAACTAAAATGGGTTCTCCATCTTGGAATGGTATTTCAAATGCGTAAATTATTATTATCATTATTTTTTTTGTATTTTGAATACTTTTTTTTAGTGAGGATATTTATTGAATATATATTTTAATTTAACTGGGGGATTCAAAGGGTGTTTTTTTATTTCTTTGATGAATTAATTTTAAATTTAATAATAAAATATGAAATCTCATCACTAGTGTTGTTAAATGGGCTAACTCAATATTTTATTAGTAAAAAATATTATGCAAGCCTTAAGATTTTGCTCACAGCTGACACAAAGGTTTGAACATCTGTTAAGGGAAATCTAGAGGGTTAGACAATATTTTTATGGCTAAAATATTGAATCGAACCGTTTAATAACACTACTCATCGCCAATCCAAACAGTCAAAATTGTGGGTTGAGGAGTGGGGGGGGTTAAAAAAAATTAAAAATTTTAGCGGACGGATGGGTAAGCGGTTTGAGGATTTTTGGTAAATTCGAATTTATTCATATTTTTTCGACCAAATGAACATGATTGGCATGTAATAAATAGTCAAATCAAACTATCAGATAATTTTTTTAAAAAAAATTAGGCGGGAAATGGAGATATGGGTGGGGTAAAGGGGGGTGGGGTTAAACAAATTTTTTAAAAATTTGTTTATAGAACGCATGGACCTGAGAGAGAACGGGTAAAATTTTTTAATACATTTAGATCGACTAGCTTTCTGATTTTTAAAATTCCAACTATCGCTGGGTCTCTTCTTGGAATCGATGTGGATTTCAAAATCTTCAAATTTCAACCCATTTTTTTTTAAATGTGCGGCGAAAATTTTTATTGAAAAAATTATACGATAAAAATTCTTCTACATGGGTTTAACTTTTTACTAATTTGTCCATCAAATTCTTCCTCATAATTGTATGTAGTGTTGTATAAAAAGCTCAATTTTTGGGTCTATTTTTTAAAAACGACCGCTGATTAAGATTTTAAACACAAAATATTATTATGTGAGCCTAAAGAGATTTATCAAGTAGATTATCCAAACCTTTCTCATCGAGGCCATGAAGGCACCCCTTAGGATCAGGTACCAGGCTAACAACCCCGTATACACAGATTACCTCGGGTTCCCATATAGGAACTTCATTTTGGGAGGTACGACAACATGTCCGTCGCCTTTCACGAGGCTTGCCTCCTATTCAACGTCCCTACCCATGCTATAGCGCATATTAAGGCTAAGGAGGTCCTAGCAGTGGCAGTTGGAATGGGGGCCATCATGCAAGCCTTTCTGCCAGCTACAAGCAAAATATCCATGGCTGTAACCTTAATCCGGGTTTTTAACGACACTAGTTGGTAAGCTTTCACATTACTGAAATAATCTCGGTTACAATAAAAGATTTACTACGAAATAACGTGTCTCAAAATATATGGCATATTTGATAAAAAAATTTTTATTAATTAATATTTAAAATAATTATTTTTTTAATACATCATTTTTTTTAAAAAAATTATTTATATATCTTTGTATTATAATCTTTTGACAATTTTTTATTAATTAAAATATTTTTCTTATGTTTGTATTTTTTTTTTAAAAAATAAAAATATGATAATAATAATAATATATATTTTAAACAAAAGATACGAATTTTTCATAATCTATTAAAATGGGATCACGATATGAGCAAAAAATTCAATAAATTGAATAAATTAATATTATTATACTTTGACATTAACATTAAAAAATACATTGTTTTTTTCGTTTTTTTCGTTGGAAACACCCTAACAAAAACGGGTAGGAAAATTTAGTTTTAAATAGTTTTTTAGGATATTTTTTTTTTTACTAATATGATAACAGAGTCCGCGAGGGCTGGAAAAGTTATGGTGTGCGTATATTTTGGGAACAAATGGGTTTTCTAGATTTTTTTTCTAGGGAAAATTTTGGAGTTCTGCGAGCGGGCATGAATCTTTTTTACAAATTAGAATTTGTTGGTTTTCTTTAAAAGTGGGAATAGATTAGGAAGTTTAGAGGTATTTTAGGCCCTAGCGTTGCGATGATTTGGATTCTAATAATGGTGTTAAGAGGGGAATAAATTGGATGGAGACACGATACTAGTGAGTTAAGGAATTGTTTATAAAATTAAAATTCGGATCTAATAGGACGATTTTGAGGCCGATGTTTTACATAGCTCCAGAGATGCATACGCCTGGATGGATACCATCGCGTGGATCTAAGAGGTATCAACCTACGGGTGATAGGATACGAAAATTATTTGATTTTTTTTTAGATAAAAGATACCCTTATGCGGGATAAGGTTGTTAGAAATGGTAAAAATGCGAGTTAGGGATCTTTGAAGAAAGTCCTGATGAATTTAAGTTTATTGTAAATGTTATAGAAGAACCTTGAGGGTTATAGACGGCATTAAGTAGTGATGTTAAAAGGGATTATGGCTCGATTTTTCAAGAAGGACCAAATTAAGATTTTAGCTAAAATAATACTATGTAAGCATCGAGATTTGGCAAATAGATGTTCCAAGCATCTTTCTTTTTTTTTTTTCTTTTCTTTTTTTTTTTCTTTTCTTTTCTTTTTTTTTTTTTTCTTTTCTTTTCTTTTCTTTTCTTTTCTTTTCTTTTCTTTTCTTTTCTTTTCTTTTCTTTTCTTTTCTTTTCTTTTCTTTTCTTTTCTTTTCTTTTTTTTTCTTTTCTTTTCTTTTCTTTTCTTTTCTTTTCTTTTCTTTTCTTTTCTTTTCTTTTCTTTTCTTTTCTTTTCTTTTCTTTTCTTTTCTTTTCTTTTCTTTTCTTTTCTTTTCTTTTCTTTTCTTTTCTTTTCTTTTCTTTTCTTTTCTTTTCTTTTCTTTTCTTTTCTTTTCTTTTCTTTTCTTTTCTTTTCTTTTCTTTTCTTTTCTTTTCTTTTCTTTTCTTTTCTTTTCTTTTCTTTTCTTTTCTTTTCTTTTCTTTTCTTTTCTTTTCTTTTCTTTTCTTTCTTTCTTTCTTTCTTTCTTTCTTTCTTTCTTTCTTTCTTTCTTTCTTTCTTTCTTTCTTTCTTTCTTTCTTTCTTTCTTTCTTTCTTTCTTTCTTTCTTTCTTTCTTTCTTTCTTTCTTTCTTTCTTTCTTTCTTTCTTTCTTTCTTTCTTTCTTTCTTTCTTTCTTTCTTTCTTTCTTTCTTTCTTTCTTTCTTTCTTTCTTTCTGCCACATGCAAAATATCGTTAGGCTTATACATTACGTTATTTTTGTCATAATCTTAATCGGACCGGACAGCTTTTTCTGAATTTGACCCTAATGGGTTTTTTTTGACAATACTAACTTTAAGTATAAGTCAATTAAATGAATGAATGAATGATTTGGGTTTTAATAAAAAAGGATTTTAAAATAAACCC
This sequence comes from Gordionus sp. m RMFG-2023, assembly GCF_954871325.1. Classification (NCBI taxonomy): domain Eukaryota; kingdom Metazoa; phylum Nematomorpha; class Gordioida; order Chordodea; family Parachordodidae; genus Gordionus; species Gordionus sp. m RMFG-2023. The sequence continues at coordinate 90,747,563 of NC_088775.1, read as the reverse complement.
AAAGTGATTAATTTTATTTTGAATCGCCACAATTTTTATTTTAAGCTTTATTAATTAATTATCTGTTATAGACGTTTTGACAGTTTATTAATTTAATCAAAGTCTTTTCAAAAATTTAATATTCAAAAAATGTCACTAAAAGATGTCACCATATTTTCTTAAGTCAGATATCAACGTTTAGTATATAGCTTTCTCGCTTTGAGAAGAATTTTGGCAGGCGTCAATCTTAATGCGGCTTCTTTTCCTATCAAGATATTCAGCACTAGGGAAATTACTATTTTCAGGCGTTTTTCAAGAGGAATGAACCCCATCGGGCACATAATTATTACAGGATGGTTTAAAAATTTTTAATCGACTCTTTTTATTAGCGGGTGGTCCATCCAATAGCGTTAGAGGATGCGGAGTGTTCATAACGGCAACTTAAAAGGAAAACCCTTAAAAATAAAAATTTAATGTTTTATATATGGATTTCCTTCTTTTTTTTTCGTGGATAGAAATTGAATAGAATTTCTTCTTTTCCAGCTAAATTTCAAAAATAATTTATTTTTAAAAAAGTGACGCCAACTTAAATTGAAGAAGAAAAAAAGTTTAGCAACGCTACCAATCCCTTTATGGCGCTTTAGGTCATCCTGAAAATATATTATAGTGTACTCTCGACCGGGTATGGGTGGGCTAACTGTAACATTTAAACTGTTTATTTTTTATATAAAGATGAGTTTTCAAAAACACCACGATTACACGACTCATTATCCTCAAAAATCTTACGAACTTATGACACAACTTGTTCGGAAAAATCCTGGGCTTGGCGGGCAGGCCTTTCCTTCCGTTGTCACAGCTCTCAGTAGTGCTGTTAAGTGTTAGAGTCCACGGCTAATTCATTATTTTAACCAGAATAATATTACGCTAGCTTATTGACTTCGCTACTTGTACCATCTACAAAATCTTGAGGTTTTCATAATATTCTTTAACGATACTAGCTCTGACTTTTACTATTTCTTTGAATACAATTTATCGGTTTGTTTTTATTGAATACATATATTTTTTGTTTCCTGTCATTCAAATCGTTTATGGTAGATATTTTCTAATTATAATTCCCCTTCACTTCCTTTAAGAGAATAGTAACGTGGAAATAAAGGTAGAAAAATGGCCGACGAAGTGAAATAATTTTCTACAAATTGTCCAATCCGGGCCCATGCTCGTAAATATAATTTTAGGGGGAACTGGCCGAACCCGAAAAAAGTATTTTACGCAATTTGTCAAATACCAGCTGGACGAATATATTTTTTTTCTCTCACTTCACTAGGCCCAATTTTTTAATTTTTTATACTATCCGGCCAGGTTTAGAGCTGAGCTTAATCTGTATTGCAGGCAATGACATATAATAATACCTAGACCGACGATGAATTCATATTAATGCATCTTAGAGCGTCGATGAATGCAACAGCTGGACCCTCCATTTTGGAAAAACCCAGATTATAATTATTCTCATGTTAAAAAAAACTTCTATTACCCTTGCTCTAAGAATATTTTTGCTCACGTTATAATTTAATATATATATATATATTTTTTAAAAATATTATTAATTATAAAAAATGATAGAAAATAAATTAGAAAATAGAATTGAAATTTAAAAAAAAAAAAAGGAGAGAATGATAAAAAAAAACAAAATAAAAAAGATGAGAAAGAATGAAAACGAGACTTATAATTTAACATTAAAAACTTATTTTAATTATTTCGATCCTCTGAAGATTCAAATTAACTTTGAATTAAAGATTCTAATCTCACTTACTTTATAGTTTATATGTTTTAACAACAGTTTTTTTTTTAAATGCTATAAAATGTTGCATAATAAAATAAAACTAATATAATATAATATTTTCGAATTATACAATAGTTTATAGTGGAAATGGGATTTGACAAAAAATGGAAATTTTTTCATTTTTATTATAATATATATTTTTTTAAATATTCATTATCATAAAAAAATGATTAAAATTAACATTTTTACGCTTTCTTTCTTTCTTTCTTTCTTTCTTTCTTTCTTTCTTTCTTTCTTTCTTTCTTTCTTTCTTTCTTTCTTTCTTTCTTTCTTTCTTTCTTTCTTTCTTTCTTTCTTTCTTTCCTTTCTTTCTTTCTTTCTTTCTTTCTTTCTTTCTTTCTTTCTTTCTTTCTTTCTTTCTTTCTCTTTGTTTTTTTTGTTGTTTAAATGGCTCGATTTAACTAACTCAATATTTTTCCCAGAAAATATCTATGCGATCCAGAAGATTTTGCTCAATGATGGCACAAAGGGGATCGGAAAATCTATCAGCAAAAATCTCAAGGCTCAGGCAATATTTCTCTCGCTAAATCACTAAGTTAGCCGTTCAACAACACTAGTAAAAAAACAAAACTTTTATGGGTTTTTTTTGAACTGATTAAAAAAAAAAAAACTACGTATAAATGAGAGGTCTTCATCCTTAGCCGTAAAGACTTTGTAACATTATCACCCTAAAGGTTTAAATCTTATTAATCATTTAGAGGGCCTTATTCATATCACGTTGGGGGTACATCGGACCTTCTTGGAGTTGTTAAAGAGATCGATTAGAACTCTTAAAAACAAAGGGCGAAGTCTATATCTTTTCCGGAAAACAAATTATCACGCAAGACCTGAAGATTTTACTCATAGATAATCAAAAAGGTTTGGACATATATATGTGAAAACGTATAAATTAAGACTAGTTATAAAAGGTTTCGAGGTAAAATTGTCGAGAAATTCCCAATGCGAGTGGAGAGTACCCTATATTTATATATATATATATGCATAAATACTTTTTCCTGTAAAGTTAATTTTTTTCCCTCTTTTAATTTATAAATCTACCTCGGTATAAATGATTTAAAATTGAAAGTTTCTTTAATCTCCAACGGATTCCGTAATCCCAATACGACATATATATATAAAATCGGAGACCTGAAGAGGTACCGGTTATACGGTCCGTTTCGGTCTGGCTCGGTTTTTAAAATATATTTATCCGATCCGAGTTTTATATTTTCGGGCCCGGCCCGGATTTTTTTTAAAATCAATTTTCAGGCCCGGCCCGGCCCGGCCCGGCCCTATCCGGGTATATTTAAAAAAATTGAAATACCGGGCTTAGGGCCCAGGTCTCCGATATAAAATTAATAAATTTTAACCTTACTCTACTTTTTACATGTTTAAAAAATATGATGGGATGAAAATGGTGTTTGTTAAAACGGCTCGTTTTGAGCCGATTTTAAAAAAACGCTAACTTCGTATTTTATCCAGAATAATGTTACGCAACCCTGAAGATTTTGTACGCAGAAGGAACAAAGGTCCAGACATATATTATCGAAATTTCAAGGCTTAGGCAATATTTTGCTGCTAAAATATTGAGTTAAGCCGTTCAACAACACTAGATGAAAAAAAATAACAAAGATATTTAGATAACTTCATTTGTTCTTTTTCTCCCCACGGAAAATTAAGAATCTAAAAAAATGGGAAAGAAAGACGAATTACAAACTGAAAAAAGCTGTTTAATGAATGAATTTTTTTATTTTATTTTTATTTTTTTTTGTAAAAACTATATTTTAATAAATTTTACAAAAAAAAAATATAATAATAATAATAATAATATATTTAAAATATATAATAATATAATTTTATATGTTATTTTTTAGCTTAATTTAAATTTTTTTTTCATATGATATAAATTTATATTGATAATGATAATAATATTATTGGTATTTATTATACAAACGACGAACAAAATTGTTTACAATTATAAGGAGAGATTTTTATTTTTTATAAAGAGGAATTGTGGAATGGCATGGTTAAGATTGATCATCAAAAAATATATGTGGTTTGATAAAAGATGATATTTTTATGTTCCACTAGGTTAATATATATCCTTTTTTTAAAAAAAAAAATTACTCCTGGTATAGATAATTGTTGGCCGCCATTTTGCTATTCCCTCTCTCTGGCCTTAGATGAGAGAGCCGGAAGAAGTAACGCTTCGCTACATCGCCCTTGACATCGTTTTTGCGTGAGAGGGAAGAAGGTAGACTATTCCCGTATGCAGCCACGTAAGCCCTAAAATGGGGGAAATACGCGGAATCAGCGAAACGAGAGTTGCGCGCAGTCTCCCTTCTGACCAATCTTCGATGATCGCCTAAATCCGGAATCGCCATCGAATATATCTCTTTCTCGAAGAAGCTCGGGGTGTACATGTCCCTCTTTTTATAATTACTTTGGCCGTCATCGTCGAAGAAATTCAGGTAACTCCTACTCTGACCCAGGGGTTTTAGCCTAAAAAAAGCGCGCTTGTTGGTTGTTCCGTCGCTCATCCTTCTCTTGGCATCCATGGGACTCAGTCGGAAAAAGGCCTTCTTGTCGGTCGGAATGTTTCTCCTATCGCCATCCTCTACATCGCCAGAATTTATCAACATTAGCGCCCGTTTTAGCTCGTTAGAGATGGGGTTCATCCTGAAGAACGGTCTTTTGCCCACTGTTTTCCAGTAAGTAGAGGGAGCCAGGTCGGCTGAGAACCTGGCGTCTCTATTGTTCATGAGAGCGTCATAATAGTCTGAATCATAATAGCGTTTTATATCAGTTCTAGGGCCCATAATGCCAGCTGGGTTGCTCTGATCGCTCCACAAAGTTGGGTTAGCCATGTAAAACTCTTTCTTCTGGAAGGGCTTTATCTTGAAGAAGGCTTTCTTATCTCGACCAAATTCCCTGTCGTCGTCTAGCATCACCGTATTAGGTTCGTAATAATAATTTCCGCCATTTATATCTTTCATCTCACCTTCTTCTTTATAGTTTGGGTCGTAGATATCACTCGAGGGATAACCATCGGGTTGCGATCTTTTGCTGTACTGAAGATTTGAAATGGCTTCCTTCATTCTCATCTGCAAAGGCTTGAGCCTGATGAATGATCTCTTAACTCTTTCCCCGCTGTCCGAATCTAGCGTAGCGTTATCTGAAGAAGGATATCTTTTATTCCGAGCGGATGGATCGGATTGAAATGATTGAGGATTAGATTGTTCCTTTTGATTGAGATATGCTTGAGAATTTAAGGCGTCTGCCGCGGTCCTGTAAGAGATAAGGTAATGAAGCAGAAATAAGGCAATGATAGACAGGTTAGGCATGAAATGGTACTTTTTTCTCACGTGATGCAAGTGGGACGATTTAGAAGTGATCAGATTGGCCATAATTGTTATCTTTTAAAAAAATATTTTTTTTTAAAAAAATATAAAAGATTTATTAAATGTATTTATTATATTTTTTTTGCTTTTATTTCTTTTAAAAATAGGAAAAAATGTATATAATTTTTAAACATTTATAATAATTTATATAATTTTATCAATGACGTAAATGTATTTTTTAAATTTATCTATCAAAAAAAAATATTATATTAAAAAAATATTAATTTTATTTTAAAATATTTGGTAGATTTTTTTGAAATTATGTGGCAAAAGATCAAAAAAGAAAATTGTTAAAAGAAATGATGGATATTCAAAATATCTATTTTTTTTCTAGACTTTTTAAATAGCGATTCGTGTAAATGAATTTTAAATATTAATAATAATTTTTAATTTTTATCCAATCCAATAATAATAAAAATAATAATAAAAAAACAATGATAACAAATTTAGAAAAAGAAATTTTTAAACAAAACGAAAGTGATTTTTGAAAGAATATATATTTTTTTTAGGAAAAATTTTTTGAAGCGCTTCTAAGGAATTCCTTAGATTCCTTAGGAGTTTTCCGGTAATTAAATTGACATCATCCGCCTTACTGTATTCTAAAGAAAAGTCTTTTTTTTTATCTTATCCTTTTATTTTAGGGGAAAATGGCTGAAATCAACTTGTATAGGACCTACCTGCCCCGGTAGGAGGGGTTAAAATGAGCCAATCCAACAGGAGGGAATACGGTATCGAATATTGATTAGTTTTGGGGTTTAAAGGTTCATAGTTTCAGATACAATTTCATACAAAAAACTTAACAATTTTTAGTATTCCAACTGATACTATAATTTTTTAAAGAGAAGAATATTTTTTTTATAACCCAATGACATATTATAAATACCTAGACTGACCACGCATTCATAATAATGCGTTTGAAAGCGTCGTTGAATGCAATCAGCTGGACCGGCCATTTTGGTAACCCATATAGTATTTATTTCTCATGTTAAAAAACTGCCATTAAATTGATAACTCGCTTCCACATAAAAAATTCGAATCAGACATAGGAATAATGATAAGGATAACCAAAAATGGCGTCCTCAGCTGTTTTTCATTGAATGTACACATTTAATCGAATGCCTCGTCAGTCTAGGTATTATTATATGTCATCGATATAACAACCTTAAAGTATAATATTGATCATTCGATTAAAAATATTCTTAAAAAATTTACTTCTGAGGGAACAAACAAAAAAAAAGAATCAATTCTATAGTTTTGAACCCTGCCATGAGCCAACTTAGGCAGCCTTAGCAAATACACAAAAATAAAATAACTCAAAATAGTCACCGATATCTTAGCAATCATGATATTTATTAATAGTTCGCTAAATGAGTTAGAATGTCAAAAAGGCGGTTAACCGGGTTTACTGTACTTTTTTATAGAGATTTGATTCAGATTAACGGATGAAAAAATTTTTTTTTAGCGGTGTTTTAGATTCAGTAAATAATAACGCTTTACCAGTTATAACGGTTCGGTTCAGGTTAAGTTTTGATTTACGACGGAGAGGGCTCAGCAGCCATAATTGACTAGCCTATACGAAATCTACAAAGCAAAATGCTGAAATTACCGCTACAAGATGTCCAGGGTTCTAATCGATAAGAATTTGTTCCCACATCCCAAGGTAATAATAGAAAGTGAATTTATATCTACTAATGATGCTATGAGACTTCTTCAACGTAAAAACATCTGGACCATTAGAAAGTGATTTAGTAATTATTAGAAGTTCGCGATAATATTTACTCACCGAGGAAAAAAATAATAATCTCAGAATATTTGCAAAAAACCGTTTCTTTCCCACTGAATTAATTTTCTTTGTTCTACAAGAGCTTCGAATCCACGGAAAAACTTCTAAAGGAGTCCACTTAGGCTTCCGAGATCGGAAACAGGATTTAAATCCCATTTTCCCTAGATGGGAATTCAGGAATAGGGGTTCGGTCTCGGCCCTATTCTAATGTTTGAAAAAGGGGATGATGCAAATAATAATACCTCTACTTTTAAACTTATTTTAAACATTTTTATTTTCCTAAAGGAAGAAATTAATTAATTACGTTTAAATATTAGCCCTACTTTAATTGAAATAAAAATAATTAGGGTTAGGGTTAGGTTTGGTAAATTCTATTTTCTTTTTGATTATATATATATATATATATAAATAATTATTATATAAAAAATGATTTGTAAAAAATATATATTAAAATAAAACAAAAAATATTAATTATAATATTTTTTTTTCATATCTACCCTTCTTTATAATAAATCCACAAAAAGGCCCAGTAAAATGATATGGCAATTCTTTCGATATATTTTCAGATTTTTTTTTCCAATATTTGTGTATGTAAGAATAGATGAATTCGTCTTTTTTAATGGTTCTTTGCGTAAAAAATTATGAGTCTTAATGTAATTTCCATACTAAAAATAAAATAAAATAAAATATGAAAAAATTAAAAAAAAAAATTATTTTAAGTTAAATAGTTTTTTAATATTTTTCTTTTGCTTTAATAATTTTTTTTAATAGATTTTTTCTTAATATTATAAAATATCTTATTATATTAAAAAAAAAACTTAAAAATATACAATTATTATATTTTTTTTAATGCATTTATAATTTATTATAAAAAATAATTTATTTTATTTTATTTTATTTTATTTTATTTTTAATATATTATTATATATAGTATTTTAATAGGAAATGCAAAAAGATTTTTTTGTATATTAATGATGGAGTGAGTAGGAAGTGGGAGGGGGGGCTAGGAAAGGCAATTTATATGATAAATAGTTAATATATATATTGTTTTTTTTTTCTCTTTTCCTCTTGGAGAAAAAAAAAAGATTTTTAATTTTTTTCTAAATGTTATATAATTTGTATTAAAAAGGAACCCTATTAATTATAACGATATGGTGTTGTTAGACGGTTCTATTTGGGCCGATTTTTTAAAAACGGCTAACTCATTATTGTAGCCGGAAAAAAAAATTATTGTCTAAGAATAGCGATTTCGCTAATAGAATGTCATAAACCGTTAAAAATATTTTTAAAAAATCCGGGCCGAGTCTGAAATTTTTTTAAGAAAAACCCGGGCCGGAAAATTTTTTTTTAAAAAAAAAGTAACAAAAATAATTTATTCTTTTTAAAAACTTTTGATTTGAATTGGGGGAAATTTTTTTTTTATTGATACTTATCTTAAATTGCAAATCGATCAAAATGTTTAGTTTTTCTGTTTGGGGGAGGGCTTACACTAACCCCTCCTTCCCTCACCTTAGTTAGAATTTGTCCTGCATGCACTGAATCGAAATAGATTGGATCTATAAGATCTTATGATTTTTTTTTCTCAAAGATCCGAATTCGATCCCTGATGACTTCCTTATTTTGGATAAGAAGATCCTTTAGGGAAAGAAGAAATATTATTAACGAGCATCAAACTCTGTTAGAGAAAATATTAGTCTGAGCCTCATCCATCCAAGTTAGATGTCCGAATCTGAACTCAGGATCCTCGCAGCACCTAGAGTTCTCATATTAACTCCTTAGTTTCTGTCCAAATTTCTTTATTTCACTGTTTTAAAGAAGTCTCGTTATAATAATTTTCTAAATAATGCTTATATTTCCAATAAATATTAATAAATATTTAGAGGGGAGTAGGATTAAGTAAATTTTATTTTATGTACATATATAAAATATGTAAATTAATTAAAAATAGTAGAGTTTATATTAAAGAAAAAAAGAAAGACTAATTTGGAATTAAGAATGATCACAATTCTCCTCCCCCCCCCCCGATTCTATTATAAAAAAGTGTCACAAAAGTTTAAAAGGGACCTGTAGAGAAATGACAAAAAGGAAATATCAAAATTCTATCTTAATTTTATTTATACCTATATTTTTTTTTTACTACCACATATTATATAATAAATAAATCATATTTTTTTAAAATATATTCATAATTTTTTTCCTTTAAAATTGTAAATTGAATGTATAAAGGAAATACATTACCCTACTACTATAATTTGTTAGTAACCAGTTAGTATTATATTATATATTCAGTAAATTATATTATTGAGAAAGCAGTTTTTTGTTAATTGCGTTTTTTTTTTGTTTTAAAGAAAATTTTGGCAAATATATTACTCTTTTTTTTTAAGAATAAATGAAGAATTGTATGGAAGAAAAATGGAGGAAGATTGATGGAAAGCGATTGGATGAATGAAATTAATTTTTTTTTAAAAAAAAGCGTTTTATTGGATTACATGGATATAGGTCTACACCAATCAAATGCCTCCTATACCTCCCCCCCCCCCTATATTACTTCAATTTTATTGCTTATAATCTTATTTTTGAGTGCACCAGTATTATTTTAGAGGAGTATTATGGCAGAAGGTATTAATTAATATTGGTTTAGGGGAGATTGGGGATATAATGAATCTGGGGTTATAGCGAGACATGGCTTTATTTTCTAGAGAATTAAACTCTAAGGGATAAATTTTTTTTTTACCAAAACTATATATATATATAATGCATATGCGGGGCTATAATTTTTATTTCTTATCGAACAGCTTGAAGAATTTTTATAATGCATTGTATGATTGGTACCTGCAAAAGTAACTAATCCTATTTTATAGAATATCAATTTACCCGAACAAAATTGATATAATAAATACTTCAAAATATGATCTTAATCAAAGTGGTGGCATTGGAGCTATTTTTATATGGAAAAAAAGGCCATGGAGAGAGAGCAAATAAAAGAAGTATAGTAGAGTTAAAATGGCTCTAATTGAGCCTATTTTTTTTAAAAAAAACGACAAACTCAATATTTAAGCCAGAAAAATATTGACTAAGCCTCGAGATTTTCAATTAATAGATGTCCAAATCTTTTTGCCATATAATCTTTCGGAATTCATAGGTCAGGTATATTCTTACACATGCTAGAATACATTTTCCCCTCATATCGGACATTTAAAAATGGCCCCAAATAATTAGAAATTGATTAGATTTCTGAATTGCCAGAGGATTCTGTATCCCAAATAATAAGACATATGTAACTTTAAAAAAAAAATTAATTTGTATAACTCTATAACCCGCCACTTATCTTATTATTTTTTTATATATATTAACGAAAACTAATGCGATTCAAAATATTTATAAAAAATATGATTTTGAGATGTTTTAGGTTAGGAAAAATTTGAGAATTAAAGATCCTAATATTGGACAAAATATTACCCCGACTTAGTGTTGTTTTAAACAGCGCGATTTGAGCCCGAATTTTAAAAACGGCTAACTCAATATTTTAACCAGAAAATTGCCTAAGCCTGATAATTCTGATAATTTTGATAATATATGTCTCTAGACCTTCGTTCCCTCTATGAGCAAGATCTTCAGGCTTGCGTAGTAATTTTTCTGGATAAAATATCGAGTAAGCCGTTTAACAACACTAGTGTAGACGCGTCCTTCATAAGTTTGTCTGAATTCGATGAGGCCGAACTTAGTGTTGTTTTAAACAGCGCGATTTGAGCCCGAATTTTAAAAACGGCTAACTCAATATTTTAACCAGAAAATTGCCTAAGCCTGATAATTTTGATAATATATGTCTCTAGACCTTCGTTCCCTCTATGAGCAAGATCTTCAGGCTTGCGTAGTAATTTTTCTGGATAAAATATCGAGTAAGCCGTTTAACAACACTAGTGTAGACGCGTCCTTCATAAGTTTGTCTGAATTCGATGAGGCCGAACTTAGTGTTGTTTTAAAGAGCTCGATTTGAAAACTCAATGAGTTATCCTGAAGAATATTTACGCGAGTCCTAAAGAATTTGCTCATAGATGATGGCCCAAAGGTTTGGATTATCTATTTAAGGAAAAAATCTCTAGGTTTTATGCAATATTTTTCTGGCTAAAATATTGACTTAGCCGCTTTTTAAGAGATCGGCTCACAACCAGCCGTTTTAAAACAACGCTAGGTTTCCCGTTATACTGGTCTATTACTCGGACACTGATTCTCTCTCCGAATTTTTCCACCTTAAATATCATTGTAGTGTTGTTTAAATTGACTAACTTTGACAAGCTTTTTTAGCCTAAAAAATTGAATTAAGCCTCTAATTCGAGTCTAAACTTGATGATTGATCGGAATATTATGGGATAAAAACATGGCTATTATGCTCTTTTATAGTTGAACTAAAGGTTAGTTAGTTTAACAACACTGATCATGTATGACGCAAAAAAAATATAAAGGCATAGTTAATTTGAGATCTTAATTTAAATAAATATTATTTTAGGGAAGCTCCATAATGATAATTACTATTAAAAACAAAGTAAATTTTTTTTAAATTTACACTTCTCCTCTATTTACTACCTCTCTCGTGGGAATGCCTTACGATATTATAATATATTTAAAACAATAAACATTTACAAAGCTTTTAAAAGTCATTAAAAAGAAAAAATACGATTTAATAATAAAGAGAGATAGAGCCTTGATAATCTCATCCCATCCCAGTTTATATATATAAAGGTTTTCTACGAATATTAAAAAACAATTTTAAAAACATTTTAAAATAGATTAAATAATATTTAAATAAAAAAAATAAAATAAATCCATTAGTTAAATCGAAAAAAAAAATATTATTTATGGAATTATTAACTCTAATGGCCCAAGAAAACATGTTTAGATAAATTTTTTATTAATTAATTAATTAAATTTATTTATAAAAAATATTAATAAATTTTAGTAGTTTTTAAAAAATTTATTAATTTATTTTTAATAAAAAACGAATTTTTTTCTTAATAAATAATTAATAAATTTTTTTCTTAATATTTTTTTTTTATTACTTTTTAAAATTTTTATATTTTTTTATATATAAGTTATTAAAAAAAAATTAAATAAAATGGAAATTAATTTCATTTTTTTAATTAGCCTTAATTTGATAATAATTTTTAAAAGCATTTTTTTTATCTATCATTTTTTTTTCGTTTTGTCGCTTATGAGGAAATCTTATTTTATGACAATCCTCCATTTTTAAATGGCGAGTGAGGTTCGCGAGTTTAGAGACCCGAAAGGAGACGCGTACGTTTCGCGTTATATCTCAAGCTGGAGAAATTTAAATATTTTTATTGTTGATCAATGAAGTTCAACAGGGTAAACTAAGGTAATAATACCTAGACCGACGATGCATTTATTTAAAAGTGCACAACATTGAAAAACAGCTGGGGAAGCCATTTTGATTACCGGGTTATACAAAAATGGCGGGTCCAGCTGACTTGCATTCAACGACGTGGTCAGTCTAGGCATTATTATATGTCATTGAAAAAGCTGGGATGGGGTGGTGGGGAAAAAATGCTTTCTAAATTACATTTTAGGTCACAAAAAAAAATAAAATTAAATACTTACGCCCAGATCATCTGTTTTTGAGTAAATATAAAGCAAGGGATAATAATGCTAGTTTGAACCAATTTTCTGCCAAGGTAATAACTCCTATACCTTTTATTTAAAATATAGATTTTGATTGGACAATATATCAATCGATGTAACAGACTCATACAAAGCGTTATTTATACTGAAACCAGCTGTAAGATAAATGTCACCTGACTCTAGAAACGCCATTGAAAGACATTTTAAATGCCTCAAATTTTGTCTGGTCTTTCATCGGCGTCTTGTATGCACTTTTTTATTTATGTTAAAGTATAATGAATTCGATAGTCTAGATTTATTATTAACGCCATTCGAAGTTATCTAAATTTCCACTTATATTAAAAAGTGTAAATTTTTGGGCCCGAAGTAGTTCGCGAAATTATTGGAGTTAGCGCAAAACCATATGTTAGGAGAGCTCTTCGTCTTTGTTTTTAGCGAACGCCGAATTGATGTTGTTAAACGGCTCGATTTAAACCCGGTTTTTAAAAGCGGTTAACTCGATATTTTAGCCAGAAAAAAAATATCGTCTAAGCCGCGAAATTTCTCGTTAATGGATGTTCAAAAACCTTTGTGCCAACCTATGAGCAAAAATCTTAAGGCTTGGCTCCAAAATGAGCCGATTTAACAAACACTACGCTGAATGCACAAAATAAATATATAAAAAATATAGTGCTCTACCTTTAGCAGTAGCAACTTTCTACTAGTTATGAAAACTTTGTGCGATATTATATTTAATATAGATCACCATAAATGTTTGAAAAAAAAAATATAAAAGTCGCTTTTATAAAATTTTGTTATAAAAAAAAAAAAAACTTTGGTTCGTTAAATTATTAATGATTTTATAAAAAAAAAAAATTAAAATTAAAATCTTGCTTCTCGTTAAACACTCTTTTAGAAAGTTGGGCTACCCAGAAAATCTTTATAAAAAAGATAATCCTAAAATGATTAGAAAACTACTCAGAGTTTAACTTTAACGCTCCTAGTAGTATAGGCACCCCCCCCCCCCTAAAGATTTTTACGAGGACAACTGTGTCAATGGAATTAGTTGGGTTGGGAGTGTAATGTCGACCCATGAATAAAATGCTCTCGATAAGAAAATAGGAGAATAAGGGAAAATTTATAAAAAAACAAAAGTAAAAATTCATAAAACATAAACATTAATAGTATTGTTGTATAAAGGGCTCTCTTTGAGTCTATTTTCAAAAACGAGCTAACTCAATATTTAAAAAAAAATATTACGCAATTCTGAAGATTTTGCTAATAGAAGAAACAAAGGTCCTAGACATATTATTATCGAAATCTCGTAGCTCAGGGAATACTATTCTGGCTAAAATATCGAGTTTGCCGTTTTAAAAAATCGGCTCAAAACAAGCCTCTTTTACCAATTCTCTACAGCAAAAATAAATAGAGTTCAGAAAAGGTTTAAACTAAAAATTTAATGGTTAAATATTAGGGGAAAAAGCAAAAATTTATTAATGTATTTTTCTTATTTTATTTTATAAGTAACTTTAAGAGTTTGAGAAATTAAGTTATCCAAAAAAATTATTATTAAAAAAATATTTACCTTATTAAAATAAAGTTTATAAACGAAATAAAATATATTAACTCATAATTTTTTTTAAATCGCATAATATAATATATTTGATATATCACTTCAAAATAATCCATTAAAAATTTTTTTTATTAAGGTAAGTAAGAGGAGAGAGACTTTAGATTTAGAAAAATATTAAGCTTATAATTTATAAAGTATTTTTCACAAAAATTTTCTCGTATAGTTTGAAATTGAATATAAATATATACACTAAAATTTTGAATCAGTTCACCCCGGTCCAAACAACCCTCTTAATTTTTTTTTTAATATTATTATTATTAATTTATTATAATTAAAATTTTAATTTTTTGCTGCCAATCACTCAAAAGTTAGAAATAACATAAATTATTTTATATTTTCCGCAAATTTTATTTTTTTTCTTCCACGTATTAAACCGGATATCAATTACTCGCTACATTTTATATAATATAACCCTCCACAATAAAAAATTTAAATGGCAAAATTTTAAAAGTCACCCCCCCCCCCTCCTGAATCGATAAAATGATAATAATATGCAAAGTTGTTAAAAGATACTTTTTAAATGGATCTAGATACAGATACAACGTCTAAAATAATATCTAGATACCGATTATTTAATCAAAAATCTATCTAGATACAGATACAGATACCACATTTTTATATCTAGATACAGGATCTTAACAACTCTGATAATATGTATACAATATAATTGACAAGGAGTGTTGTTTAAACGGTAATTTGTTTAAAGACCGAATATATAATAACAAACCTGGAGATTTTCGCTCACAGATGGCAGAAAGATATCGGATATCCGTTAAAAAAAAATTTGAAGGCTTGCATAATAACTTTCGGCTAAAATATTTGGGGTCAGAATAAGCCGGTTTTTTTTGGGTACATAATAAGAGCTTGATGAGTCTAGCGGGTGTGCCCAAATGGTGAGGGGGGGTTGGCATGGCAAATTTATTCCCTTTCTTTCTGTATAGAGAATGATGAAGCGTGTTCCGTTTCCGCAAACCGCCCTTAATTAAAAAAAAAGCGATACAATTAAGGAAAAATTTAGGTCTTAAAAAGTATCGAGCTTATAATTCATTTGTTTTTTTGTAACTTAATGGTTTATTTAAGTGTCGATGGCCATTTTTTTTTTCATTTGTTATTGAACGTTATATTTCAGGAAGCATGAAAGTTCCTGCAACACTTCTGGAAAGGTTGCAAAATATTTACAAATGATAATATTTTTTTTTTGGGAAAGGCGTTACGGGAAGCTCCTAAACATGGGAACGAGACGTAGGCGGAACATTTTTTTTTTAAGCAGGACTGGAAAACAGGACAGGAACACAAAACCCCTGATTATAATTCCAATAAATTTATTTAAGGACCTTTTTTTTTTTTTAGAATTTTAGATGATTTATAATTACAATTTTTTTATATTTTTTTTTTAAAATTTATAAAATCCATTTATATTATGATTATTACTGCTAAATGTTTCAGCTATCGTTATTAAATAATAATATATTATAATGTATATATTATAATACATTATATTAAAAAAAAATATAATCAATAAAATAATAAATATTTATATATATATATTTTTAAAAAAATGTTTTTATATTTGAATAAAATAGGAATTGGAAAATGATTAATGTATTTATATTATGATTTTAAAATAAAAGAGTTATTAATTTTAAGTAGGGTTTATGCAGCGATTAGCGCTAAATGGAAGAGGAATGGAATGGGGAATTTCCGTTCTTGTGGGATTCAATTTTTGTTTTACAGTATTTAAAAAAAATTTACAAGGCGCCACCCTACCCGGCCCGATATTTTTTTAAAAAAAATATTAGGCCCGCCTAGCCATCCGGTTTTATTTGAAACCCGGCCTAGCATGAAACCCGTTCGGACCGGGCCGGGTTCGTACGAGCTGGGCCTACTTTTGCAGATCTCTAATATAAACCCTCTTTTATATTTTATTTTAAAAGGGCATTGCCATTAATTTGACATAATTTAAGAATCGTATCGATCTGATTAGCTTAGAGGGGTTAAAACCCTTCCATGTGGGACCGGAAACAGCTGTTGGAACTTTAAATATCGATCTAATTAATTAGGAGGAATTAAAACCCTGCAAGTGGCGCCCGAAGCAGCTGTTCGGGCTTAAATTTTTGTTTTTTTTTTAAAAAAAATTAGGACCGACCGACCGGGCCATTTGATTGACATTTAAAAAAAAAATCCAAACAAAATAAAAATGGAAAATTAAAATAATGATTTAAAATTTTTCGAATATAAAAAATTATAATAAATTAAATATTTGCGATCGTGGACCAAGCAAATGAGTGGCCTCCATGTTTGGCCTTCTATGGAAGAGGGCCAAAACTATCATCTACCACATGTTTATCAGAATTATTTGGAGGCCTAGTTAAATAAATATTGGCCGCATTATATCGATTTACAAGACATTAGATTTAATTTTGCTGGCCGGAATCGTATAAGAACCATACACAGGGCATGGGAGACCGGGTTTATATTGGAAGTGCTGAAAAATAGATGAAACAGGACTTTTCTAAAATTATTTAAACATAATTTTATTATTCTATCTTTCTTGCTTTCTTTCTTTCTTTATTTCTTTCTTTATTTCTTTCTTTCTTTCTTTCTTTCCTTTCTTTCTTTCTTTCTTTCTTTCTTTCTTTCTTTCTTTCTTTCTTTCTTTCTTTCTTCTCTTTCTTTCTTTCTTTCTTTCTTTCTTTCTTTCTTTCTTTCTTTCTTTCTTTCTTTCTTTCTTTCTTTCTTTCTTTCTTTCTTTCTTTCTTTCTTTCTTCCTTCCTTTCTTTCTTTCTTTCCTTCTTTCTTTCTTTCCTCCTTCCTTTCTTTCTTTCCTTCTTTCTTTCTTTCTTTCTTTCTTTCTTTCTTTCTTTCTTTCTTTCTTTCTTTCTTTCTTTCTTTCTTTCTTTCTTTCTTTCTTTCTTTCTTTCTTTCTTTCTTTCTTTCTTTCTTTCTTTCTTTCTTTCTTTCTTTCTTTCTTTCTTTCTTTCTTTCTTTCTTTTTCTTTCTTTCTTTCTTTCTTTCTTTCATTCTTTCTTTCTTTCTTTCTTTCTTTCTTTCTTTCTTTCTTTCTTTCATTCTTTCTTTCTTTCTTTCTTTCTTTCTTTCTTTCTTTCTTTCTTTCCTTCCTTCTTTCCTTCCTTCCGTCCTTCTTTCTTTCCTTCTTTCTTTCTTAATTTATACAAAAAAATTCCCCCAAAAAATAATAATTTAATTTATGAAAAACCCTTTCGCGTTGCGTGTCACAGTGTTTCTTTATTCTTTTATTTATGTTTAATTATCATCTTTATTATATATGTTATCGTCAATGTGTGTTTTTTTTTACCGGTCAATGTCTGTTTTTTTCCCGGCAATGTCTGTTTTTTTCCCGGCAATGTGTGTTTTTTTCCCAGCAATGTGTGTTTTTTTCCCGGCAATGTATGTTTTTTTTTACCGGCCAATGTGTAATTTTTTCAACTTTAAATCATTTTTTTTGTTTGAGCGCGCTTTTTTTTTAAAAAAATTTAAAAATTTGATTTTCCCGGTCCCGCCATATTTGGAATACCTACCCTCGGAATTTTACACAATTTTTTCCACGAATCTTTTAAACTTAATATAAATTTATATTAAATTTTTCTATATATATTTTTTTTTAAAAAATATAAATTATAAAATGACTATCCCAGTCCGACACGATATAACAGTTGATCGATTTTTAAAAATCGGTTTACGAGAATCAATTTTTCTTTATTAAAATCAATATTTCTTAGGTTATTTATCATAAATTAATATTATTACAAAAAAAATTGATCTCATAAACAGATTTTTATAAATCGATCAGCTGTTAAATTGTGTCGGATCGGATCCACTACGAATGCAGCCTAAGATTGGGAATTCCAAACACGATGGAATTACATTTCCGGTAAAATTAGATTTTTTTAAATTTTAAAAAAAAGGCCCCCAAAATATGATTTCAAATTGTAAAAATAACTTATATGCCGAAATAACTTATTTTCCACTTAATAATTTATAAAAATAAATAAATAAGTCGATCATCCCTAGCGGATTCTAATGTTCTTATAATTATAGTTAGATTTTATTCATAAATAATCCCAGCTTAGAAATGGTCATATCCGCTTCCCGTGAAAACCTGCCCCAAATCTTCATGTATAATTTAAAAAATTTAATTTCTAGATCTTTAAATTAACGATCAAATATAGTTAATTATTTTTATATATACGGTAAAAATTGAGAATTACTCTATTCATTTAGAATGGATATTTAGTTTGAATAAAATAACTTTTATTTTTTAAAAAAAATGCATTAGTAAGTAAGAAATAGAAATATAATTTATAAAGTTACTTTTGTTTGACATGAAATAAATTCGAATTTTGAGCTTATTTCTACGAAATTATTTTTGAGAATCGTTCAAGCATCTTATTTAAAATAAAATTTATGGTTTAAAATTTCAAATATCAAAAGTTTAACAGTTTATTTTTAAAAAATTATTTGAAAAGACATTACCTGCCCCGGGATAACACTAACCCCGCTTTCCCCCACGCTATCTAGTATACAGTTATAGGTTATTAAATTTTTTTTTTTCCATTTCTTTTATTTTTTCGTCTAGTTTATTTAAAAATTGGATTAGATTTGATTGTGTCGAATTGTTTATTTAACAATAAAAAAAAATATTTGTCCACACATCTAAACTTGTCTTTTTAAATGCCCATTCATGTTTCCTTCATCTTGTTGGCACTTCCTTTTATCTCATCCATTCTCCTTCCTCTTTAACAAAATCAAGGTAACTAGAAGTTTAACTTCCGCTTTCACTAACGGTAGCGAATACCTCCAGGATTCTAAACGATAAATTCCGTGATTGCAAAACGATTCTCAGAGACAGAGGAAGTCATTTAAATTAAAACATCTCTCAAACTTATTTTATCCAACCCTAAGGGTAGCATAGTGGAGCATGAATTTTCCTAAGATAAAATATAAGAGAGTGTTATAGATATATTATATATATAAGATAATTAGATAAAAATAAAATTGGGATCTCAATCAGATTTCTAACAGCTGCTGAACACATTTCAAGTAATTTCGATAATAATTACTACAAATGAAACTATAAAGTTTAGGCCAAAAATAAATAAATTAACACCGAAAAACTAGATTAAATCCGTTACCATATGACGTCAAATGTCGCTCAGTGTCCATCACTTCCGGTCTATTTCTAAAAAATTTTTCTTTTTTTTTGTGACCATATAGCAAGTATTATTGCTAATAAAATTTCTCTCTTTTTTTTTAAAAATGTATTTTATTATCTTCTTTTTTTTAACGGTTCATCGAATTTCGTTTTACATAATTTATGTCAAAATTAAAAAAGCATTTAAAAAAAAAATCAAATTTTTCCATTTTATGACGACAGCAGAGAGTCCATTCCGTAACTTTTATAAGGCGAGGCTTTTTCTAAGTAACGATAAATTTGAAATGACATTATTTATAATCGTTATTTTATATTTTTTTTGTCATTTTCCTTTTAATTAGATATAGTATATTAATAATAATAAATCACTCTTTTATAAATTAAATTTTTGGATGTTAAAAATAATAATAAAATAAATAAATTATTAGATATAAAAAATACAGAAATAATAAAACGTTCGTCATGTGGGGGGAAAAAAAATGGAAAAATAATTACAAAACCCAGAACCTATAAAATATACATACCTTTTATTTATTTCTTCCTTCCTTCCTTCCTTCCTTCCTTCCTTCCTTCCTTCCTTCCTTCCTTCCTTCCTTCCTTCCTTCCTTCCTTCCTTCCTTCCTTCCTTCCTTCCTTCCTTCCTTCCTTCCTTCCTTCCTTCCTTCCTTCCTTCCTTCCTTCAAAAACGCAATGCCGAAAAAACACATTGACGCTACTATTTTTTAGCGTCTCGAACCTATGGCTTAATAGCCGATTTTATAAAAATATCATTTTAAAAAAAACCAGGAACCCGAATTTAAAATTGCTTGCAGACCAAACAGAGACCGATTTAAAGATAACTCAATGAACCCGGGGTGATATGGACCTGGGGCGGGTTTGGACTTCTCTTAGGGAAACGGTTTTCCATTAAATAGAATTTAAAAAAAATTCTTGAACCCGGGTTTGGGTCTCACATCCCTAAAAAAAAAACAATTCCTTTCTTCCTTTTCTTCGTTCAAAAATTTCAAATTTTTTTTTTATATAAATTCCGTTTTTTCACTTTGTGTTGTTTAAACAGCTCCTTTTGAGCCGATTTTTATAAAAACGGCTAAAACTTGATATTTTTATTAGGAAAATTATTATGCAATCCCTTAAGATTTTGGTCAGAGTGGGTGGCACAAAGTTTTGAACATCTATCAACCCAAAAATCTCGAGGCTTAGACCATATTTTTCCGGCTAAAATGTTGTAATCCGTTTTTTAAAAATCGGCTCAAATGTTGTATTATCCGTTTTTTAAAAATCGGATCAAATGTTCTATTATTCGTTTTTTAAAAATCGGCTCAAATGTTGTATTATCCGTTTTTTAAAAATCGGATCAAATGTTCTATTATTCGTTTTTTAAAAATCGGCTCAAATGTTGTATTATCCGTTTTTTAAAAATCGGATCAAATGTTGTATTATCCGTTTTTTAAAAATCGGCTCAAATGTTGTATTATCCGTTTTTTAAAAATCGGCTCAAATGTTGTGTTATCCGTTTTTTAAAAATCGGCTCAAACGTTGTATTATCCGTTTTTTAAAAATCGGCTCAAATGTTGTATTATCCGTTTTTTAAAAATCGGCTCAAACGTTGTATTATCCGTTTTTTAAAAATCGGCTCAAATGTTGTATTATCCGTTTTTTAAAAATCGGCTCAAATGTTGTATTATCCGTTTTTTAAAAATCGGATCAAATGTTGTATTATCCGTTTTTTAAAAATCGGCTCAAATGTTGTTTATCCGTTTTTTAAAAATCGGCTCAAACGTTGTATTATCCGTTTTTTAAAAATCGGCTCAAAGTTGTATTATCCGTTTTTTTAAAATCGGCTCAAATGTATTATCCGTTTTTTAAAAATCGGCTCAAATGTTGTATTATCCGTTTTTTAAAAATCGGCTCAAACGTTGTATTATCCGTTTTTTAAAAATCGGCTCAAATGTTGTATTATCCGTTTTTTAAAAATCGGCTCAAATGTTGTATTATCCGTTTTTTAAAAATCGGCTCAAATGTTGTATTATCCGTTTTTTAAAAATCGGCTCAAACCGACCCCTTTAAAAATAAAATAAAATAAAATGTTGTCAAAAATAAAAATGTATAATAGTATATATAAAAAAGAAAAAAAAAATTTACCAAAAAGAAACATATAAAACTGTTTTTATATTACAAAAAACTTCTCTATTATTCCCTCTTTTTTTTTGATTATTTTAATTATTTATATTATAAGTACAAAGGGAATTCATGTATATATAATTTATTTTTTAATAAAAAGATCTTTTTTTGGCTAGTAAGAAGTAAAATGTCACTTTTTTTTACCGATAAAAAGATAGCATAATTAAACAGATATTTTTTATTTAGAGAAGATCTTTTAATATAAAAAACTTAAGAAATTTTTCAGCTTATATACATACCTTATAATATTTTGTAAAAAATTTTTATTGTTTTTTTTAAAAAGAGTTTAATGTCCCCCCCTTATCACCAACAATCTTCATTGATTTTAGAAGGGTGGGGGGGGGGTCATAATTTTCCCCATTACAGTTCGAAATCTTGCACAGCTGTTCGGGTGTAATCTATCCTAAAACCCTCTTCATATCCTATTTTTTTGCTAAGTAACTATTTATTTCGCGTCATTAAGATTTCGAATGGTATCCTTAATGTATTTACAGACACCTATTTGTTTGTTAAACTGGTAGATTTTTTTTTACATAATATAAAAAGGACTATAACCAAACATTTTTGGCCAAAATATGATTAGGGTAAAGCCTGGAGAAAAGGTTTGGATATCTGTTAACAACATCTCGAGGTTCACGTACAATATTTTGAACTAGAATCTTGATTGAAAATCTACGATACTTCTATTAGGGACCAATCTACTTAGAAAATCCACGAATCTTCGTTAACAGTTCCAGAGGTTTTTTTTTCCTGTCGTGTTGAATTTTATATATAAAATAGGCAATAGATGCAGAGTAGGTTGGGAGGGGGGGGGGGGTATCAGCGGAAGAGAAACGTAAAGGATAAATAAATATGGGGAAAAATATTTTGGGGGGTGAATGATAAAGTTTGTTTTATTAATTGTAGCGAATGATAGCAATCGGGACCCTTTACCGTATAAAAACAAATGAACAGATTCCTTAGGATATGATGAATCTTTGCTTATCAATTATATTAGTTGCTGAAAAGGGATTAATGTAAGGATAATCATTAGTTTTTATATCTTTTTTTTTCTTTTTGTTTCCTAATGCGGGTATAGATTGAAATTAGGTGGAAAAAGAAAGAAAGAAAGAAATAAAGAAATACAAACGGAAATCGGTAGACACATCGCGAACTTTAACTTGCTTGTCTGTCGGGAGAAGAAAGAAGATTAAAGTTTCTGGGAAGAATTATATTTTCTATGAAAGAAAATATAGAGATTCTCCAATAAGATTTGATTTGTTTTTTTTAGAATGAGAGATGGAGCATTGCACTGGGGAGGAAAACCGCAATTTTTTTTTAAAATATAAACAGTGGAGAATTCGGGTAGTGTTAGAGACAACGAAAATTATCTTAAGATACTTTTCAAAATGATAGATAAATGATACTTAGTCTAAAAACTTATCTAGGTGCAGATACTTAATCTAAAAAATAGTGATGTTAAACGGCTGTTTTGAGGCTAACTCAATACTTCATCCAGAAAAATATTGACCAAGCCTGTAGATTTTGATCGTAGATGGAACAAAGGTCCAGGCATATATATTATCGAAATCTTGAGGCATAGTACAATATTTTTCTGGCTAAATTATTGAGTTGCCATTTTTAATTTAACGACACTATTCAATGTATTCCAAAATACATTTTTTATTTTAACTATGTATAAGGGTAAGCATGATTCTGATACCTTATCTCGATACAAATATATATATAATTAAATAATTAAATAATATTTGTTAGTTTAATAAATATATATGATAATGAATAATGATTGTTAGATTTTTTTTTCTCAAAGTTTTGCATCATTAGGGCATTCTCATCTATCTAAAAAAACAGTTTTAGCCACAATAAAAATAGTGCTTCTACAGGTACACCTGACGGCAGAGGTGTATTGAATAACAACTTCATATTGAAATAATCTTTAAAATAAACGAAAATCCCGTCATTCTTTTTTTCAGGAAAAAAATTCTTTCAAACATGAGCGGCAAAATTTATATCAGGTTATAACTGTTTTTACAATCGGTTCTCTTAACAGATACTTTACTTTTTTATAAAGGTGTTGGTACCGAGATACAAGATATCACATTTTTTTTGTATTTCGAGACTTTAATATGTCTGCTAAATAGTATTTGAGGTAAGAAACAATGAAGGACAAGGAAAGAAGAGATTCGGGGGATGGCACAATGATATGCCACTCATTTACTAGCTGCAAAAAGACGTTTAACTGTATACTAGATTAGGAAGCTCTTGTAGTTAATTTAGCAATCCAAAGTGCATCTAAAAATCGTTACAACAGATACCTCTTACAATATATCTAGATACAGATACTTTACTTGTAATAAAGATGTTGTACCAAAATGTATTTCGAGACTTTAACACGTCTGGCAAGGAAAGATAGAGTTTGGGGGGATGGCACAACAATATCCCACCTCATTTACTAGCTGCACAAAGACCCTCAGTTATATAATAGATTAGGAAGCTCTTGTAGTTAACTAACAGAAGAACTGTATCTCGAGTTATTTATGGAATTTCTAAATTATATAATAATAGTGAAGAAATAGTGTTTTGTTAACCCTGTATTGCATGTACTATGTTAGAATAATTTTTTTTTGGCAAACTAGATTTTTTATTTCTCTAGATACTATTGATAATCTCATGGCTCACTTTTTTAAAAAAAATTTTAAATTTCTTAGAAGATGAACGGTATGTGGATTTAAATACACATTATGCAATTAAGGATACAAATTTCAATTATTTCCACAATAATTTTTATTGTACTTTAAACTATAAATATATAAAATTTTATTTAAATACAACAAATATTAAAGGTTTAAACATTTTAATTTTCATGAAAATCTATAAAACAATTATTTGTGGGCGTAAAACATAAATATACACCACATTTTTTGCAAGATACTTTTGTTATAAATAAGCATCCTGGCATTTTACATCTACCCTTCTTATCATTATATTTTGGCCAATGAGCCGTGAGGTCTTTCCTAACCTCTTCAAGTGGTAAATATTGGGCTGGTCCTTTTTTACATTTTTCCCGATAACCAGTTTGAACTGATTTTCGTTTTGGTATATTGTTTGAAGTGCATTTGCCATATTTGCAAAGGACTTCCGCCACTGAAATTTTGAAATTGTACAAACTTAATCGATCCTTGCGTGCTATTGATATACTATTACAATCACGTTTATATAGCAACCATGAATTTATAAGTAACATGTCAAACATATGAAATAAAATTCTATGGTACCATTTTCTTGATTTCGTATGAATTCTATATAAGGAAAGTAAAGAATCCATGAGATCTACACCTCCCATTGATTTATTATATATTTTAACAATATTTGGACATTTTATCATGATTTTTTCCTTTTTTTTCCTATCATATCTTTCACAGTCTATTAGAGGATGTGCACCTACAAAAGTGCTTAATAAAGTCACAGCACGATTTTCGTGCCACTTCACTGAATTTAGCTCCACTCCGTTTATTATTGTTTTTTTTTGAAACAAAAAATCCTCGCCTTTTTTTTTAAAACTCCTTATCTGTTGGGAAGTTTATATTTGGAAGTCGATTACCTCTGACGGTGGCCGCGCAAAATATCCTTCTTTGAGCGAGTACGACTAGCAAATTTGGGGAACAAAACCAGTTATCAAAAAATAATTTATAATTAATTTGCTGCGGTATATAAGAAATTAAACGGAGCACAGCATTGCCACTTGCTCCAACATCAGGCAATCCTTTCGCTGCTTAGTATTTTCCCAGAATATATTTCAAAATTATGCAGAAGGCCATCATCTCCGCATAGTAGAAATACTTTATAGCCCCATTTTTTGGGCTTTTGAGGGTTATATTGTTTCAACCTGCTTATCCCTTTGTATGGAATAATTTGCTCATCTACGCAAATGTTTTCGTTTATCGATAAAGATTTTAGTATGTTATTGGTTAGAGTTATTAGGGGTCTAATTTTATGTAGTGGGTCATGGCCTTCACTTCCAAGTGGAATTCCAAACTATTTTTCTCCTAGTGTTTTCTTTTTCATTATTGATATTTTCTTTTTCTTCCGAATCATCTGTCTCATTGAAATCTATATATTTATAGATTATATAAGAGCATAAATTTTAAATATACCTAAATCATTATTTTGTGTTGATAGAAACTCCTCATCAGACGTTTCACTTAAATTTGAATCTTCATTATCATTAGGTATGTCACCACAATTCATAATTCTAAAAATATAAAACTCAAATAAAATACCTTATTTGCATAATGTGTCTTTAAAACCACGTATGATTATTACAAAATATAATTATCAAAAATAATAAATATATATAAAATAATTTCATAAACATTTATTTTTACCTTTTATTCATCTAATTTTAATGTTTTGAAATTTGTCAAATATATTTTTTTTCCTTTTCCGATGGGTAGAAAATTGAGAAGAAAAATTTTATAAAAAATTAGCCATTTTTAAAAATAGGGTTTATTAAAATGCTAAATTAAAAATAAATAATAGATCACGTGGCCCAAATTAAAATTCCAATCGAAGATATAGAATATGGCTTCAAATACACACCATGCAATTGATTTAAAATTTATTTATAAGATATTTATTATACAATTTGTAGTATGTGGAATGAGATACACAGTATGCAATACAGGGTTAAACGTCTCATTTTGAGCCGATTTTTAAAGACGGCCAACTCAATATTTTATCTAGAAAATCATTATGTAAGCCTTAAGATTTTACTCATAGGTTGGCACAAAGGTGTTTGGAAATCTATTAGAGAAATATTGAGGGCTTAGACAATATTTTACCGGCTGAAATATTGGATTAGCCCTTTTTTTTAAATCTGCTCAAATCGAGCCGTTTAACAACACCACGAACAGAGTTGTTCAAAGATACTTTTTAAATGGATCTTGGATACAGATACAACGTCTAAAATAATATCTAGATACAGATTATTTAATCAAAAATCTATCTAGATACAGATACCACATTTTTATATCTAGATATAGCTCTGACCACGAAGAAATAAATTTTAAAAAAAAAATGAAAATATTTTCTAAATTTTAAAAATGACAAAATTTTATTTTAAGATTAATTTTTAATAGTAAAAAGTTTTTACTCTTTTATTTTCCGTTTATATTATATTATATATATATATATATATATTTTAAATTTAATATCTTTTATAAGAAAAAAATTAAAATATGTTTAAAATTTTTATTATTTGTCAGAAATATATAAAAAAAAAGAAGGCTATAAACATCACACTTACACCCACTAATTTAATTTTAATTTTAAGTATTTAAAAAATGATAATATTTATTGTGTTTTAAAAATAAAAATTTTTTTTTTTACCTGGCATCAAATCGAGAAAAAAGTGAATGAGAAAAAGATGGTTAAAAAGCCATTTTAAAATTAAATTTTTTAAATCATAAATAAATAGTAATTAAAAGGGTATTAATAAGCTTAAATAAAATCTAATAATATAAGACTATATAAGACTATATAAATTGTTTAATTGTTTATTATTACACAAGTAATTTGTTATATATATATATTATTATTATATTAATACATAAAAAATTAATTAAATTTTTTTTTGCTTGCGTGAAAATAGAAAGGATGAATATATTTTTTTAATTTTATTTAACTTTATCGATAAAAATGTGGGGAGAATTAACTATATTTCTACCTACCATCGATTATATACACTTTTAGATATGATAGAAATCAACGTTTGTTATAAATTTAGTAACGTGTAACATGATGATCTAGATCCCACATCCCAAGTGTGGAAGCACCAGGAAGGATAACTCTCCAATTGACAGGAACGAAACCCGGATATTATGTGCAGGCATGGAGAAGATCTAATAAATTAGGATTTGCTTACATTATATAATATAGAATAGTTTTTAATAAATAGCAATATACAAACTCTACTAACTTTGTAACAAATTTATATATATAATTAATTTAATAATATTATATATCGACAAACCAATATAGAGATATTACATGCAAATATGTTATAACAAAAGAATGTACTATAAGTGAAAATTATAAATAAATAATGATATTAATTTTTATCGATATTATATAATATTTGGGATTTCTCGCATAAAAACTTTATAATATAAACACCTAAAATTCTTTGAAGATGAAAAAATGGTAATTTCACGTGGTTAGGACAATATACAGAAACTTGCTAAACATAGCTCAAACTTTATTATACCAAAATTATACTTCTTTTAACTAGCGTTGTTAAGCGGCTAACTCAATACTACATCTAGAAAATTATTACCCAAGCCTGAAAAATTTTGCTCATAGAAGGAAGAAAGGTCTGGAACATATATTATCATCGAAATCCTGAGGCTTAAGTAATAATTTTCTTGGCTAAAATATTGAGTTAGCCGTTTTTAAAAATCGGCTCAAAAACGAGCCGTTTAACGACACTACTTTTAACACCAGCGGAATCAAGCAAACAAATTCAATTTTATTGTATTTGATAATGACAGGTTTAATTTCTTAGAGACCCTTAGAAAATACTTTAAACTGAGGCAGCCTTGGATAAATTAAGGTTGTGAATGATATCAATCAAATTTAAATGATAAGATAATATATATTAGAAAATGGGGTAATCTTAGGGAAGACGGTTTTTATTTCGATAACTTGAAGTACGAACCAATAATGTAAAGATTTTTTTTAAATGTCATTCAAACCGGGGAATGGTAGAAGGCTATTGGAAATAATTCAATATTTTAGACTATATTGGATAATTTTTGTAAAGATCGGGCCTTGTGATAAAAGAGCGCCTTTCTGTTGGGAATATTAACATGAAAGCCTTACTAAATCAAAAATATGGAATAAATTAGTTATCGATTGTCACTATGTAATAATATTACGATTTTGATTCGATCGGCTATCAAGTATTTTAAAGCATCACACAACGTTATAAGTCATAAACGCATAACATGACAGATCCACTTTCATTTTCTATCTTTTTGTCCATCAGATTAAATTCCTATGTCATAAGATTCAATTTTCGCACCTCAACATTTATCTTCACTAAAAATGTGAACCATCCCTTTGTTCTTCTACTATTTCAACAGCCACACCAATATACCAATAATTTGGGTATTTCGTAGGAAGATAAACTATATTTGTCTTTGTCAAGCTGGGAAAGAGTTCCTTATGCCTTTAAATTTTCATTTTGATACAGGTGACAGCAAACCTTAATTATCCCAGCGACTTATGTCAGAGCACTTAGGAATGGTATGTACCATAACTTAAATTATATTCCTTGTGAATTTGGATTGGTTGTTTAGGTGACCTCATAAATAAAGGGGAGAGATTTAAGTTTTGAACAGAATAATAGCTGTAGTTACATGATTGTGAACTTAATAATTAAATGTTTATATTTTACTGTTCGAGGCGTTAATTTCATATGATAATTATATTATGTTCAAAATTGATTTAAAAAAGTATATAATTGACTGTCTGATGACATATTAGAGAATCAATAAAAATCGAGATTATAAAATATTATTTTAAAAATTCTCATCCCACCTGATTTATTCTTTCATATCAATTCTAAACTATCCCAATCAATCCCACCCCTCCCCACCCTAATTCCTAAAATTATTTTCAAAGTCTGGAGTTTATTGTTAAATCATTCCATATAGTAGGCTTCTTCCGAATCCAAGGATAAGCAATTTCTATATTATTTAATTCATCAACAAATCCCAGAGACTCCATTTTCACTTAATTTCTGGAAATCCACTTTTTGTAGGTGTACCTTTAAAATTATAATTTGTTTAATAATTTATATATATATTATGATATATAACACTGTGTCCCAAATGAACTAATACCCTTTTTATTTAGAAAATAAATCTGTCAATCATCTCCAAATATGAAATTGGAGCCTATGGAGACTTATCGAGAACTAACTTGACTTTGAAACTCACATGGTAAAAGTCCTGATTGCTCATCCAAAATAAAGCCTTTAGTGCTCAACACGCTTATTTGTACTTTATAGTTCCATCCAACTTCCGATTAGAGAAGCTTCAGCACCGGAAATATTTCAATAGAGATATTTTATTAAAAGAATTATCCGGTGTGGCGGAATATTTAGACGACATATTTATTACTTGGGGAATCGATAAGATTTCTTAAAAGAAACCTTATGTTCTGATAACTTTAGAAAAAGAAATGGCATCTTTTAAAGAGATTGAATTTTTAGGTCACCCTTGAGCTCCCCTGAGAATCAAAATTTTATGGCGCTTTTCGCCACATTGATAGTCAATAATTGTGGGAGCAGACTATAGGGGGAGGGGGTATGACATATGATCGTCATTGAAATCGATAGTGGGTAGTGAGTTCTGAAGACGGTAACGTTAATGGAGTAGAAATGATAGGGGAAGATAAAGTAAATGGAGATTTTGATTTCCTTTTGCTTGGGGGGGGGGGGGGTGGTTAATATCGTCACCGACTTAATATTTTTTAAGTTTTTCAAAAATTTTAACCGGAAAATCAAAAATGGCGTTTCACCAGCTGATTTCTATTGGTACATACTCAAATAATCGAATTGTCAGTTTTAGATAGCAACTTTTTCGATATTTAATCATAGTTTAACATTTAAAGCCAACAATAAATTTTTTATTTAAATCTTAAAATGATGTATGTTCTTCTTTCATTATATTATAACATATTAGAGATATATTTAAAATAGAGAAAAGAATTGAACGTAAAATTCAATTCCATTATCTTATTCACTCGTATCTCATTAGGTGATCCTAATATTTTTTAAAGTATGCTCAACTTATTTCTAAATATTTTTATATTACAATTACAATTACAATTTTTAATTTAAACTGTAACGGTTTCACTCTACCAATATTTCTCATTTTGATTATTAGATGTATCTTGATTTGTCAAAATTCTGAAATTGCAAGTTATCATAGCAATCTTCAATAGCGATAACATTATTAAATTATCTCTGCTTTTTAATATATTCAACAATCAACAACCTCAGCCAGAAATTGGTAAAAAAAATAAAAATAAATAAAATAAATCCATTTTATCTTATGATGAATTTTTACAATTAAATATAAGACGAATATATATAATGAATATTATAAGTATAAAAATGAATAAAAAATCCAACTATATACAATTTATTTTACTTTAGCTTATTTTGATGGTGGAAAATATAATGTACTGTAATAACATATATCTGAGAGAAAATAAGTGGAAGTTTAAAATTATATAAGCTAAAAAATTGGGATTAAAAAAATTGTTTTGTCGGGCACAGGAGCCGAGGATGGGAGATAAAATTAGATCTACATATTTCGAGGAACATTCTGTATCTGTGATACAAATTTTCCTTATAGGATCTTCAGTGATTGTTACTAACATTTTACCTAAAGTTTTTATAATCTATGCTTATTAAAGCTTTTCGATTTTAAGTTATTTCAAAAGGCTCTACTACAAGGTATCGAATGGCCCAATATTACTCTCGATTTTGTAAATGAGTTACCGGCTCAATAATAATGTGGTAGGTTTAAGCATATGAGCCGCTTAACTTCAACCTCGTGACGTTGGTTTACTTCTTTATTTCCTATTGGCTGGGAGTTGCTTATAGTAGAACTCTAGATTTTGTTACTTTGTTACAGAAATTTTGTTGCTACGCTATGTTGTTTAGTTTTAACTTTAAACTTCCTATCTGGATTCATTACTACTCATAGCTTATATCTGCGGAGTAATGGTGTGATAGGTTTTTGGAATTCAAAATTGCTCAACTTCGATCTTCAGGATTCAGTCTCCAAAAGAAATTCCTGAATATGCCCATGCAATGTCAATTTAATTAAAGCTATTATATCTCTCCTCTAAGGCTATCTATTTCCACAAACGTTTTATGAATCCATTGTGGTTGATCTGTATTGTGTATTTGTAGTTGGTTCACCAACAAAAATTACTTATTTAGATTATTTTTGAATTTAATAATTATTATTTTTTCGGTTATTAGTTACTTTATTTGAATAGTATCCTGATATAATGTGTTAACAAAATGTAACAGCATAAAAATTATTTTTTTACAATTCATTATAAATAACATTAAATAATTAAAATAGAATTTCATACTTTCAAATAATACATTTTTTTTGTATTCCATATTTTTCAATTGCAGATATTTTTGTTATAATTATATTTGGCATTTTCTCTCAATATCAATAGAAATCTTTTGCGCGCGTATATAATTACGTTTATAGATCTCATGGAAGGATAATCTATTCCTCTTATTTGTTCCATTGACTAATGATTAAAGAAAGGATTATTTTTAACATTAGAATTTTGAGCTCATATACAAATTTTTTTTACCTTACTTAGCAGTTCCTTATGCTGCTCATTCAAAAAAAAATCTGACCACTTTGGGAACATTTTTTAATTTTTATCTATTGGGGTATACAATACATTATATAGAGGTTCTCACTTAAAAGATCAAAATATTAAATACATAATTCTATATTACATTTCAATAAGTGATCTCCTTCATTGCATCTACCTAAATTATTTGTCTATTTGTAATATCGTTTTACTTTTAATGGGGGAAAAAAATTTCATCTTTAATAGTATTGTTAAACGGCTCGTTTTCAGCCGACATCCAGAAAAATATCACTAAATCCTGAAGATTTTGCTCATAGAAGTAACAAAGGTCAAGACATATTTTTTCGAAATCTCGAGGCTTAGAGAATCTTTTTCTGGCTGAACTATTGAGTTAGCCTTAAAATAATCCGCTCAAAACAAGCCGTTTAACAACACTAAGTTAATAAAAAAAGATAATTCTAAGTTGGTTTAAATATTTCTATAACTGAATTATTTTCTTTATCAAATGATTCAATATTTTTTTTTCATCAAAACCTATTCATCAAGGGAAGGAATGCACTAACCCAAGATTAAATATTCTGATAATTGGTGCGTTGTTTAATTGAAAGAAACATGATGCGAATGCTTCTACAAAATTATTGGACACGAAGGGTATAAAGAAAGCCATTGTGTTTCTTTCCCCGCAACAATATGTAAAAATAAATAAATATTTAATAAAAGAGTATAAATCGAAATAATAATTAGATACCGGGCATATTTTTAAAGTCCTCTTAAAGCAGAATTATATAAGTAACATAAATCATGTATAATATCAAATAAGATAGAAGGTAGTTCCAAGGATACAAAATTTTAGGCGACGGAGAAAGATTATCAACCGAAGCAAAGCATAGGTTAGGTTTTTAAAGAATAAATAGTATCTGTTAAGTTTGAATCTTTTGAACCGGATTGAAAACTTTTCCTGCTCGCCATTCTCTTCTCTTCTCTTCTCTTCTCTTCTCTTCTCTTCTCTTCTCTTCTCTTCTCTTCTCTTCTCTTCTCTTCTCTTCTCTTCTCTTCTCTTCTCTTCTCTTCTCTTCTCTTCTCTTCTCTTCTCTTCTCTTCTCTTCTCTTCTCTTCTCTTCTCTTCTCTTCTCTTCTCTTCTCTTCTCTGAATGATTGAAACGGAAGGCAAACTTAGTAACAAAATTGTAAACGTTTATTTAAATTAATTTATGAATTATAACAAATATATTAACGATAAAAATATTTCTATAAAAATAAATAATCTCGGAGATATATGACCGAAATATTTTTTTAGATTCTATTCTGTCAAATTATTGGTTACAAGAAGGAAATATTAAATTTTTAAGGTTGAGAACAATTCATTACGCTAACTTAGTATCTGGGCGCAGTTCAAATTGAATATAAAAATATGGAAAAAACGTTAATGAACTGATTTGATTAATAATAATCATTCAAACAGGAATAATGATAGCAGATGATTCAGACCCTAACATAAGCCATTTTTAGAGGTTTGGTGTTAAGATTTGAATGACAAAATTTTTGAAGGGTGTCAAATTCAGTTTAGATTCTATCAATAATAATGTTGATAATAACCGCTTATACGTTTGACCTCAGGTTTAATTTTGAATTCCCCTATTTTAACTAAAATTAATTTTTTTTTACTAAATATAGATAAAAAGCGGATTATTTCTATATTCCTAATTTTAGGGAAATTTTTTACAATTAATAAAAAATAATTCCAAAGAGCTATCTATGATGATTTATGAAATTAAAAACTTTCTATTTATTTATTTTATTTATAACTTTTATTAAAATTAACTGCTGTCAATATTAATACAATATTAAATTTTATGGTTTATGGAACTTACAATTGTAGTCTTCGTAGCGAAAACTAGTATTTTATTAATCATTTGGATGACAATATTAGTTGGAAACGGTTTTATAGTCGTATTTTACTTAAAATCAAAGGCCGGCATCTTCAAGAAAAATGTGAGTTTTATAATAATATTTTCTCTATCAATAATAGACTTTTTCTATGGACTACTGGTCATTTCATTCGATATATTACTGAAAATAAATACTTTCCTAAATAATCAGCTGAACCAAAAACGATTTAATGAACTTAATCTTTATATGAATAGTAAGATTACGACACTGCATTGTGACTATAACTATATAATAGTACCCTTGGCTGTATGCAGGGCTTACAAGATATTGGATATCCAGTTTAGCACCATAAGCATATGGCATGTTGCTTTCTTAGCCCTCGATCAATACGCGGCTTTAAAATTTCCACATTTTTACATTAATTTTGCATCTAACAAACGGCCATCCTCGAGGGGATCATTAACCTATATAAGTGTGATATGTATAATGTGGTTTGTCAGTATGACAATTTCCGTTTCCTACATATTAGGATTTCCAGATTCCGTGGTAGCCAACTCATTCTCCAACTACAGTGATCTATGTCATCAAAGTAGTTACGAAAGTAGAGCTAATCTTTATCATAACAACAATAGTAAAATTATATTATTAAATGTGAATCGGGATTATGCTGACATATTCATTCGATATTCAACTTCACCAATTCACGGTTTTGAGAATCTGACAATATTTAATACTCTTACTGATTTAAGTGCGATAGGATTCAAATATTATTTAAATGCTACGAAGTTCTACGTAGAGAAAATTATAGGCATGCAAGGCCCAAATCAATGTACATTTATGCCAAATTTAATCATAACCCTAGTTGGCGCATTTGTATCATTCTTCATTCCTTTGGGAGCGATGCTATATTTCCTGTTTAGCATCATATCCGGTCTCAGGAACAAAATTCAAAGTATGCCAAAATCTAATCAAACTTTAATAAAGGGTGGAGTACGTTTCTCAGGGCTGGTAAGAGTGTTTTTTTATCCTCTTTATAAATTTCCAAAAAATATAGACAACTCATTTCTGGCCAAAACTTACGGAAAGACTTCAATAGTTAATGAAACAAAAATTTTTACGATCTCTAAAAGTCAAGTGAATAACGATTCGATGGTAAATATTGCCATATCATCAATTGATAATGCCATTGATGCATCTCGGAATAAGCCAAACTGTACGAACTCTCGAATTTTTGAGAGAGAACGAAAGGCAATTTACTATATACTAACGATATTGGTATTATTTATGATATGTTGGATTCCTCTTTTTCTATATTATTTCTTGCTTGGAATCTTCCAATTCCAGGATCCTTATTGGGTAGGCGACCTATTAAACTGGGCCGGATACGTGAATTCAGCGATCAATCCTATGTTTTACTTTTTCATGCACAGAGGTGTCAGAGCTAGAAAATTAAAATAACCAATTACATAAGCAAAAATCTTATATTTTAATATTTTAATATTTGAAAGAAACATAAAAATTTAACACCAAAAATTGTGTACGGTGGTAATATAAAAATGGATAAATGGATGTTTCGTTATCCAAAAGTTTGATACAATGTTATATAGATTTATAATTTAGTGATCCACAACTAGTACTAGACATCTGCAAAAGTAGGCCAAGCCCGAATCCGGTCTAAAACCGTCCCGACCTGAACGGGATTCGGACCGGGTCGGGCCTTGGAATTTTTTTTAAAATATATTTAAATTTCTCAATTTTATATGTAAAATAAAAATATCTGATTTTATTTATACAACTAGACTCCATATCTTTTATTTTGAGTATTTTAAAAAAATTAATTTCTATATAAAATTTCGGGCCTGGCCAGCTTGAAAAATTATTACCGATGCAGATGACTAACTAGTACTGTACAAGGTTATTACTTCTATAATCAAGAATTTCTTTAGTATATCGTTCTTTATTCAGTTGGTAAACCTTATATAATATTTATTCTAAATCCTGGCGGATATATACATATGTTAAAACCAACCCAATACCTTGGATATCCTACAAACTTGGGGTTATCTTTCTATCTTTCATCCTTATAAACAAAAGAAACGCGTTGATAAAGGTCCTTTAAGGGTGAATTCAGATTCTTTTTTTTTGCATGTCATAGATTTCTATTTCATCAAATTATAGAACATTTGCCCAACTGGATAAAGAATGATATTCAAAGATAGATTGTACTAGTTCATGGATGAGTAAATTTTCCACATGTTAAGCTTTTTTTTAAAAAAAATAATCCTCTATTTACTTCTACACGATGACAACCTTGTCATCATAATTCGTTTTAAATTTTTTATATTATGCATATATTAAAATCTTACTACTAACTCCTGTATTTTAACTTTGTTTTACATGTATACTATTAGTTGTTAATATGCAAAATTGAATATATTATTAATCAATTTAATTTACATAGTCAAAAATATATACGTAACCTTGTATAGATATTACTATTATATTCATTATCTGATTGTCGAAACGTGGAAACTGCAAGATTTCAAACGTCAACAAGCATTATTATTTGTTTTTTTAAGTATTCTTAACAATCATTACATTTATTTTGATGAAATATATATTTTTTTAAATATTAGCTTAAATGGTATTTAACTGCATTTAATTTTTAGGGAGTAACACAACAATAAAAACCTTAGTTTGGAATTGGAGAATAAATAAATACATTTTATCTAATAATAAATTTTAACAATCAATGAATGAAAAAAGTATAATGAATATTAGCTGAAAATTCGAAGAAGTATGAGGCTATCTCTACAGAACTCATCCCAGAAAAACGGTAAATTATTTCGAAAAATACAAGGAGTTAATTTAAATTTAGTAAATTAAACATAATTTCTATTATTATATAATAGTTTATTATATATAAGCTATTTTTACAAAAAAAATAAATATATAAATTACGTAAATGAGAAAATGATAAAAAAAAAATTAAATATAAACTTGAAGATAGAAAGAATTCTTTTTTGTATCCACTTTATTTCGAAAATTTAATTGTTTAGTTGCCTTTGCTTTGTAAATTTGGCTTTTAAAATAACTTAGTTGCTTATAGGAAAGCTCATAGCTGGTTGCTTGATTTGTGAGGCATAGTTTCTAGAAGCCATCCATTTTGAGTATTTATAGTATCTTGTGTATAATGATTCTATTGGCTTTGTGTGGACAATCTTTGAGTTTTCTAGTTTTACGAGACTAATTTTGAATAGTTATGTCATGTGGTTTATTTTGGTAGTTATTATTCTCTCAGCTCGTAGTGCAGAATGTGACGGAAATTTTTGAGTTGATTAAATTTTATCCTCACAACTTTGGATTACTTATCTATTCATGCTCCGGTACTTGGCTTTGAGTCGCGAATACTGAAGTCTTTGACTTTGAGTGGCTAAACTTTGAGGTGTTAGTCTTGTGAAGCTAGAATTTGGACAATTTGTTTCTAGCTTCTTTGAAGAATTTCCGTCACATTGTTTTACATTGCTCGTTCACCTAACCGTGAGTTGTGTATCAAAAATCGTTCTATCTTATAGTTTTACCTTTAATTTGTTTGTTTAATATTTTATACTTTGTCATAAATATTCCTTGCTTAGCTAAACATGTTTTAAGATTTAATCATTGGTTGGGTTTAACTTTCTTAGCTATTTCGTTATACTTCTAGGCATTTAATGATTAATTCTGTGTAGTTATCTATGAGTTGCTTAACCTGCTCAATCATTGGATGGTAGGTTTTTTGATTACCTATTAACCTCGTAATTTTGATTACTTGTTTATTCCTATCTTACCTTAACTCAATTAGCTCTGAGTTGCATATAGTAGATTTCTTGCCTTTAAGTTGCTTAGAGTTGTGAGGCTAAGTATAGTGTAGCTTTAATGTATGTTAATATTTTGAGTTACTTAGCATTTGTTATTTTTGCGAAGATTTTTT
This sequence comes from Gordionus sp. m RMFG-2023, assembly GCF_954871325.1. Classification (NCBI taxonomy): domain Eukaryota; kingdom Metazoa; phylum Nematomorpha; class Gordioida; order Chordodea; family Parachordodidae; genus Gordionus; species Gordionus sp. m RMFG-2023. The sequence continues at coordinate 90,709,699 of NC_088775.1, read as the reverse complement.
TTTGTTACGATATATTGTTTAGCTTTGAGTTTTGTCTTACCTAGCTTTGTGATGTTTCGAGTTGTATCGTCGTGAGTTTATTTTTTGGAGCTGTTCAGCTAAACATGTTTTAAGATTTGATGCTAGTTGTGTTTTACGTTATTCTTCGTTATTTCGTTATACCTTTAGGCATTTCTTGGCTTAGATTGACTCATTTTGATTAGCCCATTTGCTTAGTTTTTAGCTGCTCAGTCAATGGATATTAGGTTTTTAAAATTTAAGTTGATTAACTTAGCTCATGATTTTGATTGAATTGATTGCTTATTTGTATTTCCCTTTGGGTAACTAGCTCCAAGGAAGTTATAGTAGAACTCTTGGATTTAATTGGTTGTTGAGGTTGTTTGATATAGGTTATTATTTTGATTCCCTTAGCATTTTGTTACTTCGATAAGAATTTTATTTGACGGTGTTACATATTAGTAACAATGCAAAATTAAGTTATTATATTTTTGTGATAAACGTTAATATACTTGTACATTTAGATATTGTCGGTTAAAGGTGATAATGTTAATCGTGTGATATATTAAATTAAACCTAGTTATTATGCAAATTGTATATATATATTATATTACTTTTTTTAAATATTATTTGTATTTACCGAATCAATTTATATTACTTTTTTTACAAAATGTTTTACTTGAGGCTTATATATATATAAATATAAATATCGCGTAAAGATTAGAAAGTGGAAGTTTTTATAACATAATAAAAGATATAATATTTAATTCATTCAGAGTCAATATTCTTCACAGACCATTCCCCATTCTACAGGTTAATTCCCCTTCCCTCAATACCGACTACTAGCGAGACCATAACAATTCTCAGTGCAAGACCACCCCTCTTGCATTAGACGGTATGTTGTTTAGATTTGAGATTTGACTTATCTCGAGACTAAATTTCGAGTAGAGTCTTCATGGGTATTTTTTTTTTAGTTGCTAAGTATTTTGTTACTTTGCTCCGATTTCCTTCATTTTTCTGATTGGCTTTGAGTTGTTTGACAGCATGCTTCTTGGCCTGTTACTATTAGTCTTAAGCTACTAAGTAATGAAGTGATAGGATTTAACATTTAATTCTAAACTCATTCCTTAGGACTTTGCACGTTTCTAATTCTTTTAATTGTTAAATATATGACTTTGCTTTAGATTGTAAAATAAAAGTTAAAATTCAGTTATTTTTAAATTTGATACTCTAAGATCAAAACCATTTCCCTGCTTGGTTTTTCTTCATATCATTCTCTCCTCTATTTCTTCTTCTTTTATTCATTCTTTCTTTTGACTAAAATTTATCCCCCACCTTCATAAGGTGTTAGCAAACAGCGACGACGACTCTGATATTAATTAAATCTAAATAATTAATAATATCTATATATTTTTATCTCCGTAATTAAGAAATGATAATTTTCCTATTATCTTAATGTTATAAAATTAAAAAAATTAATTATAGAATGGAGCTATCGTTAAAAAAAATTATAATAAAAATTTCTTTTATTGAGATACAAAAAAAAATGTTTTAAATTTTTTTTAGGCATATTTAATAACTAAAAAATTTATGGGGGGGGGGGGGAGAGGGTGTAATGATAAGATATGCAAAACCGTGTCATCATTGAATCTCGTCAAAATTTCGGAGAGCTCCCCCCCCCCACCCCATGCGTTCATCAAACATAGAAATATTAATTGTTTAGAATATAAAATACATATTTTTATAGTATATTAAAAACCAACAATATTTCAGTGTAACTAAGTAATCATATTATTTGTAATACTAAAATTTATTATTATTCAGTGAAAAAAAATAAAAACTATATTTTTACTAGGCCTACTAAAAAATAGTACCCTGGGTAGGCCCAACCTTTGAAGGTCTCTTCTCTGAATGAAATGTTATGTCATTTAAAATATTTGTTAACAGAAGGAAAAACTTTTAAAAAAAATCTTATTAAAAGTAAATGCATTGTTTGAAATTAAAAATTTGAAAATAGAGAAAATGGACAAAGAAAAACTAAGTGGATGCGATGAAAGATATTCCTAGTAATTTTGATCTTTAAACAACCCCTCTAGGTAGGAATTAAAAATCTGGTTTTTATTTATATTAACAAATAATTGTGCAGAACAACAACAAATTGCCCAAAAAAGCTTTGCAAATCTAAAATAATGTACGCAAAACTATCACGCAATGTTTTACAAACAAAGATAAAATTTTAAACCAAACATTGAAATCTCTTGATTTATCATCGAACGTAGGAGAAATATCTGGTAGGCCCGTCGTTTTTGGTAGGTTAGCTACCAAATTATATAAGACAAAAAGTTTCTTGGAAAAGAAATATTTGATTTTAAAAAAAAATTTTTTTCGTCATTTCAAAAATTTGAACAAGTAACAGAAAAGATAATGAAAACCTGAAATTTCCCAAATAAAGGCATCTGGCGACTCCAACATCTAATCTTAAAGTGGTTATATTTAAACAGTAGTTTTCTCTAGATAAAGGGTGAGTTATATTTAAATTAATAATTATTATGGATATGTTATCCAATCGCGATAATTGAACCAAAATCCTTTAAATTCATTTTTACCCCGGTAAATTTTGCTAATATTTTATAATCATTTATTACATTAAATTGATATTGTAAAATAGTCATCATTTCAATTTAAAGCCTCAATTAATTTTTTATAACTATAATGATGTTATAATATTATTAGATATATTTTTACAATAAAGAAAGAATTGAAAGACAAGTTATATATCATATTAACTTATTCTCTCATATCTCATTTGTAACGCTAATTTTAAAAAACTTGAAGATTTTTTATGAATTTGTTATTTGAAATATGCTAAACTTATTTAAGGAAGACAGATCTCTATTTTACATTGCTATTACAGTGTCTAATTTCAACTGTAACGATTACCACTCTAAAGAAGTACCAATATTTTAGGGATGCTCAGTTACATAAGTTTTTTTTTATCATATTACTTTGATTGTTGAAGGATTAAAACTGCAAACTATCATAACAAATCTTCAATAGCGATCCTCATCTCTTATATTGTTCTAACAATCAATTTCACTATATATTTATTTTGTAGATTTAAATGGTATATTCCTTTAAACGCGATAAAAAAAAAGGTCCATTTTATCTTATAATGAATTTTATAAATACATTCACTGAAATATGGTAAAGTACATCCTTGAATATTGAAAGTAAACTTCTCTACTTTTGAAACAACGTAATTGCTATCTTTGCTTAGTTTTTGTTTAGAAAATTTAAATAACTTAGTTTTAGGGCATTGAGTTGCTTAATAGGATTAAAATAAATTTGAATGGATTGAATCTAAGGTAGTGTCAGGTAGATGTGAGATGTGAACCTGTAATCCAACCTATATAAAGCATAATTTAGAAAGAGCCTTTTCGATTAAACCAGAGTTGTATAAAAATGTGGTATCTGTATTTAGATAGATTTTTTATTAAAATATCTGTATCTAGATATTATTTTAAACGATGTATCTGTATCTAGATTCATTTAAAAAGTATCTTTTAACAACTCTGGATTAAACCAATCATCAGCTGGATGAGGTGGTGCGCGCCTGTAATTCAGCGAAAGCCTATAATGAGATCGTTTGAGTTGTATTATAATTTAATTAATTAAATTTTAAATTTAAACTTATTAATTTAAAATTTTGATTCTGTATAAAGGCCCCCCCCCCTTTTTAAAAATATAGTATATAGTTAATAACCAAGAACTAATCACTTTAAACAAATACTGATTGGTGGAAGCAATATTATATGTCGTTTTGCTTCATAAATAATATTGTTATAGGTTCTACTTGTCAATTAAACTAAATTTATTAAATTATAATTTTAAATTAGTATTTATATACATTTATAATAATATTAATTAATAATTTAAGTTGAAATGAAATTTTGTGAATTTTTCATCTAAAAAAAATAGTAGCAGTGGCTTTGCTTTGGCGGCCACTAATACTCTCGACTTCTGTGTGGCATCTTTATTCGCTTTTTTTAAAAATTTTGTCATTAATTATTGCTTGTCTTTTTATCACTTGAAATCCAAGTTTTCTATTTTTAAGGGCCAACGATATAATTGGGGAGCAAAATAGTGTAAGCACATCCCGCACACATTCAATCAGAGTTTCGGCTCATAAATTTAGAATTATAATCGTTTAAGAAAAACCATTAAAGTTTACTTATTTTTTTCTTCTTCTTCCAATTGTTATTTATCGTGATATATTGAAATATATTTTGGGAAAAGGGAGGTGAGTGGGAGTGTTTGGGGAGGTGGGAACTTTTAATTAGTTTAAAAATGGTACTTGCTTTAATGTAACATGTTCTTTGACCAAAACAGTAGTCATTGAATATGCCCTGAAAAAAAATGTCTGGACTCATCAAAGCCTTTGATAACGTTCCAGCCAAGGTCCTTAGCAATATAAAAAGAAAATTTAAAAGATTTACGACTTCTAGTATTTACCTGACATCTTGAAAATCTATGTTATCAAACCTGTCAGGTTTCGAAAGATTAACACTAAAAGGTTATAAATTAGCTAATATAGAGGAAGATGGCTTCGCCATTTTAAACAACCTTAAATCCTTGAAATCCAAGAACACGAATTTAGTTTTTGTTAACATATAAATTTTGAATAAACTTTATATTTTTTTTTCTTTTTAAATTATATGACCTTTTCGTAAATTTTATTTTACTTTTTGTAAAATATAAGGACGAACTTGTCGAAATTTTTTTTTTATATAACTTTTTAAAAAACTTATTATTTTAATATGTAAAAATATAAATTTAAAATTTATATATGTGGAGCATAAAATGTTAAATATTTTAGTGTTAAAAGTGTTAATAAAGTGTTAATAAAATATAATTTTTTAATTTTTATTGCCTTCCATTAAATTATTATTGTGGCAGAATACTTGATAATCATTATGCTACCAATTAAAATAAATACTGGAACATGGTGAAGCTAGTAGAAAGAGGATTATGGAAAATGAAATTAATTTAATTCTAAAAACACGTAAGAGATTATTAAAATGTAAAATTAAAACTAAATATAATAAAATTTTAATTATAAAATATCTAAAATACGAATAAACCTATATGGGACAATAAGAATCAAACAAAATCCATAAATGAATTAAAAGATTATTTAATATACCATAAGAGTAAAGATGTTTAGTTTAACATTTAATCAGATGACTTATATTTGCTTATGGACACAATGTTACCGATATATGGAAGTTCAAGTTATGAAGAAGCAATATCTATATTAAAATATTTTTATAATTATAAAGAGGTAAAAGAGATAAATGAAAAATCTGATCAAATGATATATCTTATCCTAATAAAAATTTTAAAAGTCAAAATAATAAAAACTTGAATAAAATGGAATTATGTAAATTAATACCAAATGTTAAAAAAGAAATAAATTCTTATAAATTAAAAAAAATAAATTATATGATAACAATTGAAGAAATAATAGTGATTAAAGACAATAAATAAATAAAAATTAAAGAAAATAATAAAATAAAAAATTTTATAATTAATAAAAAAATTTAAAAAAACTTTGAAAATAAAGAAAATTAAAACAAATATTAAAAAGATAGGCAAGGTGATTAAATATCTTGATGTTGAAAAAGTTTTTAAGAGTATGATGTGGAGATCGTACGTTGAAAATGGAAGGAGAAAGAGAAATTTTTTTTATAAAAAACAAGTTGAAGATAAATTATGATATAAAAAAATTGTTTAAATTGAAAAATAAAGGAGTAAAATTTAAAAATAAAAATAATTATATAATAAATAAAAAAATTATTATATAAAATGAGACAATTCTAAATATTCTATTACTCTATATTCCAAATTATGATTCTTATTCTTATGAATGATTCTGATAAATTTTTTATTCCATTATCATTACAATTATTCCAAAATTATTTTATTTGAGATATATTGATCATAATGTATATTTACAAACATTGATGAATAAATAAAAATGATAATAAATAACGAGATGAACAAGCTAATGTGAGGATGATATTCAAGCGAATGATTAGTCGATAAGGATAACAAGTTACGAACAAATCAATGAATAAGATATGACTGAGGCTAAACAACGAACATAATATCAAATGAAAATTTTAAAACAAAGTTGAAAAAATTTTTAGAGGGGGAAGAAGTGAACAAGTTCAAGTTCAAAATTCGAAAATTCAAAGTCAAGTTCAAAAGCGAGAATATGACTTACGACATAGGAAATGATTGTTATAAATAAATAAAAATTTTTGTAAAAAATATATATAAAATTTTGAAAGAGAAATGGGATGATCAATACAAACAGCAAATCAACAAGCAATGTTCAACCAACGACGTTTCAACAATGATGTGCAACCAATGATGTTACAAAAGATGTTCAATAATCGATTCAATAAACGATAATCAGATGGTCAAACAAACAATCTTAAGATATACGAACAAGTGACTAATGGAGTAATTGGGAACAAATGACTGGAAGTGAAAATAAGAAACTGAGGAAAGAAGACATTTAAAAAAAAGAGATAAATTTTGAATAAACTTTATATTTTTTTCTTTTTAAATTAAATGACTTTCGTAAATTTTCTTTTACTTTTTATAAAATAACCTTTTAAAAAACTTATTATTTTAATATGTAAAAATGTAAATTTAAAATGTATATATATAGAGCATAAAATGTTAAATATTTTAGTGTTAAAAGTGTTAATAAAATATAATTTTTTAATTTTTATTGCCTTCCATTAAATTATTAGTTTCCTTGCCAACGAAAGACTTGATCCGATGGATTTCCCTGCAAAAACTGACAATAGAATCACGTAAAATTCAAACCTTAAATGATAGCTTTTTCGTGAAGCCTGACGACTTGTAAGAGTTCATCCTATCTTCCTTATGGATAAATATTGTGTCAGAGAATGCCTATAAAGATCTCGGTAAATTGGTAGCACTTGAAACTCCATAGAAATTCGCTAAAGTCTGTCTTCGGGCAATTAACACCCTAAAATCGCTGGAAATAATTAGGTTCAAACTCCTTCATCAACTTGTGAAATCTCAAAAATTTAACCCTCAAGGTGAATGGCCTCATCTTGATATCAGGAGAAATCCACAGAACTTGAGTACAAATTGGAATATTTTTCTCTAATGCAAAACAAGTTAATAACATTCCCTTCACAAAGCATTGAATTGAGATGAAGAAGCTTAAATAATCATGATAATCGAGTAACATGATTATTGAAATCAGAGCAGATGCCTTGTCTCAGCCGTAAGAAATTTATTACGATGGTAGCAGTAATGACATCAAAACTCGAGCAAAAAGGACGGCATGGAATCTTACCCTGCAACTATAAAATTAAAGAATTTAGATTTGAGTAGAACTAGAATTAACAAAATCTCAGTGCAACTTCTTTAGAGGGTCACGCGATTCCTTGAAAGTATTGAATTCTGAGATTCATAATTGAATATCCCCTTTAGTTCGGCGAATTTTCCAACCTGATCCTTAGTATCGAATCATTGGAAGGAAGTCAGGATCGACTCGAGTTTTTGGGGAATCATTGGCTAAAAATTTACTAATAAATGCATTACATTAAATATATCAGAGAACCTGCAGAGGTACCACTTGCACTGCCCGGCATGGATTCAAATAAACATTTATCAGACCGGACCGGACCGGTTTTATATTCAGACCCAGCCATGAAAGACTTCGTTTTATAAAAAAATACTTCGACCACGCTGAGGTTTTTCTTAAATACATTACTACAGTTAGCTTAAATTTTTATGGCTAATAATGGCTATTTAAAATATTCGGTTTTTTAATGTCCAGCCTTGATATTTTTTTAGAATCTTTTTAGGGCACGGCCCGGCAGGGTTTATTTTAAAAAAATTAAAATACGGGTTGGCCGTTGGGCAGGGCCTGCAGATCTCTGATATATATATATATCTATATTATAATTTTCCGATGTCCTTACTACGTCATCGTGACGTCATGTCATCTCTACGTCATGTCATCGGTACGTATTTATTTTTATTTTTTTTATTTGTTGATTTTATTTATTTATTTTATACAAACAGATCAATGGAATTTTGAGAATTGATGGTGTATACATACCTAACATGGATTGAGAGATTTGAAAAATCATCTTTGAATTGATATAAACAATATTCCATCAACTTTCTAAACATGAATGAAATAAATGATATAAATAAAAAGATTCAGGCTAATATTTCACTTAATCCTTTCTTTATTTTTTAGATTTCTCATATTATCAATTAAACATTAAGAAATCTCTACAAGATACTAATAATAATACCATGTTTTAGTTAATAAAACCATGTTTTAGTTAATAAAACCATGTTTAGTTAATAAAACCATGTTTTAGTTAATAAAACCATGTTTTAGTTAATAAAACCATGTTTTAGTTAATAAAACCATGTTTTAGTTAATAAAACCATGTTTTAGTTAATGAAACCATGTTTTACATATTTTAATATATTTTAATATATATATATATATTTATATATATGATAAATTATATCCAATATGTATATAATCTTAGAAATGGTATACCGATTTGAGAGCAAGTTGAAAACTTAAATTATAAATATTTTAAAAGATCAAAACCAAATAAATTAAGTTTATAGGGCTGTGTCATAAAATTAAATTGGCAAATTTTCGAATTTAATGAAAATAAATAAAGCTATTCCCAATATAAAATTTTTAAAAAAAATATATAATTTAGTAATATTGATTGTATCAATTGTTTTTTAAAAAACATTTTCAATTGTTAAAAATAAGATGTTTATTATACGTGGGTACTTTTTTCCAATATTCAACTCTATTTAAATATAGTTAAAGACGAAGTGACCCTCCAACAAAAGTCTCTATAAGCTCAAGGCAATGCTAATGAGGACTTATGTAGATGCATGTAAAATGAAAATAGCTGAGCGACTGCAATGATAACAACGTATCACCACTCGATATGTGATTAAAATTAAGTTCTAAATCATAGATTCTGGGCTTGACAACTAGTGTGTTCCGAAATGCAGTATACGTCATTCAAAATCTGCTCATAACAAAGAATAAATCTATATTGAATATTTGCAAGAGGTTTATTCTCTAATTCATAATGCAAACTCTTTTCTATTCTCCTTATCTCTTATCTCTTATCTCTCTTTATTATTTTTTAAGGTGTGTATTATATAATTTCGGTTTTTTTTCTCATATAAATTAATAGTAAAATATTATGTAAAGTTCATTATAATTTTCTAAATTTTTCTATTAGAGGTAAATGAAGTCCACAGTTATTGAGGAGATGATAGGGAGATTTAGCTATATGTTGTATTTTTTTTAAAGATTGTTTTATCTGCTGAAACTATCAGCAATATAAGATTTGCAATCTAATTTGAAAGAATTTTTGCTTTTTTGATTGACATTTTTCCTGTTTTATTAGACACTTTTCCATTATCGATCGGATTCTCCTAAAACTTTGCGACTTTTCCTTTTTTGATTGACACTTTCCCTTTTTTGATTGACCCTTTTCTTTTTATGATCGGATCTTTTGCTTATTTTATTTAATACATTTCCTTTAATCCTGTATATTGAAATTGAGGATTTTAAATTCTTATTGAATGCCCAATTCGTTATATTCAATCCAATATCTAATTGTATATAGTAAGCGTGATTATAGTTTATTATTAAAAAAACTATAAGTATACATGCAGCGTCTACATGAGCGGGGTAGGGGGTAGGGGGTAGGGGGTAGGCTATAATATTCTAGAAAATTTTCCATTACATTTTTAAATTATCTATGGATAACATTTTGGTATATAGGGGGGTAGATATATATTTTTGAGGTTGGTTTGCATCCAGTAAATACACTGTCATGTAGACGCTGTATACATGGTATCCTCTTGCATCACATTTAAATATAGACTTTTTATTTGCAAATTGGAATAAAATGACAATCGGTATATACTTTTACTATATAATAAAAATGATTATTATAATCAGTGCAATCATTTTAAAAGAAAACCTCCTTTTTATGAAAATAAGGGATTTTGTTAAGACATATTTTATTTTATAGCTAAACCTACCCATCATCTCAAAACTCAAAAACTGTTGACTTCTTTTACCTCTATCAGAAAAATATAGAAAATTAAAGAACTTTAAAAAAAAACATAAATTATATATCTAAAATAAAAAAATAATAAAGAGAAAAGAGAGTAGAGAGTAGAGATAGAAAAGAGTTTACATTATGAATTCGATGATAAACCGCTTGTAATTATATTAATTTATCCTTAGTTATGAGCAGATTTGAACGACGTATGTATGCATTTCGTTCCTAATAGTAGTTCCTAACCCAGAATTCATGATTTAGAAACTTCATTTTAATCATATATATCGAGTGGTGATACATTGCTATCATGGCAGTCGCCCAGCCATTTCCATATTGCATAGATTTGCTAAAAGGTCTCATTAGCAAAACCTTAAGCTTATCAATTAGAGCCTATTATTGCAGGGTGCACTTCCACCTTTAACTATATTTAAATAAAGTTGAATATTGGATTAAAAGTACCCATTTATAATACAAGCTTACTTAAAAATCTTATTTTTAACAATTAAAATGTTTCAAGAACAAAATGCCACAAGTCATATAGCTAAATTATGTTTGTCAAAAAATATTTGTTTTTTATTAATTAAAATTTTTATATTGGAATAACTTTATTTATTTTTCATTAAAATTTCAAAAGTTTGTGAATTTAATTTTAGGTTTAGGGACACAGCCCTAGAAACTAGATTTTTTAAAAATATTTTTATTTATTACATTTTTATTATTTAATAAATTAGTTCTTGACTAGTCTCAATTCGGTATACCATTTCTTCAATATACACACGTTAGATATAATTTATTAGTCATATATAAGTATATCAGGGATATGTAAGCCCTGGCTAAAGACCGACCCGGCCCGTATAATTTTTTTAAAATAGACCCCGGTAGGGCCATGCCTAAAAAAAAACTTTTAAAAATAATACCCAGACCTGTCTTTTTATAACCCCGAATATTTTAAATCTCCATTAATAACTATATTAGTAAAAAACAAATAAATCCTGGCCGGACCAAAGTTATTTTTAAAATTAATCCGGGCTTTTGCCGGGTTTTGGAAATATATAAACCGAACCGGTCCTAGCTGAAAAATGTTTTTTTTTAAATCGGTGCCGGGAAGTGCAAATAATACCTCTGCAGGATGAAGATGCGTAGAAGTCGAGAGGAACAATGGCCGCCAAAGCATGCTTCATTTTTTAGATGAAGAATTCACAAATTTTTGCCTTACTTAAATTATTAATATTATTAAAAAATTTTTCATTTAAATTAATATTATACTAATTTATAAATTATAATTTAATAAATTTAGTTTAATTAATAAATAGAGACCTACCAATATTATTTTGTGAAGCAAAGAGTCGTATAATAGTGCTCCTCTCTAGCAAAATCTCCAAGGTACGCCTATGAACCTGTATTTGTCTAATTTATTCGTCAGATTAATTATTTAATAACTATATATAAAAAAAGCCTTCACACAGAAATCAAAATTTTAAATTAAGAAGTTTAACTTAAAATAAATTAATCAAATTATAATATAACATACCTCACCAAGCGACACTGACTGCATCAAACGATACCCTTAACCTCGTTCTTCTCCAAATCATTCTTCAATAAGCTGGATTACAAGAGTGCGCCATCACACCTAGCAAATGATTGGTTGTATGGGAAAAGATCTTTCTAAATTTTGGCTCTATAGGTTGTTGGATTACAGGCTCACAGTCTGAATCGGACAGAACCTAGATTTAATCTGCATATCAAATTTAGACTTCAAAGTAAGGCCTATAACTACCTTTATTATATTAATTTTTTTAAATATTTTTATCTGTAAACCTGATAATGATTTATCTGCGATATTTAATTGTTATAGTATTTTCTTATAAGACGGTATAAACTATAAATATAGGATATTCGCTCGAATAAAATTAGATAGGTATATTATTAGTAGGGTTATTTCTATAGGCGGACTGGCGACGCTACGGCCTCGTGGGCTTTTTTAAAGGGACTTCATATATATGAGGGCTTCGCCTCCATACCGCCATTTTGCGGGTCTTCGGCCCGTTTTGCCCCATCTTCGACCGGGTTCCCTTAAATGGCTTCTTGATTTTACATTTTACATTATTTTTATTACTTCTTATTTTTTGAAACTAGGTTCAAACGTTTTACATTTTTAGTAAAAAAAAAAGGATAATATTATACGATAATCATATATTTTATTTTTTAAAAATGCACATCTAAAATCATATTCATTACCTATATAAAATAATATTCATTGCGCATATATATTTTATATTAGATTTAAAACGATATTGCGCTATAAAATCAAATCATACATCACATGTTAAATATAAAAAAAATACATAGTCAATATATTAAATCAATTATTTATAAATATATAATCATTGCAGTTATACAATATTACAGAGAATAAAATTGCTGCACTTTTATAAAATCAGGCACCGATCATATTGTAAATAATATTAATAAGATTCTAATAAGAGAATTAAGAAAATATATAATTTTAACGTTAATAAATCTCTCATTAACTTTGAAACTTTGCGCAAAACAGTTACAAGAATATCTTCTAGTTCAATTTGCCCTAATAGATCTCGTTCAACTGACATCATTAAAAATCTTCTAATTTTTCTTTGTCAATATTAGCTCTCAGCTTATTTTTATAATTTTAATTTACTAAATGATTTCTCGCAATTAACCTGCGTAAATGACAAAGTTAAAATGTATTCATATGCCAAAAATAAATTAGTGTCACTTGTATGCATATTGTATCTTTTATGAATTTCATATACGCATATTAAACACTTGTTACATTTATTATCACACTCTGAGTTATTATCATATTGTAATATTCAATCGTCTTCATTTGACTCCTCACTTTTACGGACGATATCATCGTCCGTTTCATTTAATTCTGCTACCAAATCTTTGAATACACTGGTAAATGAACATAATTCGTTATGAAATTTGACACTCAATTTATATGCCCATTTGTGCCAGTTTTTCCTAGGTCTTTTCAGCCTTTAATATTTATTTCATCAAAATGTCTTGGATAAATATTGCACATTCAAAATAAGCTCTCAATTCGCAGAAAGCCGTTCCGACAAGCTGTTTATAATTTGATCAATTGTAGGACGAAATAGTTAGAACCTATAAAGTTCAATCGATTATTGATAACGTTTATCGTGGCATTTGTCACCATATATTCTCTTCGCTCGAATAAATTCTGTACCCTGATATCTCTGGAAGCTTTAAATATGAATGTGTTTCATTTAAATTAGAAGTTGCTTTATTTTGAATCGATGTAATAATCGATGATACAAAAGATTTAGCATCTTGTTTCATTTTCCGTGCTGATAAAGTGCCTAATTTTTTAGTTTGAAGATATGAAAGTGGCCCCATAATTTTAAAAATTTCCAAATATATTATAGCTGCACTTAGAGTCTTAAATTTAAATAAATTATCAAGTTTTTATCTCAAATTATTTATTATTTATTATAAATTGAAGTGGCTTTATCGTTATTGGGTTCTCTTTATCATATATCAATCTACAGGCTTTTTCATGTGTCTACCACCTTATCTCACCTATTTTTTGCAGCCTTCTCAACTTATTTTGGCCAGATGAATTATTCTGTTTCACCCAACCATCCACCCTTTTATTTGATTCACCGACCTGGATTTTATTTTATTTCAATGAATTAAGAATAAGAAATGTTGGCTAGATTATTTCTACAATAAATCAATGTATAAAGAATAATAAATTAATCAAAACTTAGCTTTCACTCTACTCGAACAGAAGCGTTTTCACTTCATTTGAAAAAAAAAAACAAAGAAAAGAACTAATGATGAGTCTCGTAAGCGACGTTAGAGATATATTATGCATTAAAGTATAGTAAACGACATGACAATTCTCAAGGAACGTGATATTCGAATCATGGAGATATCATTAAAAATAAATAAATGATGAGAGAAAATAATGTGAACATAATAATATTTTTTCTAATCGGCCTCTATTATGATATTTTCCTCTGATCGGCCCCAAAAATCGACATTTTCTTGCGGCCTCGCGGGCAAAATGCCCACCTGGTCTTATAGCCATTATGCCCCTGGTTATTTATATTAAACGGCATGTTCCTAATTTTTTGGGTATAGCTGTACAAACAGTGGAAAATTGAATAAGAGTACCGTACACCCCAGTCCAAAAAAATATTATACCTACTAAGATAATATTCTTATAAAAAAAGTATATTTTGTTTATAAAAAATTAATTAAAATATTAATGAAGCCATAATTTATATTTTTTTTGTCAAAAATAATTATTTTGCTAGTACGTAATATTAAATATATATAAAAAAAAATCATCAAAACAGAAAACTCTTTTGAATTATTACTTTATAGCTTTTATCCACATATCTCTTAAGGGGAAAATTTAGAAATATAATTAATATATACTTTAGTTTAATGATTTATATATTAAATATTCTTACAATTTATACATTATTTATATCTTCCTTAAAATAATTTGATAATATAATGTTTTATGCTAATCTATGTTCATAATTGTTTACACAAACTTGTGCTTGTTTTTTGGACTACCCTTTGTTGTTAAATATTTCGATTTATTGCAACAAATAAAAGATATATTGTAAGGTAGATATCATAATAATGCAGCATAAATTGTAAGAATATTTAATATATAAATCATATATGATTATATATATCAAAATTTTCCCGATAAGGAGATATGTAGATAAAGCTACAAAGTAATAATTCACTAGAATTTTCTAAGTTTTGATGAGTAAGCTTTTTTATATATAAAATTACGTATTAGCAACATAATTATTTTGCTAGTTTCAAAAATATAAATTTATAGCTTCATTAATATTCTAATTAATTCATTTTTTTTTTATTATTTTAATATATTATCTTAGTTGGCATAATATTTTTAGACTGGGGTCATGTCTCCTATTCAATTTTCTATTGTTTGCACCGGGTATATCCTAATAAAATTAGGAACATGCCTTTAATTGGAGTACACTACTAATAACATTCCTATCTAATTTTATTCGAGCGAATATCCTATATTTATAGTTTATTACTATTAAATCACGTTTAATTATACAAAATTTAGAAAAAGTTATAGGCATGACCTTAGAAGTCTAAAATAAATATGAATGGATTAAATCTAAGTTACTGTCCAATTCAGACTTCACATTTAGATAAACGGTGATGATGAGAGATTGAAATCCAACCTATTAAGTCACAGGATATATAAAAAGAATCTTTGCAATTAAACCAAAAATCTTTAATATCATTGAGATATGGTAAGCTTCCATGCCGTCCTTTTTGCTTGATAAATAAATTTTGAGACTCTTACTGCCACTATCGTAATTAATTTCTTTCGGCTGAGACAAGGCGTGGACTGGTATTCTAATTATCACGTTATTCGATAGTATGCGGACCTTAAGCTTCTTCATCTCATTCAATGGTTTGGAAAGGAAATGTTATTAACCTGTTTTGCATTAGAGTCATAAATTTCTAGCTGTATTCTAGTCCTCGGAGGTTTTTTTCTGATATCAAAATAAGGCCATTCATGTCGAGTGTTAAATTTTGAGATTGTTAAACCCAAGGTTAAAAATTTATTGAGATCTTAAGGTTAATTGCCCGCGGACAGACTTCAGCAAATTTCTATCGAGAAATAGGAGCTAGTGATTTTACCGAGATCTTTAAAGGCGTTCTCAGACACAATGTTTATCGTGATAAGGAAGATAGAACCAACTCTTTCACGCTGTTAAGCTTCGCGAAAAACCTATCGTTCTAGGTTTGAATCTTACGCGATTTTATTGTCAGTTCTTGTAGCGAAATCAATCGGATCAAAGCTTTGGTTGGCAAGGTAGTTAAATTGTGCTCTTGAATTCTAATGATCACAGAACTTTTGATTTACCTAATTTATTCATATTATTTATAAATTTTTCAATTAAATTAAAGTATATATATACTAATTTATAATTATAATTTAATAAAATTTAGTTTAATAATTGATAAGTAGACCTATATCAATATTATTTATGAGGCAAAAAGCAACATAACAGGGCTCTCTCCCTAGCAAAATTTCCAAGCTACGTCTATATGAATCTGTATTTGTCTAATTCATTTGTTTGATTATTAAATATAAAATAAAAAGGCCTACATACAGAATCAAAATTTTAAATTAATATAATTTAAGATTACTGACTGCATTAACGATACCCTAACGTCTATCTTCTATAAATTATAGGCTTTCAATAAGTTGAATTACAGGCGTTCACCATTATAGCCAACCAATGATTGGTTTAATCGGACTTTCTATATATCCTTGTGGCTTAATAGGTTGGATTACAATCTCCTATCATCACATTTAACTTAACGAGAAATCAGAATCGTAACAGTACCTACACTTTACCGCCATATCACAAAACATGCCCCAGCTCTCACCTCTAACTTCGAGAAAGTTCCCTAACTACATTATCTCTTTGGGACCGAAACCATCGATACCCCCTCTTAGCACTCACTTACAAACACTTCTATCACTAATTGGATCTTCGACGTGCTATCAATACACTCAAACCAACTTTGAACCGAAAAACTTTGTCTAACCACTTCTGGATGCTAAGAATAAATTTATCCCGGAATCCATAGGGATTCGGAATCTCTTGGTTTTTAATCCTTTACCGAGGGCGCTTTAAAAAATTTTAAAATACGATTTAACCGGAAATGAATTCTAGCATGTGTAGAGTATTTCCCCTAGAAATTTCAGCCAAGTATTTTTTTATAATTTATATGAAAAATCCTTATAAAAATTAATATACAAGTAGTTTTAAAGTTGATGGAATTGGCTGAAAATTTATAGGGTAAATACTCTTACATGCTAGAATTCATTTCCGGTTAAATCAGATTTTATAATTTTTTAAATCGCCCTCGGTAGAGGATTTACCCTAGAAATTTCAGCCAAGTATTTTTTTATAATTTATATGAAAAATCCTTATAAAAATTAATATACAAGTAGTTTTAAAGTTGATGGAATTGGCTGAAAATTTATAAGGTAAATACTCTAAACATGCTAGAATTCATTTCCGGTTAAATCAGATTTTTTAATTTTTTAAATCGCCCTCGGTAGAGGAAATAAAATGAAGAGATTTCGAATCCCCCATATAACATATGTATAATGTTTTATTACCATCCTGTCGTTGTTTTTGATTTTCATATTTGTCTATTAGTGTATACTCAATTTTACTTACATGTTACCTTGACATTATTATATTATACCAAAAATATTTCGGTTTTCAATGAAATTATTATCAAAGCGACGAAAAAGACGTATAGGTCAATGATGTACGAAAGAAAGAGAAAGAGAAAGAAAAAAAAAGAAAATGTATGTTTATTTTTAATGAAATTATTATTAAAGCGTCGAGTGCAAAAGCTATAAAGGCCAATGTACTCAAAGATAGATAGAAAGAAAGAAAGAAAGAAAGAAAGAAAGAAAGAAAGAAAGAAAGAAAGAAAGAAAGAAAGAAAGAAAGAAAGAAAGAAAGAAAGAAAGAAAGAAAGAAAGAAAGAAAGAAAGAAAGAAAGAAAGAAAGAAAGAAAGAAAGAAAGAAAGAAAGAAAGAAAGAAAGAAAGAAAGAAAGAAAGAAAGAAAGAAAGAAAGAAAGAAAGAAAGAAAGAAAGAAAGAAAGAAAGAAAGAAAGAAAGAAAGAAAGAAAGAAAGAAAGAAAGAAAGAAAGAAAGAAAGAAAGAAAGAAAGAAAGAAAGAAAGATAGAAAGAAAAGAAAATAAAATAAAATAAAATGAAATGAATGTTTATTGAGATTTTCTGTCAATTTTACCAAATTTTCTTGAAAAATTCTCTTTACTAATTAATTATATGACTCCACATTCAAATAAAGTAACAAATGAACGGGGGGGGGGAGATACAAGATAAATCTAAAAAGCAAAAATTAATATAATATTACAAAAATAATAAATTTGTTAAGAATTATAAACACAATACACAATATCCAGATGTATATATATATATTATAATACTGAAACTTTAAAAAAAAGGGATAATGGAATATAAATATGGGAAAAAAAGCCATAGTTTTAATTTTCAGTTATGAGAAGTAGGCAGAATCATTTTCTAGTTATTAGGTAGATAACTTTAAAAAAAAAGGGATAATGGAATATATATATGGGAAAAAAAGCCATAGTTTTAATTTTCAGTTATGAGAAGTAGGCAGAATCATTTTCTAGTTATTAGGTAGATAACTTTAAAAAAAAAATGGGATAAGCTTCTTAGCTCCAATGACATGTAATAATATCTAGACTGTCGGTACATTCATAATAATGGATCAGAAAGCGTCGTTGTATGGAAATCAGCTGAACCCGCCATTTTGATAACACTTATAGATATTATTCTCATGTTAAAAACTACTAATAAATTGATATCTTGGTTCATTGTCTCATATGATCAGGCAATTCTTTAATAAAGTTTGCGTCATACATAAGAAATAAATTGGCCTCTCGTTTAAAATTTTTAATACTGATATGTGGGTAACCAAAATGGCGTCCCCAGCTGTTTTCATTTTGGCGTACACTTTTAATGAATGCACCCGTCCAATCTATATATTATTATAATGTCATTGCTTAGCTCATAAATTAGGTATTTATGTTAATATTTGTGCAATACATCTTCGATCTAGAATTGGAGTGCTCCACTCGACACATTTCAAAATTTTTGAGTTAGTAGAAGCGGGGAAAATAACTTACTTATTCCCAAGATATATATAAATAAATTAAAAATTAGATTAAAAAAAATATTAATTTTTTGCCCAAAGTTATTGTTCAAAATTGATCAATAACTTTTTCCTATATTTGATTTTAAACTTTAATCTTGATTTTCCTTCATTTTAAACATTTGCCCAAGTGGAACACTCCATTTATAGGCCGACGATATTAGATTAAAAACTTATATTTTGTAATAGTAGGCATCATTTATTTAACATTTTTTTTTTAAAATACTCATTTTTTAATTTATAAAAATCAAATTAAAACACAAAAACCTCATATAGCACATATTAATAATTAGTTATATTACTATGTGTAAAGAAGAAACTCTTTTAAAACAGACTTAAATAATATTGGCTCTATTACAATAAAAACAAAATAAGGAAGTTATATACAAATATACAAAGCATTTACCGTTCATCAATTGTCGTATTTATTATGAATGTAAATATTTATATTATAAATAGACGTCGTATATTATACCTTTGAGTACAAAAGTAAAAATTAATATTGGATATTGTCAATTTAAAGAAATACGTCTAAATAAAATTTTTAATATCTAAACATGACTACGCTTTGTATTTTTTACTATATTTTACCTATAAATATAGTAAAAAAATTTAATTTTTCATACCAAATTTATGTCTGGTTTTTTAATTATGATTTAAATATAGAATTATTTTTTTTATCAATTCGAAAATTCTTTAACCATATCTGAACCATGACATCAAACCCGGTTTCAAAAATATTTCTCTGAACCGAACTCGAACCGAACTCACTAAAATCACTGCCTTTGACCGATAAAACTATAAATAGGGTAATTGAAAGGTATATAAGGAGAGAGAGAGAGAGAAAAAATTAGATAAATATGATACATAAAATTCTGTTCGTATCTAGAATCTCGTGATTTAATTTTAAAGTAGGGTCTTTGGGTTAACCTTTGCCACTTAGAGCAGGAACTTGGCAAAAAACAAAAATGCTTGCTATGGAATTATAAAACTGAAACCGTTATTTAAACTTTCTCATAAATCTGCATCACATCGAAAATCGATATTTTGATATTTTATAAGGAATGAAAGGGTGATAAAACGATAATATGAAAATATACGATTAGAAAGTTTAAGAACTTTTCAGAGTTAACAAGAAAAGATATTTTACAGATATTTGCTCTCGAAGATGGAGACGTGAAAGCAGTGGCGTAGCTGAAAATTTTCCTTAGAGGGGGTCCATACATATAAAAGCCTGGGAGACTTCGCCCCCCACCCCCTTTAACGGGTCTTCGGACCTTTTGGCTGGCCTTCGGCCGGGTTTATCTTATAAATCATAAACATATCTTCGATAATATATAATAAATATATTTTTAAATGCATCAGTAATTTTGTTTTATAATTTAGTAGATTATTCTCAATGACTTTATAATGATACTATCCAGAATAATTTCAATAGTAATATAATATCCTTCCACAAACATCAAAACCAGAAAAATATAAATATTATTGATATTTATTTGATATAAAGTCACCACTTTATAAGTCTTTTGAACGTATAATCTAAAAAATAAATTTTTGCTCTGGGAGGGGTCCAAACCAGAAAACCACCCAAGTAGCTACACCACTGCGTGAAAGCCATTTTTGAAGCCGGAAATAAGAACCCTTTTGGCATGTGACCCATAGTCACTAACACTCTAAGAATGTTGGCAAAGAACTCAATCTTATCAAAACCCTCGGCAAAGATCAAGAATCATTACTGAGGAATTCTAATTTCGAAATCTGCACATTTTATTTCCCTAAGCAATTCCTCCTTAGGGTTGGCACTTTATGGTTTTTTAAAAAAAATTTTTTTTAATATCTTGTATATTATATAAAATAAAATTAAGATATTACAAATTAAAAAAAAATAAAAAATAAATATTAATAATTCAGGATCTTATATAAATATTTAAAACAAATTATGTGTATTTTATTTTTAAAAAATTAAATATTATACGTCTTATAAAATGAAATTTATTTAATTAAACAAAAATGTTACAAAATAAAAACAAATTAAAATGATTAATTTAAAAATATTTAAAAATTTTAGTATATATAAAAAAAAATTGTCAAAGTAAAAATGATGCAATATTGATCTACAAAAATTTAAACGTTTGATTTCAAAATTAAGGAACATCCAATGACATATATTAATACCTGACTGACAATTCATTCATTAAAAGTGTACATCAATGCAAATCAGCTAGAGACGCCATCTTGGTTACACATTATTAAAATTTTAAAGGAGAGCCTAATTTATTCCTATACCTGATGCAAACTTTATTAAAGAATCACCTGATCATCGAGATAATAAGGAAGCAAGTTATCAATTTATTAGTAGTTTTTAACATCAGAATAATTACTATATGTATTTTTTTTTGTTGTTGTAAGGAACGAAAGAAAGAAATACAAGGAAGAAAAGAACGAAATACAAGGAAGAAAAGAACGAAATACAAAAAAGAAATAGAAACAAAGAAAGAAAGAGTGGTAAGTTATGAAGGGAGAAATATTTTATTACCCTAAAACAATATTTGCAAAAAACAAATAAATTCCGATGGAAAAGATTTTAACACCCCCCCCCCCCCAAAAAAAAAAAACCCCTTCTATTTTGACCCCCCTATGGTATTTTATATATATTTTTTTTAAAAATACTTCTAAGTATATGTGCCACATTGTTTCCTAAAGATTTTCCTGAAATTCTGATATATCTGTCCCCAAAATCTACTCGTAAAAGTTTTGTTAATATATTTTCTAAATTCTGAATTCCAAGCGCAATTATTTCTTTATATTCGAATGAATTGGTTTGTCTCGAGATCAAAAATAAAGGGCTGGCAGAGAAGAGAAGAAAGAGTAGAGAAGCGGAATATATAATCGTCAAAAAATGGTTATTTATGGGGTATAATTATCATTATTTTTCTAAGATAAAACTGACAAGAGCGGAAAATATAAAAAAAAACTAGGATTTAGGGGAAAAGATGACGAAGGATTTTTTAAAAAAAAGTATGTCCTAAAAATGGATTAGTAAATTAAAAAACTGGGAAAGAGATTGGAAAGAAAGAAAGAAACTTAGAATAGTTGAAGCGAATAATGGCGGTAGCGGGTCTTTGCCGGAAGAAAAGATTCCTTGAGATCTAGTTTTTTTTTCCGCTACGGCTCCACAAAATTTAAATTAAAAATTCAACAACTTAAAAAAAATTTTTTTATATGATAGTCTTTCCTCCCTCTCTCCCACAAATATACTATTATGATCATTTTTAAAAATAAATAAGTTGACTAGAATTCTAAATTTTTATTTTTTTTAAACATAATTATTATCTAAAAAAATGAAACATAACTAAAGGGACCGCAATAGATTATAAAGATCTACCAATAAAATTTGTGAGGGGTAATTTAAATCTGCTTCTTTCCCTTCTCTTTCCGGCATCCTTAGCAGAATTCTGACTACGCCTATGTGTAAGATACTTTAGAAAGTTTTTAAAAAATGATACAAGATTTTTTTTATAAAAATAAGGATATCCAGATAATACTAATGCTATTAAAATAAAAAACTGTTAAAATTTAACATAAAAATGGCTTAAGTAACTTAACATAGTTAAGAACTTTTCACTAGTAGTACCCTTACATTTCTGCTACATTACCTATTAATGATGATGAAGTATTTTTCAACTTGAATATTATTCTGCGAATTCTTTTTAAAATTAAAAATACTCAATTTTTTTTTTAATAAAGAAATATTCATATAGCAATCGTAATTCATAAATTTTAAATTCTATTTAACGGAAACTTTAATCGAAACCAATTTCTTAAGAAGAGTCCAAACTCGCCCCAGGTTCATATTACACCGAGAACCCGGGTTCGCGGTCACACACCTGGTATGGGGTATATGCTTTCTGAATTATAAGCGTGGTTTAGTAAACGCTAACTGTGTCCTGATCATGGCCAAAAACTTCGTTTTTTTTTCCTTTATACAATTTTATTCCTTATCTAAGTCATAACTCATAAGTTTATGATTATATAACTAACACGGGAGAAAGTTCTAATAATATGTTTATAACCTTATCCAAAGTTTAGATAAGGTATCAACATAAACGGGATATTTGTTAATCCTTCCGTTATATATTGATTTAACGAAAAATTTTATTTTAAAACCTGATCAAACTTACAAAAACCAGTTTGAACGTTGAGCTCATTTATTTACTATTTTTACAGCTATTATATGTGATCAAATATTTACCCTAAGAAAAGGTAAAGGGTAAATATAAACTTTCAGGATAACTTCAAATTAACATTATAATAATATTTTTTTGGGTAGAAAAAAGTTAACGTAAAATCAGAATTATATTTAAAACAAATGTCTCCAAATACAAAATTGGCCATTCTGGGATTCATGTTAGTTCTTGTCCTCAAAACCATTTCCGCTACAGGTAAAACCAATTTTTGTAATGTAATTTTATTAAAATAGGTTTATTTTTTTAAATATAATTTAGAAGAGATATATATTATATATGTGTGTATATAATATTTATATAAAATATTTAAAATTGTTTTATAAAATAATTCTATTAAAGGAATTAATTTATATATTTGTACGTTTTTGTGTGATCATACCCATCCCTAAAATATCTAATCTATTACTCTTAGGAAAGAGATAACTGAAAGAAACTTTGAATAAATTTATAGTACGAGAACGGAAGTGGAAAAATAAATTTCGGAAATATACCTTGGAAAAATCCCAAAAAATTCCTAAAAATCTATTTAAAAATTATTAGTATATGGAAATGGATAATTTATATTGATTGATATAGAATAATCGATATATAAATTGTGATATTAATAACATTTATTAAATTTCGATCCTTTTAACTAATAATATTTATTACATGATTGTCTTCAGAATGGAAAAACCAAATTTGCAACAAGATCGGCAAGAGTGGTCCTTACAATACAAAAGATATTTTTCCTTCCATTCAGATCCCTGATTCAATGTAAAAATAAAAATTAGTAATTATTTGTAACTGTTATACATTCGCAAAAAAATTTATGTTTTGATTTTTTAAACCAACAAGATAGCATGACCCCCGAATTTATTTAGGACAAAAATTAAGGATAAACCTTTCTTTTCTGGTATTTTATTTTTTCAAAATCAGGCGGCTTATGTAAATGTTAATTTTTTTTTCGGGCTTAAAAATTACTATTTAACGAAAAGTTTTTATATCTATAATAAATAACAAGGGTTAATTTAACGATACAAACATTTATTTACCCTTAGTTAGTGTTGTTTAAAAAAGCCGGGTTAAGATTAATAATCAAATTAACATTAGGTAAAAGCACCTGAAGATTTTGCTCATAGAGCTTTGGTAGAAAAGCTTGGAATATCTATTTGCCAAGTCTCCGATGCTTCACTTAATATTATTTTTATAGCTAAATCTTAATCGGCCCAGTTTTATAAAATCGATCCAATTAGAACTTTTTAACAAAATACCTTAGTTCAACTTTAAACACACTTTGCATATACAAATATCAAATGTATCTTAGATTATTTTTTAATACATTTTCTGAAAAATACATAAATGAAACTAAAATAATGGGTGGATTCAGCCAATACCGCTTGCGTATTATATATCAGAAATCTTAAATCTTCCCGCTAAATTTTTGTTATAAAAAATTTGCTTCCCTCAAACCCCATTGTTTAAAAAAAAAAATGTTGTTTTCGTAACCGCCTCGCGATGTTTTAAAAATTTTTTGATTGGTTAGTTTGGTTTTTTTTTCATATAGTGTTAAACCTATCTAATTTGGGCACTTGTTCGAGCAACTACCTAATTTGACCAATTTTTGAATGCCAATCATATTTCTGTATATTTATTTCGATAAAATGGACAGCTCTCTATATTTGATAAGCAGGTAGACTTTTTAAAAAAAATTTTTCCATTTGAGTAAAACCAATTATAATTATCATCAATATAAATATTACATGCATAATGTAATTAATTTTAATCAACAATTCCCTTTTTGCATATTACACCGTTTACTAATTCCCCCTAGAGAAGTGTTATTTAGGTAGCCTAACCTTGATCTTTCAGCTGGTTTTCCCTAAATTATTTATAAGAATTAATAGAACTTCTCGAGAACTAATTGTATGGACGGTTAAGAACCCGTTTTTCCTTGTGTGATATTAAGTTTTCGTCATCACTTTAAATATATCCTTAAAACAAATTCAAATTCTATATTTATAAAATTTTATTAAAAATATTTATCAGTCCGCAAATACAATTGGCGAGAAAAGGTAACGAGATAATTTGGTCCATAGGTGGAGAAAATATTTACGTGAGACGCGAGGAAGGGACCGACTGCTTTACGAACTTGGCAAACGCCGAAACTAAAGACCAATTATATTTAGCTAGTACCGTTCTAGGAAACGATTTTACCGTCAATTTCGATAGCGACGTAAAAAAATTTTATCATTAATTCTTTCTTTCTTTCTTTCTTTCTTTCTTTCTTTCTTTCTTTCTTTCTTTCTTTCTTTCTTTCTTTCTTTCTTTCTTTCTTTCTTTCTTTCTTTCTTTCTTTCTTTCTTTCTTTCTTTCTTTCTTTCTTTCTTTCTCTATCTCTCTTTCTCTCTTTCTCTCTTTCTTTTAGAGAAAGCCAAATATGCGTGCAACTAGTGCGCAACTAATGGACATTTAGAAATTTATTTAAAATAGAGAAATATGTATTCTGTATTCAATATGTGCTAAAAAATATTAAATTAGGTTTTGTTATATAATTAAATTATATTACTCAAGACGTAGAAATAGCATAGGCCCATCAAAAAAAACGTATATTAATTACACCAAAACTTAAGAAAGCACAATATTTTTTTAATGACCTATAGCTGTTATGGCTAGGTGGGCGGTTTAAAATTTTTAGGGCTTTCCAAATCTATCTTATTATTATCTAAATTTGGCTAAAATGATAAATAGTTACAAACAAAATTTGTATATATAACTCTTTTTTTTTTGGTATGGGTTAGATTATATGTAAGATATTTTTGAAATTTAAAAAAAAAACAAACTAATTTTAAAGTTTCATATTAATAATATGTAGTGTTGTTAAACGTCTCAATTTGAGACGATTTTTACAAACGGCTATCTCAATATTTCTTCCAGAAAAATATCATGGAAGCCCTAAAGATTTTGCTCATAGATGGAATATAGGATTGAACATCTTTTGACCAAATCTAGACGCTTAGGGCACTATTTTCCTGGCTATAATGTTGAGTTAGCCGTAACAACACTAATAATATGTATATTTAGTTGATCACAATTCAAGGAGACTCAATCAAAAAGCAACTTCTAATATGCTACTACGAATTGGAAAATTTTAAAAACAGTATAAAGTGCACGTTGCCCAGTCCATCCAATGCGAGAGTAAATTGTGTATAAATTTAATCATTTTTTTTTCTTCTTTGAATTTCATTTTCAATAATATAAAGCAGTATCGGTAAATTGCAACTTTATATTTATTAGACTAATCTTTTGTAATTTAAAGTTTTTGAATCTTTCACATATATATATATATATCCTTGAAAAGAATGATAAACATAGGATGGAAAATCCTATGAGGTTGGGAAATAGGGATTTCAGAATATATATATATATATACTTTGTTAAGACAAATTTAACACAACGTGAAGACCACATTATAGTAGCGTCTAATGATGTTCGAAGATCCTTCGAAAACTCTTTTATCCTCAGTATTTCTGGAGATATTAAAGTACAGGGCACCAAGCACAAAGGAATCGTAGTATTACATACATGCCCAGGTTTTAAAAAATTATTTTTTATTGAAATTACAATAATATTTTCCAAAATTTAATATATAGAACTATGAAATAAAGATATACCCAGTGTAATAAAAGAAAAATAGAAAAATTTAAATTTTAAGAATAATAACAAATGTGGATTAAAAATTGTCTATTAGGGAATCTCAAAATTATCTTAATTTTCTGTTAAACCCGGTTTTCCTGTGTGTTTTTATACCAATCTTTAAGTAAGTTTTCTAAACCATTATGTTCCATAGAAACGAGTAAAACTATCTTTAGATAGAGTTCTGATTTCGATTTCATTTTAAAGATTAATAATATAGCTGTACTTAGCAGCTTTGGATAGAAGTGTTTTAGTTCTCCCCTAATATCTAGAACCTAATAGAATTCGTTGATAAATTAATCTTACTACTTTATTTAAAATATGGCATAAATTGACCTAAATATTATGTATTATTACCCTTCTTATTATACTTCGTAATGAATCTAACTCTACTTTCTTTGTAGCCCCCACCCCCCTTGTTAAACTCTAAGATATCGATATAGGATATTTATGGAGACTCGTTTAATTGATCATACAAATATAAATATTACTATGATAAAGAGATAAATGATATTTTTTTAAGATCCATTTTAACTTCATTATTATAACTTAAAATCTTTCGATAAAATTTATATAATAAAGCTCTCAAAGATACATGCGGCCTTGTTAACGAAAGTGGCACATATAACCTAGAGGAAATATTTAATGGACCACAAATCCCTTTGGCATTGTATATCATTATAAAAAAAAAACAGAATACTTTTTATATTATTTTTGTTCCCATACAATTATTTAGTTATTTGTTGTAATTATGTTCGAAATTGTATAAAATATTAAATTAGGTAGCAATAATTTTTAATCATGTTAATATAAGCCCGAAATAGCTCTTCTAAAATGGATGTTTTGGGTATCAAAACAAAATATTGTCTGAATAATTTATTTAAAACATATAATGTGAAATTAATCATTTATTAATTTTTTTTAAACCCCCCCCCCCCCCTTTCTAACTCTTGTTAAATTGCTGTAATATTTTAACGCAAGATCGGAGATTGCTAATATATGGAATTTATTAACGAAATCCTAAAGGCTTTGTCATTATAATATTTTCTAGCTAAAATCATAATTTTTGGTTAAATAGAACTGTTTAACAACACAAACTATCCATGACTTTGGGACACAAATTTGACAATTAATTTTAAGGTTGAGATTGGGGGGTTGATTAATATCTTTTGTTTATAATCGATTTAAAGCATAAAATTTCATAAAATAGCTTTCTTAAAAGAATAATATTTTTTAAAAACTTTATATAGAAATATTATTTTCTATATTAAAATTTTTATTTATGTATAAAACTTTGAAATCATTGAAATTACATTTAAAATTTTTTTTTTAGTGAACTAAAATACAGGGTTGAAGGTGTTATATTTGGTGATAAATTAAAAAAAAAAGACTATTAAGTGGTATAATAAATAAGCTTGAAGTGTTTAAAAAACAGAAATACCTCATTTATGTATTAGGAAAAATATTTATTAATTAAATAAAATTTTCTCATAAAAATAATTTTTTAAATTTAAAATGTTTAATAATAATAATTTTATATCTAATAATACCAATAATAATTTTAGAAATTCCTCTATAATTTCTTTTTATCTAATTACAAAACCCAAAAAGAAAATATAATTGTTGGAATGAAGAGAAAATTGATATAGTAACAAAATTTTTATCCCAGTCCGAAATGGGAAAGAAGAAAAAATATATTTGAAATTTATATTCTCTAAATTTTAAAAAATAATGGCATTCACATTTATTTAAAAATTTATACCTTTCAAAAATTTCATCCTATTAATTATTTTTTTTTACAATTAAAATAAGGTTTATAAAAATTTTGAAAAAATATTCGCTTAAATTTTTTTCATTATATATATATGAGGTATTTCTGTTTCACTTCAAACTTATTTATTATATCATTTAATAGACTTTGTTTTTAATGTTTCACCAAATTAAATGCCTGCAACCCTTTTAAAAGAAAAGCATTATTTCCTAAGAGGGAACAGAACAATAGATACATTTAAAAGGTTTATTTATCTGTTCTGCCTTAAGAAAAAAAAGAACTAACCTATGTTCAAGTGTTTGTAATTTGAGTTTGCTTTGAAGCTAAAAATTTTTAAAAAAATCTTAAAGGTGATAGGAGCAAACACCCTATTGGTAGAAGTTGCTATTGGCGAGAATATAACATGACGTTTTTATATTTCGTCGGCCTAGAATTGGAGTATGATTCCACTCGATATTTTCAGAATTTTTGAGTTACGAAGTTGGATAATAACTTATTTATTCCCAATATATAAAAAGCAAAAAAAAAAAACTAGATTTTTAAAAGAAAAATGTTAATTTTTGCCAAAGTTATAGAGCTATTTAATTTTTTAAAACTTTTAATGTTTTGATTTTCTCATTTTAAACATTTGCACAAATGGAGTACTCCAATTCTAGGTCCACGATTTGTTGATTATTATAGTCTCATCATAACTAGGTTTGTTAAATGGCTTGATTTTAAGCTCAATGATTTCTAAAAAAACGTCTAACTCAATATTTTAATCAGTTAAATATTTTCTGCTATTCGAGATTTTGTTATTAGATGTTTCAAAAACTTTTATATCATTTATGAGCAATATCTTAAGGCAATTGATTGATAATTTTCTGGATAAAATATTGATCGTTTAAGAACAACTGTACTCAAAACTTTATCTACTTTATTGCCGATTAAATTTTTTATATTACTCAATTTAACTAAAAAAAAATACAATTATTTCTTTTTCTCGTAAAGACCTCAAACGATTAATTTAGAGAGAACAGAATACCTCATTACTTGGAAGATCGATGAGAGAGATGTTTTTAGCAGGAAAATGAATTCAACAGGAATACCTTATGAGGCTGGACAAAATATTGTCGGGCTAGAAAGACAATATTATAATGAAAAAACTTTTGATGAAAATGTAATATAATTTTTTAAAAATACCTTAGAATTTTGTATATTTTTATGTAGTATTTTTTTTAAAATATTATTTCTTAATTTATTTTTCCAATCTTAATAAAAATTTTTTTAAAATTATTTTTATAAATTCAATGACATATATAATACCTAGACTGACGTTTCATTCATTAAAATGCATTTTTAAGCGTCGTTGATAAATCAGCTGGACCCGCCATTTTGGTAACCAATATTATAATTATTCTCATGTTAAAAACTACTAATAAATTGATAACTTGCTTCCTTATTAGCTCCATAATTAGGTTAATTCTTTAATAAAGTTTGCATCAGATATAGGAATAAATTAGGCTCTCGTTTAAAATTTAATAACGATTAATGTAAGCAAGACAGCGTCCCCAGCTGATTTGCATTGATGTACACTTTTAATAAATGAATCGTCAGTCTCGGTATTATATATGTCATTGTATAAATTTGATATAAGAAAATATTTTGAAGATGAAATATTTTATTCTTTAAAAGTTAGAACCATTTAAATGATGGTATCTTTTATGTTATTTCTGTTAGAGTTTTTTAAAAAAAAATATATATATATCATAATAACAAATGGGGTCTAAAATAGTATGGTTTGAAAAATCCAAACCTGGACGATTTCTATCAATTTAAATTATATCATTTAGATGAGATTGGACAAAAATTATTTAATGGAGCCTTTAATATCATATTTAAATGCCCATATTTATGAAAAATAAATGTTTTAAATACCCCGACAGGTCTCAAATTAATATTTTAACGCTGACTGTTTCTGATAAATAATATGAAATTTAGTTTTGTCCTATGGTTATAACTTCTTTTTTTTTTAAAATAAACCATAACTAGTATAATATATTCTTTCATTTTAATCTCTTGTTGATTCTTACCCAAATAATATCTATTATTTTTGTTTTGTAAACCCTATAATATATTTCAGTATGTAAAATCGGGGTTTTAAACGCCGATGTCTAGAATATCAAACAATTGAATCTTAATAAAGTTTAAATTAGATACAATATATAATAATATATATTATATATATATGTATATATTTTTTTTAACAAATAAAATAATTTTTAGTTAAGAGTAAAATTCAGTTCCCCATATCATCGAGAAAACCACCTGTGCAGATTTATCTTTGATAAGAATGAAAGTGTCAATGCTATATGTGTCATTAAGAAATTGGGTGGACCATTGGTAAATAATCAATTACATTTTTTTTAAAACTATACATAATAGATTCAATATTAAAATAATTTTAATCTTAACAATTTAAATTCTATGCTGGAGGTGGGTCGGGGTGTGGGTTTAATATTAATATTTTGTCATGTGTATCAAATAAAATCTAATAAAAGGATGCGTTTAGATTGTTATTTATCGCCATGTTTTATGAGCAAGGTTTGGAAGAGGGAAAGTAGACAAAAATGCTCTCATAATCTATCGAGGAGCAGGTTATCGGAAAATAAAGATCTTTCATCAATTACCCCGACTACATATAAATCCGTGGATTGGGATCAGAATGATTAAAAATAATTCTTTAAAAAAAAAAAAAAATCTTGGCACGAATCTTAAAAATCAAAAAAAAAATTATTATTTATATTAACTGCGAGCTAATCATCTTTTATTAATTTTTGAATATAGAATATGCGAAGGGGGGGGTTATAACCCCTTTACCGATATTCTAAATATGGTTATCACGTGATAGGAGTCGTTTTTTAAAAATAAAAAATTATATTAATATTTGCATTTTGTTTTTTTTTATGCTAACGAGTCACACTCCAAAAATTGGAATTTACCTAAGCACGACAATATTATATATATTTGGTCTGTTTTTAAGGAATTAATTTTTCTTCTTATTTAAAAATTGCAAAGTTATAGAAAATTAAGTGGTCTTAACGTTTAAAAATACATGTGTTATTTAATCCTAATTTAACAATTTATATTATTTATTTAAAAAATAGTAAAATACGATTAAAAATATTAATTTAGTCGATTTATTTAGGGTTTTAAAAGAAAGTTACTTTATTTGATTCATTGTTTATATCATTGTAATTTAGCATCAAATAGTACAGAAAGTATCGGATATTATTCTTGAAGAAACTAGTAACGATGGAAATTTAGTCGATACCAAAACTTATCGCGACTCATTTATAACTTATATATTGGGATACGGAGGAACGGCTGGTTTGGATCATGATCTGAATATCTATTTCCGATCTTGTTTCTGTAAGCTATATTATATCAATATTTTTTTATTAGACCTTAACCTCCTTTTATTGAATTTTAAATAATGTTTATTTTTTTTAGAAATCAAGGAATTTTACATGGTAATTAAAAAGAATAAAGGATCTTTTCCAGCATTTCCGATAATTTTTATATGTTTATTCTTTCCTTGTAAGGGCCCGGCTATAATACATTGTAGTATTACTTTCTATATATTATTATACATTTATACATCTAATATATATATTATTTTTTAAAAAAACTTATTCATATTGGATATGAATACCTTTTTTCAAAAATTTTATAACTCAATCAAAAATGGGATAATAATAAATTGGTTTGTAATTTTGTAATACCACAACTACGCATTAACAAAAATCATTAAAATTGATATCTATATATATTGTTACTTTTTAATTTGATTTTGTGGTAAGCAAATATTTATTTCAAAAAATTATTACAGCGAATATATTTTACGATCTAAAATTTAACTACCATTATAAAATATATATACAGTATGTTTTACTGAAAGTATTTATATATTGATAAACATAATTTATCATGATAACGGAAAATTTATGAATCACATCTCAGAATTTATGTAATTTTCTTATTCATACTTCTTAAAATAAAATAGGAGATTTCAGATTCACTCCGTCATCAAATGTATATAATATAAACTATGATTAAGGGTTAATAGGTCTTTTTTTAAATTAATTTTTTACTTGAAATTATTTCTTTGCATGAATAAATGTATCATCTAACAGGTTATTTTATTATCATATATAAATAATGAAATTAAATATATTATTTTTTTAAAAAAATATTTAACTTAATATAAGGCGTTAAGTTCGTAAAAATATTTGTATATTTAAGGAAGAGAGAAATAAATTGAAATAAGTTTTATGAAATATCGAGGGATAAAGTAGCACAAAGAATCTTGGGAATAGAATAAAATAATGCTGGTATGAGTCATGTATAAGTAGATTATTTGTCGAAAATAATTTAGGTAACTTAGATTGAATAATTATAGTAGTAACATTTTGTCGTAAAAGAAGAGATTATTTGGGCTGTATCTCTTTTCGCCGATTTGTCCATTTAATTCTTTTAAGAGAAAAGAAGTTTTTACCAGATAATTTTGGATTCCTTTTTTGCGATAAATGCAATAAAAAAAACTATTATTTCCATTTAAAATAAATTCGTAAAAAAAAATAGCTTTATAAACTCAGTATATCAGGGTAAAAGATTGCCTAAATACTTGTTAATAAGATAATATTTTTATATAGAAATCTTTTATTTATTAGCCTTCTACCGAAAAACTGTATTTGGATAAACTTATAATAAATATAAAAACTCTATAACATTTAAAATCTATTTTTTATTTCGAAGTAAAAAATTCTTAATATAGTTTATAATTCAAATTATAGCCTTCTGTAAAATCAAAAAAAAAAGAAGTAATTATAAGTCATTTAAAAAATAAATTATATAAAGCAAGATGAAGGTAATATTCTAACGCATAATTTAGAACTCCAAGTAAGATTAATTTAAAATATAGTAAGTGTAGCATAAATTTATTTTATGTTTCATTTCTGATAAAAATTTTAAATTATAAGGTCCTAAGGAGGTTCAAATTATCTAAACCTACTATGAGATATTTTTGATGCAGTCCTTAGTCTTACCCTCCTACCCTTGATTTCACTGATAATTCTGGGCTTTTACATTCCTAAGCGACGACATCTCATTATTGCATTAGGTCATTTCATCTTTATTTTAAACATATAATTAAAGAACTTTAAATATATCTTATAGCAGAAAAAAATATCATTAAAGATGGTTAAAATGATATAGATAATATTTCCTACGTTCTTTTAAACCATAAAGTTATTATAAATTTTTTTTAAGTTAGCAAAAAAATGCCGGCTAAGCATAATTATCCAGAGCACATTTTTATACTGTCCATTTATCTTATCTTATCCAACACGTGGTCACAGACCTACCTAAAATGTACGAACGTGAATCATATGAAGTATCTTTCATATAATTTTGTCAATTTTTTTCTCAAGGATAGGGAACAAATCTTGTAACGCAGATATATAGTTAAAATGCACAGGTGAAACTACACCCAACAAAATTGAAGCGTTTGAATGAGTATAGTTGTGAATGAGAAGGGGGGAAATAAAAGCAAGAAGCTATTCTTCCAAAATACAATTATTTATTTTTAACCCATTAAATTATTCAGTGAATACTTATAGATAAATGTATATAACCTACCTTGAAAGGCAGGCATCCTTCCCTATTTTATGGGAGCATCTAAGTTTCCAAAACGTGAGAACCTACTTATAGATGGCGACTTATATGCTAAAGTGTGGCGTTTAGGAAGAGAGAATTATAACTTCCTGCGTTCTTAAGACTTGATATAAATTCGGATGTGGATGAGAAAGAACTCCTGGAATTATGTCGATAACTTGACCTTCGTGTTGCGAATACTTTCTTAGAACAATCTGACCCAGGAGGGGTATTTACTTGTTATGATCAACCGTATAATACATGGTCCAAATCTATTATTTCATTTGTTCTAGGTCGACTAACGGATAGATAAACAATATATTAAAGTAGTTCACCAGGAAGTGCTTAATTTAGATCACAGAATTTATTATAAAATATATGAAGATTGATCCAAAAATCTGGTAAAATCTGGTAAAAAGGAAGAAAAAGAATAATTTTTATAATTACTCAAAATAATCGATATATGTTATTTGGCATATTTTAATTTAACATAAAATATTCAACATAAAATTGATAAATTTAGTTATATTTTAAAAAATTTCTAAGACCCGACCCAGTTCGGGCCGGACCGGGTTTGAGCAAGGTTCAGGCCAGGCCTACTTTTGCAGATCTCTATTTGTTATCACATTTAAGTAAAGCTGAAAGTTCTTCAAAATAATAATTATGGCAATAGCATTGTAATAAAATTTAACTATTCAGTTTATCATGTCCTCTAATCTGTTTAAATTTATATCTTTCCAACTTTGAATAGTCGAAAGACATCTTCCTGGGATGTTATTAGAACGATCAACATCATAACAGAAACTGAAACACGATTTCCGTCAAGTATTTGAATCGCCTTATTGCTCCAAATATAATTAAAATAATCCATTAATGGTTTTGGTGAAACTATTTTTTTTATACATGTATTTGTATAATCTAAATCATTTAGCTGTATAAAAAATTATATTTTCCGAGGTTCCTTTACAATAAAAATTAATGATTAATGAAGGAATAAATTCTTTGGTTGAAAACACTTCTAAGGCGCCGTTAAATAACAATATACCAAAAAAATCATGAAATAGTTTTATTAAGAGTTATCACAAATAAAAAAAAGGCTCAAGTTAGTTTGACAAACAGGATCAAGAATACATTTAAATTAATTTGGATTTGATTTGCCTAAATATATTTTTCTTATTAGAATAACCTTGGAATAATTGTGAGGTAAGATATTATTTAATTAAAAAATTTATTATATATATCAATGACGTATAATAATAATACCTAGACTGACGATGCATTCATAATAAATGCATTAGAAAGCGTCATTGAATGCAAATCAGCTGGACCCGCCATTTTGGTAACACGTATAGTAATTATTCTCATGTTAAATATACTACTATTAAATAGATAACTTGCTTCCTAGTTATCTGGATGATCCGGTAATTCTTTAATAAAGTTTGCGCAAGACAATAGGAATAAATTGGCTTCTCTTTTAAAATTTTTAATAATGATATGGGTAATCAAAATGGCGTCCCCAGCTGTTTTTCATTGATGTACACTTATAATGACGCGGTAACCAAAATGCCTAATAGTATCCACAGCTGTTTTTCTTGCACACTTTTGATAAATACATCGTTAGTCTAGATATTATTACATGTCATTGAATTAACCCCAAATTCTAAGCGCCCCATAGAAATTTTGGAAAATGTTTTGCAGCCTGGCTCTAAAAAGAAAAAATTTATGAAATAAAAATACATAAAAACCTTTGAACCCTTCATGTCATTGGCCAATTTTATTTGCATGTTTTATATAAAAAAAAAAGATGGATGAATTTTTCTTGAATTCTTTATATAATAAGAAAATAAAACAGAGTTTCACAACTTTTTATAAAATAATATGATCGATTTATGTCAAATAAATACCGTGGACTTTTGATTGAAGGAATCTTTATGCGGGGCTCCACTTTAATATCCATATACTAAGTTTAAACCAGCTTGTGTAGAAAAATATTGTTTATTTATTTTAAAAAATTATAAAACGTGAAATATACAATGACATATAAATACCATAGACAATACCATAGATTGACGATGCATTCATTAAAAGTGTACATCAAATGAAAAACAGCTGGGAACGCCATTTTGATTAGTCATATTAAATATTTTAAACGAGAAGGCCAATTTATTCCTATGTCTGACGCAAACTTTATTAGAAGAATTGCCTGATTCATCGAGAATAATAAGGAAGAAGCGAGTTATCAATTTAATAGTAAGTTTTTAACATGAGAAATAATTACTATATGGGTTACCAAAATGGCGGATCCAGCTGATTTGCATTTAGCGACACTTTCAAATGCATTATTATGAATGGCATCGTCAGTCTTATATCATTGGAAAAATATACCAATATAAATATAGTATAACAAAATAAGATAATCTATATAACAAAAAATATAACATGTATTTTGTTATAAATAAAAATCTGTTTAATATTATTTTACTTGTTTCGTGGGCCAAATATTATATCTCATTATAACATAACAAATAGTAAGAGTGTAGTGTTGTTAAACGTCTCGATTTGATCCGATTCATTTTGTTTAAATGGCTGACTCAATATTTTATCCAAAGAAAAATAAATATCACGCTGGCCTGAAGATCTTTGTCATTGATGCCGTAAAGGTTTTGGGACCTCTTTTCGCGAAATCTCGGCTAAATTAAGGAGTTCAGCCGTTTTTAAAAATCGGCTTAAAACTAGCGGTTTAACAACACTATAGTTAGAAGTGGTAAAACTTCATTATTACTTGTCTATATATATATATTTGTTATTGTTGTAGTTGTATAAAAACGGCTAACTCGCTAATAGATGGTCCAAACCTTGGTTCCTTCTACAACTAAAATCTTCAGG
Organism: Gordionus sp. m RMFG-2023; assembly: GCF_954871325.1. Classification (NCBI taxonomy): domain Eukaryota; kingdom Metazoa; phylum Nematomorpha; class Gordioida; order Chordodea; family Parachordodidae; genus Gordionus; species Gordionus sp. m RMFG-2023. The sequence continues at coordinate 90,672,432 of NC_088775.1, read as the reverse complement.
TTTAAGTAATATTATTCTAGATGAAATATTGAGTTAGCCGTTTTTAGAAATCGGTTAAGAACGAGCCGGTTAACAACGCTATGTAGTTGAGAAGTTGTAGTCGAGAAAATATTTTAAGATTTTATTCATAATCATAAACACTATAAATACTAATTATCAAATAAGAGTATTAAAAAAATTATGAGAAGAAGAATTTAAAAAAAGAAATTAAAATAATGTAAGAAAATTATTTGTGAAAAATAAAATTGTGCGTTTTTCCAAAATTTTTTTATTACATAAAAAATTTTTACATATACATCAATGACATATATAATACCTAGACTGTGACGATTCATTCATTAATTTAAAGCAAATCAGCTGGACACGCCATTTTGGTAACACGTATAGTAATTATTCTCATGTTAAAAACTACTATTAAATTGATAACTTGCTTTATTAATATCTCTCGATGATCCGGTAATTCTTTAATAAAGTTTGCATCAGATATAGGAATAAATTAGGCTCTCGTGTAAAATTTTAATAATGATTAGTGTAAGCAAGATGGCGTCTCCAGCTGATTTTGCATTGATGCACACTAAATGAATCGTCAGTCTACGTATTATATGTGTCATTGATATACAAATACATATATAAATATCTTTCTTTTTACATAACAAACACTCTTCTACATAGTGTTTAAACAAACAAACTTAAATAATCTTGAACTTTATCTAATCTGAATAATAAATCATTTTTTTTTAAATTGATTTTTATTTAACTCATTTGAATATCACAACATTTATATAATAGTTAGAATGACCTCTATAATTAAATCTAAACCTTTTGCGCCAACTATGAGCAAAAAATTCTACATTGTTTGTTCTTTTTAAAAAAATATAATTAAGTTTAAAAGATTTTCCAAAACACTAATAATTTTTGATTTTAAGGCTGACCCTCCCCCCGCACAGGACTTTAGTTGAAATTGGAGGGGAGAGTTGGGGTTAAACAGCTGAGTTAGGCCTGACCAAAATAAACAAAAAGCAACATTTTTTTTTCGAAATGATATTTAGTTGTAGATGTGAAATTTAATCGTGGAACCTAACTTATGTTTTATGATTGTGTTGATAAGATAATTTAGGTCCATTTCTTTTTGAGGCTACCTAAGACTATAATCTGGGCTTTTACTAAAACTTATATCTGTGAGCGGTAGGTGATGGGGGGGGTCTACTTAAAATACGTATATTTTTATCTGTTCTAAGAAAGAAAGAAAGAAAGAAAGAAAGAAAGAAAGAAAGATGGAAAGAAAGAAATAAAGATGGAAAGAAAGAAATAAAGATGGAAAGAAAGAAATAAAGATGGAAAGAAAGAAATAAAGATGGAAAGAAAGATGGAAAGAAAGAAAGGAAAGAAAGAAATAAAGATGGAAAGAAAGAAATAAAGATGGAAAGAAAGAAATAAAGAAAGAAATAAAGATGGAAAGAAAGAAATAAAGAAATAAAGATGGAAAGAAAGAAATAAAGATGGAAAGAAAGAAATAAAGATGGAAAGAAAGAAATAAAGATGGAAAGAAAGAAATATAGAAAGAAATAAAGATGGAAAGAAAGAAATAAAGATGGAAAGAAAGAAATAAAGATGGAAAGAAAGAAATAAAGATGGAAAGAAAGGAAAGAAAGAAAGAAAGAAAGAGGTGGTAGGTATTAGGGAGGAATACTTATTACTCTAAAACAATATTTACAAAAACGGATAAATTTCGAAGGAAAAGATTTCACACACCAATCCCCCCCTACCCCTCTTATATTTTATATATGTTATTTTAAATACTTCCAAGCGTATGTTCTCGTATACATTTTTATTCCCTGATACATCTGATCCCAGAATTTATTTGTAAAAACATTTTGTTAATATATTTATTAATTCTTGATTCAGAGATAATTATTTCCTTTATTTAAGAAAATTCGGACAGTACAGGGTCGTGTCTTGGAAATATTTTTAAAATACATCAATTTTATGTTGAATTTTTTTTTTATGTAAAATAAAAATATTGGATTTTATTTGCAAAAACTCTAGACGCCACATAACATGTGTATCTTTTATTTTGAGTTAATTACAAAAAAATTAATTTTTATATTATTTAAATAAATTCGGGCCGGGCCGGTTTTTCAAAAAAAATTTTGGGTTCGGGCCGGTTTTTCAAAAAAATTCGGGTTCGGGCCGGTTCGGACTTAAAAAATTAGGCTCGATGCAGATCACTAACACGAATATATAACAAATACGGGAGAAATCTCTCTCTCTATATGTGTGCACAACCTTATCCCAAAGTTTTATAATAAAATGTCAACACAAACGCAAAATAAGTATTAACAAATAAATTCTCCTTAAACCCGATAAAACCTACAAAAACTAGTTGATGCTAAGCTCAAATAATTATATTTTATTTATTAATAAAAGGTGTGCTAAATCCTTTTTTTTAACAGCTATTTTATAGAAGGTATATATAAAACTGTAAAATTTTAAAATTATTCAATTCGGATATCTTAATTAAATTATATTTTATTTTTTTTTTAAAGGGGGAATAAAGTTAGTGTAAATCAGTTTAATAAATGTCTCCAAACACAAAATTGGCTATTCTGGGATTCATTCTAGTTATTGCCTTCAAGCCCTTATCTGCGACAGGTAAAATAAATTGTGTAAATCATTAAATGTTTATAAATTATTTATGTAAAATATCGAAATTTTTATTTTAAAAGGAATTAATTCTGTTTATCGTCAATTTTAACCCAATTTCATTTTTGTGAGCACACCCATCCCTAAAAATATCTATCACTCTTAGGCAAGTTTCTAGAAAGAAAAACCTTTAGTAAATTTATAGAACGAGGAACGGCACCGGAACTTTAGATTCAGGAAATATTCCTGGAATAGTCAGATAGAGTTCCTGGAAAAATCGATTAAAATTATCAGAGTTGTTAAAAGATACTTTTTAAATGGATCTAGATACAGATACATCGTCTTAAATAATATCTTGATACAGATATTTTAATCATAAATCTATCTAGATACAGATAAGATACCACATTTTTATATCTAGATACAGGATCTAGATACTTATATCTAGATCCTTTAACAACTCTGAAAATTATTAGTAAGGACGGAAATGGATTAATTTGTATAGATTGGTAAAGATCAATGGATACATAATTGTAATATTAATAAACATTTGTAGTGTTGTTAAATCACCTAACTTTGACCATCTCTATTGCGACTTAAGTGGTCAAGCTTTTAGCTTAAAGAATTGAATTGAGCCTCTAAGTTGAGTCTCGACTTGAAGAATGATTTGAATATTATTGGATAAGAACATTAGAGATCTGCAGAGTTAGCGGGCTCGGGCTTAATTCTATTTAAAATAATAGGGTTCGGGCCGGTTCGGGCCGGTTCGGGCCGGTTCGGGCCGGTTCGGGTATAATATTTTTAAAATCGGGCCGGGTCGGGTCGGACCTTAGAATGCAAAATAAAAATATTTTATTTTATTTATCGAAACTAAACGACATATAACATACGTCTTTTATTTTGAGTTAATTATAAAAGTTAATTTTTATATTTAAATATCGGGCCGGATAGGGCCGTTAATTTTTTTTTAAAAAAAAATCCGGGTTCGGGCCGGGTCGGCTAAACTTGTTTAAAAAAATTTCGGGTTCGGGCCGGGTTTGAAAAATTAGGGCCCGATGCAGGTCACTAAAGAACATAGCTATCTCGTTTTATAGTTGACTAAAGTTAGGTAGCTTAACATCACTAAACATTTGCTAAATCGATCCATCTCTTTTAGCACGGTCGTCTATTTTATATATAATTTTTCTTCAGAATGGAAAGATCAAATCTACAGCAAGATCGACAGGAGTGGTCCTTACGATCCGAAAGATATTTTCCCTTCCATTCAGATCCCTGATTCAATGTAAAAAAATAATTATTATTTGTAAAATATTTACATTCCTAAATTAATGATCATAAAAAAAAAAAAGCCTGGATTTTTGGGCACTCGATAATTCAGGGTAAACTTCTTAATTTGACCAAAAATTTTTGAATCCCAATCAAATTGCTATTTAAATTATTTAAAAAAAAAATTACATTTGATAAATTGGGAAACTTGTCTTATTCGATAAAAGTGGTCAGAATTTTAAATTCCCTCTCTCCCATTGGCGTAAGATCAATCATAAATTTATCATCTAATTATAATCATTAATTTCCTATTTAAAATGGTAAAATATTAGAATTTGCTAAAAAAAAAATAAAGAAAGGAGAATTGTAATTACTTAGATCCCCCCAACTTTGAGCTCTTGGTTCGTTTTCCTAAAATCACTTGAAAAGAATTATTTTTATTTACACGGAACTTGAAAAAAACCCGTTTTTCCCAATGGCATATATAATACTTAGACTGAAGATTCATTCATTAATGCATTTTTAAGCGTTTTTTAAAGCAAATCAGCTGGACCGGCCATTTTGGTAACACGTATAATAATTATTCTCATGTTAAGAAACTCTACTATTAAATTGATAACTTGCTTCCTTATTATCTCTCGATGATCCGGTAATTCTTTAATAAAGTTTGCGTCAGATATAGGAATAAATTAGGCTCTAGGTTTAAAATTTTAACAGTGATTAGTGTAACCAAGATGGCGTCTCCAGCTGATTTTGCATTGATATACATTTAATGAGTGAATCGTCAGTCTAGGTAATATATATGTTTTCCTTCATAAATTTAATAATATCCTTTAACAAAATTAAATCATTTAACATATAAAATTATATTAAAAAAATTTTTTTATCAGTCCCCAAATCCAATTGGCGAGAATTGGTAACGATATAATTTGGTCCATGGGCGGAGAAAATATTTACGCGAGACGCGAGGAAGAGACCGACTGCTTTACTAACTCGGCGAACGGCGGAACCAAAGACCAATTGTATTTGGCTAATAGCATTCTAGGAAACGATTTTACCGTCAACTTCGATAGCGACGTAGAAAATTTTTTTTTAAAATCAATCAATCAAATCATCAAACATTCTCTTTCTCATAAGCTTTCCCTCTAAATATGTGATAGGAATATTTGATATGTCATTATTCATTTCCAATAATAAATAAGTTTTCAATTAAATAATGAGTTTTATTATATTAACCCCCTCAAAGTTTGCTGACAGAAAGGGGTAAAAAAGATTATTTATTTTAATGATTCCTAGAAACCGCGATTATCATAATATTTTTTGGAGATTATTGTGAAAAACTGCAGATTAGGACCAAAAACTCGAGATCTATGGGGAGAAAAAAATATTCAAGGCGGTCCAAAAAATTTGTTTCAGAAAACCAGGTCCGGGTAGGGCCGGATAGATTCAAATAAATTTAAACTATTATTACTCATTGAATAGCTAGAAAGTGTATGAAAAATCATATGACGCGTTTAATGAATTCTTTTTTAAAATAACATAAATTTTACACAAATAAAAAATAAGAAATTAGAGGTATGGGGCCGAATGGACCCTTTTCAATCACATTATTTTTGAATAAATTTTTATCACAAATTTATTTTCGGATTATTCGTTTTAAATTTAAGGATTTTACAATACACATATTAAATAACTCCTATGAAAAGAAGGAAAGAAAGAAAGAAAGAAAGAAAGAAAGAAAGAAAGAAAGAAAGAAAGAAAGAAAGAAAGAAAGAAAGGGGCTAACTTAAAATTTCTTGGTTTTGTAGGAAACCTTTTTCTAGCAGCTTCTTCTTATAAAGCCCTTTCATTTGTCCTTTAAATCTCACTGAACCTATAGAGTCGACTCTATTGATATTTACTTAAAATATTTATATGATAGATATTGAAATAAAAAAAAATTATTTTAAGTTTTAATAAATAATATATATGTATATTAGTTGACGACAATCCAAGAGAACTCAATCAAAAAGGAATTTTTAATATGCTACTACAAATTGGAAAATTTTGAAAGCAATATAATATGCAGCAGCATGCCAACTTCGCCCAATGCAAAAGTAATTGAATTATTATTTATTTTCTTTGAGTTGATTTCTTTCTATTCATTTAATTTGAAAAATGTGATAAGTAAAGCAATAGTTTAATTGCATCTTTATAAGAGGAAAACATTTTATGCCTTCTCTTCTCTTCTCTTCTCTTCTCTTCTCTTCTCTTCTCTTCTCTTCTCTTCTCTTCTCTTCTCTTCTCTTCTCTTCTCTTCTCTTCTCATATTTTTGAATCATACACACTTTTTTTTAGACAAATTTAACTCAACGTGAAAACCACATCATAGTAGCATCTAATGATATTCGAAGATCCATCGAAAACTCTTTCATCCTCAGGATTTCTGGAGATATTAAAGTTCAGGGAACCAAACACAAAGGCCTCGTATTATTACATACATGCCCAGGTTTTAAAAATAAAATTTTTATTCAAAAAAATTACATTTCCAAAAATAAGGATTTACCTCATTATATTATTTACATTGATTATAACACTGTATAATAAAAAAAAGGAAAGGGAGAACAATTTAAATTTTAAGGATAATATCCAATAATAGATATAAAATTGTCGATTAGAAAAGTCTCTAACTAAAATTTTGTTTTAAAAATCGGTCTTCTTATACGTTTTTCATTCACCCATCTCACATTATATCTTAAACGAAATCATAATTTTTTTAAGTCCTAAACATTTAATTACATAGAAAAGGGTTTATGTTAAATTCTTTTTCGGTCAAGAATTGAAGTGCTCCACTAGAAATTTTCAAAATTTTTGAGTTAGAAGTGAACAATAACTTATTGATTCCCAAATATATATAAAAATAAAAAACCAGATTTAAAAAAATATTAAATTTTGCCAAAGTTATTGTCAAAATTGATTAATAACATTTTCCTATATTTTTATTTTAAACTTTATAATGATGATTTTCTCATTATTAAACATTTGCGCAAGGAGAACTCCAATTCTAGACCGACGATATAGCTGTACTTGACAGCTTTAAACTTGGCTAATTCTTGGTATTTCCTTATATCTCAAATACCTGTTTGGATAGAATTCTTTGATAAATTTATCTTGCTACTTAATTTTTAAATGGAAATAAATTCATATAAATATTAATGCATACTATACCCATCTGATCAAACTTAGTAACGAATCTAACTACTTTGTATAGACCGCCTCGTAAACTCTAAGATATCGACATAGGATATTTATATAGTCTCATTTGATCATTCAAATATAATGATATTTTTTACGATCCATCTTTTAACTTCACAATTTTAAACTAAACACGTCCATCTATAATTGAAAAAATTTATATAAAGCTCTCAAAGATACCTGCGGCCTCGTTAACGAAAGTGGCACGTATAACATGGAGGATATCTTTAATGGTCCTGAAATCCCTTTCACATCGTAATAATCATTATATAAAAACATAATTATATTTATGTTCCAAATGCAATTATATTTAGTTATATTTGTATAAATATATTTCAAAAATGGTTTTAAATTACTAAATGTAAGCCAGAAAATGACTCTGTTATGATCATTATTTTAGTAAGTTTTTTTGGGGTATCACCAAAACATCAATAGTGTATGGATAATTTGTTTTAAAAGCATATAATTTGAGAGATTTCTTAAATTTTTCACAATCAGCCCATTAGTTTACAATGTTTTATCCAAAAACGCGGCACTGGAGATCGCTATTAGATGACATCTATTAACGTCCTAGTTTCTGGTAATATTATCTTGGGCTTAAATCTTAATTTTGGCAAAATCGATCCTAACAAACATTATTACTGTCCATGACTTTTGGATAAAAATGCGACAATTTATTTCATGGTTGAGATTGGGCTAATTAATTATTTTTATTTTTAAATAGCTTCTTTTTTTTAAAAAAAAAATAATATTATTTTTAAAAAGTTACATAGAATAGTAATATTTGCTCCTCTTATATAATTGTATTAAATTTGTTTTTTTTTAATTTGTTTCTAAATATATAAGAAATATCCACGAAACTAAAATCCTAATTTTATTTAAAGTATACATTTTATTTAAAATCGAATATTGATAAATGATGAAAATATCTTCTTTAAAGCCACAGTATTACTTTCATATTTTGATAAAGTTTTATGCCTTTGCATCCAGATACCTTCATGGGCCAGGCCAGTCCGCGGCTGCATGCCCATATCTCTAACGGGTCTGGGCAGGGCCTGGGTTTAAAATTTTTTTAATGGACTGGGCTTGGGCCCTATAATTATTAAATTTAAATTTAGATTATTTTAAACAGTTGCTAGTTTAATGAAATAACGCCTTTTTCTTCTTCTAATAATAATAAATTTTAGTATTGTAAACAAAATAATTGCCTAAATATATTTAAATATTGTTAATTTACATTAAATAAAAAAAAAAAACTTTTTTTTGAATATGGGCTTGGGCCGGGCTTGGAAAATTTTTGCGAAACTTATTATAGGCTTGGGAATTTATTTTAACATTAAATATGGGCCGGGAATGGTCATGTGTCTTTTTTTAAATTTCATGAAACATAGAATCCTGCCAAGGTATGCAACAAGGGGACCCCTTGGACCCAGCTATCTTTTGTGAGGCTATTCGTACCATCATAAACAACACCAATAACAAATACAATGTAGTTTTAAACATAAGGTATGTAGATGATGGTAGAGTTGCAGGACCATAGGATGAATTAATTAATATTCCATCTATCATTTCTGATCTCACTCCCATTATTGAGCTTTCCCTCAATCATAAAAAATCCTAATTTTGTATGCCCAATCAATTTTATCCCATTCCTGATTTTTCTACAATCGAGAAATCAAGCTTAGCTCATCTAGGCTCAATCTATTGGAGACAAAGCAGCAACATCCAAATTTACTGAAGATCTCCTGATTAAATTTGACCGATTTCAGAAAATCTTAGGATTTCTACCATCTCATCATTCATTCTTTCTTCTAAAGAATATCCATTATATTCCTTAAATATTGCATGTCTTTAGTTCTGAACCTCTTTTCCAATTCCCAGACATGCTACTAGATTTGGAACTTAAAGTTAAAATCTCTCCTGAATCAAAACCTCAAATTCTCGCCCAGTTTCTTGATGCAAGCCTCTCTTCCGTGCAAATTTGGGGGTATAGGCTTTCGATCCCCTGTTTCATTGAATATTGCAGCTTTTCTCTCATCATACACCAAAGGTCAAACAATTACTAATATCTTTACCCCCACTACAGATCCCCATCTGGGGTTGATACTAGATCTATGGAAGTCAAACGCCCCACCCCCCTTACCTTTATTATCTGGACAACAGGATTGGGGCTTACCTTCAATCCAGCAATCCGTTAAATTCCTTTGATCGAACGCTACTTTGAAGGGCATTTCCTCGATCTTTAACCAAGATAACCCCTCCCCAATAAAACAAAGTAGTATTTCTCTGTCATCAATTTAACATTTCAACACAGGATATGTGGCTTGAAGCTCTCCCTAGCTCCAACCTTGGTTTGCTTCTTTCCAACGAAGAACTCTGGATAGGAATAGGTTTTCGTTTAGGCTGTGATATCGTCACACCCTCATCTTGCAAACTGTGTTAGCTCCTTGTCGACAGTCTAGGTCATCTTCTTCTTCATTGCCCTTTCTCTAAAGGCCGCCATACATATGATCAAGCAATAAATGTAATTATTGCTAGAACTCTACGTTTAGCTAATATCCCATCAACTTTGGAACCTGTAGGTCTTAACCTCGAGGAAAATATCAAACCTAATGGAATGATTCTTATTCCATAGAGCAGGGGAATCCCGCTAGCCTAGGATTATACATACGTTAATCGGTTTGCACCATCCTTTTGCTCTATTTTCTTAGTTAGAGCGGAAATTGGAAAAGTTAATAAATACATTACCTTTCCTATGATTACTCTGTTTCTCACACAATCGAAGCTTTTGGACACATATCAAAGAATTTTTTCAAGGCACTCGGCCCTCAGTAAGGTTTTTACCTAGGCCAACGAATCTCAATATAAATTTTGTAGGTGTCATAGTAAATCAATCTAAAGTGCCAGAACCTAGAAGCACCTCTTCATGTTCCTATTTTTTAAAATACATTACAGTATTTTATTATCTTCTTTTTTTTTAATAAATAAATAATATATATATATTATTTTTATATAGTTTATACCCTTTTATTGTAAAATTGTAAACGTTTTTAAATCGAAATAAAATATTAATCATACTGCCATATATAAGAAAAAATATATAAAGTATCATTATAACTTACAATAATTTTAAGATTAAAAGTAGCTTAAAAAGTAGCTAATAGTGCGCTACTTTTTTTTGACAAATAACGATAGCGGTAGCGCGCTACTTTTAAAAGTAGCGATTAACAACTCTGATTATAAGAAGCTTACATAAAGAAAAATAACTAGCGAACCAAAATAATTTTTAAGTAAAAGCGTATTTTCCTAAAAGGGAACAATAGGTAAATTTAAAAAAAAGAAGATTATTTGTCTGTTCTGCATAAGGAATAAGAATTTTCTATGTTCAAAGTGTTTCTAATTTGATTTTATTTATTTTTTGAACTAAACTTTTTAGAAATCTTAAAAAAATGCTAGGGGAAAACTCAACTCTCCATTGGTAGAAATTACTATTGGCGAGAATATAACATTTATTGACGTTTTTATATTCGATGATTGATTGTTAGAGTCTCTCAAAACTAAGTTTTGTTAAACAGCTCTATTTGAGATTTTTTAAAAACGTCTTAACTCAATATTCTAGTCCGAAAAATATTGGCTACGAGAGATTTTGTTACTGGATGTTCAAAACCTTTGTGCTATCTCTGACGCAAAATCTTAAGACACTTTTAGTTAATATTGTTTTATGGATATTCAATAGTGAGCTAAGCCGTTTTTTTTAAAAAAATAGGCTCAAAACAAGATGTTTAACAAAAAATTATACTCAAAACAACTTTATCTACCATTTCGGATTAAATTGTAAACTAACTCACTAAATAAAAAAAAAAAATTTACTCATAAAGCCCACAAATGATTGTCTTGAAGAGAACAGAACGCCTCGTTACTTGGAAGATCGACGAGAAAGATATTTTTAGAAGGAAAATGAATTCAACAGGAATACCAGATGAAGCTGAACAAAAGATTATCGGGCTAGAAAGGCAAACTTTTGCATATATGACTTTTGAGAAAAATGTAATATAACTTTCTAAAATATTTTCTAATTAATGCAAAAAAAAAGCCTCAAAATAATATCAAATTTTATACTATAATATAATTTTAAAAAAAATTATTATTTTTTTTCTATTTTCTTGCAATCTTTTCTTATTTGAAAATGATACAACTTTTTTTAAAAAAAAATATTTTTAATTATTAGAATAAAGAAAATATAATCTTTGAAATATTCGTTGTTTGAGGGAAAAAAAATATTTTATATCTTTAAAAAGTTAGATCAATTAAATAATGGTATATTTAGATTTTTTTTTTTTAAATAAATTAAAATTAAAAATAAATCCCAAAATGGTATGATTTGACAAATCCAGGGTCTGGATGGTTTCCATCAATTTAAATTATATCAATTAATCAGTTGAAAACAAAAAAAAATCATTTAATAAAGCCTTTAATATTCATTTATCTGCTCATATTTTAAATTTTTCTATTAAAATCAATTTGCAAAAATACAAACTTTAATAATGATGTAAATTTCTAAGAATTTCTTCCCCGACCTAACCTTAGTGATTATCAAAATTTTTTTGTAACCATATAATATATTTCAGTGTGCAAATGAGTAGTAATAAATACGCCAACAATGCCTAGATACCAAACAATTGAACTTAATATGATTTAAATATATATATATAATTTTAGTTAAGAGTAAAATTCAGTTCCCCATATCATCGAGAAAACCACCAATGCAGATTTATCTTTGATAAGGATGAAAGTGCCAATGCTATATGTGTCATTAAGAAACTGGGTGGACCAATGGTAAATAATCCATTATTATTACAAAAATAAACATAAAAAAATAAAAAATAAATCAATGTCCTTATTAAATTGTTATTTTAATCATGGCGAATATATATTAAATTTATTTTTCTAGCATCAATTACCTGTCTTAGTAATGTTAGAAGGCTGGTTTTGATATTTCTTCCAGAAAAATTTTACGCAAGCCTGAAGATTTTGCTTATAGAAGGAACAAAGGTTCTAGACATATATTATAGAAATCTCGAGGCTTAAGAACATTTTTCTGGCTAAAATATTGAGTCCGTTAACAACACAATGTCTTAGGGGTGAATTTGGGTTGTGAGGAGTTGGGGAGGGGGTGGTTGTCTAATATTAATATTTTGCCATGTGTATCAAAATAAAATCTAAATAAAGGATACGTTTAACATTATTATTTATCACCGTGTTATTCGTAGTAAGTTTGAAGAAGGGAAGGTGGGGATAAAAATGCCATCATAATACCTCGACCAGGTTATCAAAATAGAAAGATTTTTCAATCAATTTTTTCACTACTACGTATAAATCATGGATTGGGATCAATCTTGGCACGGAATCTTAAAAATTAAAAAAATTTTTAAAAAATTAATTTTGAGTTAAATCATCATTCTTTTTGAATCTAGAATATGAGAAGGGGTTGTGGTGGGGATCGGGGGGGGGGGTTATAACCACTTTAGTAGTATTTTAAACATGATGGTTATAACGGGATAGATTTTTAAAGATTCATTATTTAAAATAAAAAAACAATATTGATATTTGCATCATTTTGCTTTTATGCTGACAGCCACATTTAATTTTCTAAGGAAGAGTTTTCTGCTTATACAGAATTGCAATAGTTATATAAAATGAAGAGTCTTATAATGCTTAAAATACAAGTGTTTATTTAATCCTAATTTAATAATTTATATTATAATTTTTTAAAATAAAATAAAAAATACGAAGAAAAGAAAGTAATTTAGACGAATAAATTAAAGGGTTTTAAAATAAAAGATATCATTATATTTGATTTATTGTTTATTATATTATTTTAGAATCAAATGGTACAGAAAGTATCTGATATTATACTCGAAGAAACTAGTAACGATGGAAATTTAGTCGATACCAAAACTTATCACAACTCATTTATAACTTATATAATGGGATATGCAGGAACGAGTCGATCCGAATATGATGTGAATATCTTTTTCCGAGCATGTCTCTTGACAAGATAATTAAAAAGATAAAGAACTTTTTTCAGCAGTTCTTATATAAATTTTTTAATTTTTTTTTAATGATTATTTCTTTTGCTTCCTTTTTTCATTCTTTCTTTATAAGGGCCCTGTTATAATACATTGTATAACTTCTATATATATTATACATTTATACATCTAATATATATTTTTTTATAAAATTCATTCTTATTCATATTGGATATGAATACGTTTTTCCAAAATTTTATGACTTAAATTAAATATGGGATAATAATAATTGGTTTGTAATTTTTAAATACCAATCACTAAAATTTATATCTATTATATATTCTTCCTATTTTAATTAGATTTGTGGTAAATATTTATTTCAAAAATTAATACGCCATATATATATGTTATAATCTAAACCTTAAGTATCATTGTAAAATAAATATATAGTTGGTAGTAGTACTGAAGTAATATCTACTTTACTAAACATAATTTATCAAGATAAAGGAAAATTTATGAATAACCTCTCATAAAAATGTAAGTATATTTCTTATTCATACTTCATAAAATAAAAGGGGAAATTTCTGATTCACCCGTCATCAAATAAGTGTGCCTTATATATTTTAAACTAGATGAATAATGGTTAATAGGTTTTTTTAGATTATCTTATACGTGATTCTTTGTATGAATAAATGTATGATATAGGTTTTATTATAATAAATAATGAAATACATCATTTTTTACGAAAGATATTTTTAACTAATAGAGGTTTTATATGTAAAAATATTACTTAAAGGAGGGAAAATTGTATTGAAGAAGTTTTATAAAATATCGAGGAAAATAGCATAAAGAATCTTGGGGGGCAAGAGAGAGAAAATAACGCTGAATGAGTCATGAGAGATTATTTGCTGAAAATAATAAAGCTTAGATACATAAAGTGAATAATTACGTTAGCAACCCTTTATTCGTAAAAAGAGAGATTATTTGGTTGATCACTCTTTTAACGGATCTATTCCTTTAATTCTTTTTATAAAAATGCTTAGATCACATAGTTTTAGAATTCCTTCAAAAATTAAAACACATATATATATATTATAAACTTTATCAAAAATAGTCCTTCCAAAATTAGGACATATATATTATAAACTAGATTAAATATCGTTAGTTAGGGCGCCATTAACAATTATAAATATCAAAAGTAAAATAAGTATATAGTACATACAAAACGCATCTGTGAGAGAATCATTTTCTTTTCTTCCAAATGAAGGCAGCTGCCTTGAGTATTCCCTTCCCTAACAGTGCTAGGTTAAGGTTATACTCCGAAGTGCGTCTAGAAATAGCGAAAACAACCCGGTTTCAATAAATAAAATCAAATATTTTTATTTTACACAAAAAATTCAATATAAAATTTATAAATTTAGATATATTTTAAAAAAATTTCCAAGATCCTACCCGAGCCCGGCCCGAATTTTTTTGGCTTCGGGCCGGGCTCGGGCCGGGCCTAACTTTGCAGATCTCTAATTGTTATAGGCCAATTCAATTGGGTGGAGAGTGCCAGTATTACCCATATTCATTTTCGTGAATATGAACTTTATCATGTTCCGATCTAGCTGTAATGCTTTGTTTTTCCGTTTCATTAGCTCTTCCCCCATCCCGGAAAACATATTGCTCAATCTGTGCGCTTTTTATTCTGGACTCAGAGGGATATTCAAGGTGAAATTTGCAAGGAGAGAAGTGTAGAATAGGTATAGGTCCACGAGAACATGCTATGAGCATGACTGCGCTCGTCATTATTATTATAGTAATCAGCTCGATAACATTTAAATCTTCTACTATTTATGATGCGGGTTTAGGCAGACATAATTTAAAGGTCGCGAGTACTAAGTGTTTTATTTATTTTTTTAAGTTACGTTATTATCAATTTATTTTTTGAATCTAAAGGTAAGTTCGAAAATAGTAAAGATGTTAATTCGATATCAGAGTCTGGTAAAAGGATTGGTCTTTCAAGGTTTGTTTGGGACCTGAAGATCGTGGAAGAGTAGCCTACTTGTTGAAGATCATCATTCCAGGTTTTGGAGGTATGGCATATCTGATTGTCATTGGTGGATATCCATTGACGTTTTATGAGTTGTATAATTCTAGATAATCTAGCGTGTAGCATAAAATAAAGGTGAGCGGAAACTTTCTTTGCAAAAACAATTTCACGAGGGGTAGAGTCGGTAAATCTATCAGAGGACTTATAACTTTTCAGTGTTAGTCTTTCGTAGCCTGACAGGGTTAATAAAGAGGTCAGGTAACCACACGAAGCCGTAAATCTTTGGAGTTTTTGTTTATAGAATGATGAGGGCCTTGGATAGAATGTTATCAAAGGCTGTGATGAGTCCAGATATTTTTTTTTGAGAGCAACTTTGATAACTTCGGCTTTGGTGAAGGAACACGCTGCATTAAAGCGAGTTCCATTTTTTCTAATAACTAGTAAAATGTTCACCCCCCCCCCTCCTCCTAAAAAATATATTCAATATATATACATCACGATAAATAAAAATTCGAAGATAAAAAAAGAAAAATAAGTAAAAATAAGTGAAAAATTAATAGTTTTCTTTTAAATAAAGAGATTATGATTCAAAATTTATGACCCAAACCCTGTGATTGAACATCCTGTGCATAGAATACGCTTAGACTATTTTGCTCCCAACTATAACGTTGGCGCCAAAAAACTGCAATAAAGGATTCTACCTCCGAAATCTGTAGATGGCATTTCCTAAAAAAAACTCATCCTTAGGGTTGATGCTTTTAAAATGTTTTTTTTAAAAAATAACTTTTAATATGTATTTTTTTAAATTATGACTTTATAAAAAATAATTATATTTTTTTTTCCAAATACCTACCCTTGGGGATATAATGGCTTTGATATATATTTTTTAGGGGCCTTATAAGTTCACATTGAACAGGCGTGACATAGGCGTGGATTTTAAGATTGTAGGAAAAGGGGGGGGGGAATATTATTGAAAATTTAAAAAAAAAACACGATTGAAGAATCCCGTCATTCGTAGTAATTTTTTGATATTTTTTCTTTTAAAATCTCTGAAAGAATCAAATCTACTTTTTCCTTGTGGATGACAAAGGGATCCTGATATATATTGATTCGCATACATATTTGCAAGATTATTTTAAAAAGATTTACCCAGCCAAATGATGGCACAATCATTATGGAATTAATAAATTTTATATATTCTAAAACTCCTACATAGATTCCTGAAGTATTAGCCTCCATGTTGTTGGTGGATATTCAGTAACTATATTTCGGACCATTTACTGTAACGGTCTATAAACCCATATTTTATACAATTTATTGAAACCCGATATCACTAATGAATACATGAAAGGATTTCTAAAAAAAATAGCGAATACTCACTTAAAGGCAGAGATATAGTTCTACGGGCAGATTGTGACCACGGAACCCTAAGGACAAAAAAATAGCATTAAATTATCAAATATAAAACTTAAATTTACTAAAAGTTGCCTCAATATTGAAAAAAAATAATTTAAAATATGATAATTTTGCCCTTTTAATGTTGCATAACATATAAACGTATATAACTTAGTAATAATATTTTAAACCATTATATAATGTTGTGGTAAAAGATAATAAAATAAAATATAATGTAATAATATGTATAATAATTTATAATTTTAATAACCCATTATCGGCCATGATTTTTTGCAAATGAAAATAAATTATCCCGTCTTTAAATGAAATAAATAAAATTAAATGAAAATTTTTTATTAATTTTCAATCAATCATATTATATAAAAACTAGGGTTAATAAAGAGCAGAAGAACAGTTCTTGTAATCTCTGTAAATACGAATATAGAAGCCTTCCGGGAATATATCTTGGCTGACCCCTCCACTTATCCATGTTTCAATGCTCGCGATTAAATGTCTGGGATAAAATTTTGACTCCGATACGACCGAACCATCAATAATTTGGCTGGTGTTGAAAGTTACCATCCGATTTTTGCACGATTATCGCCTAGTTTATTGTATTTAAAAAAAAAAAATATATATATATATACCAGGAAGCCCCTGTCCCCCCACAAAAAAGCGTCATTATAATTTAAATTTCAATAACTCAATTAATTTTTTTTTTAGAAATCTAGGATCCAAAAAATGATAGAATTTGGAGGAAAGATAAACTAGATTCTCGATTAACTTCCAACGAGCTATATTGGTACCCATTATGTACCCTTAATCTGGTAAAGCAAATCTGAATATTTGACGCCTTTGGATTGACATCCAATATGGAACGAAAAATTTTTGTTTTAAAATTAAGAAAATTGATTTTCAAAGGAAGATGTTTAAAAATCATAAAAATTGTGTTTCGAGATGAGAAATTGGTACAGGATTGAATCCACTAGATTCAAGAAAGTAGTTGGAAACTCGCGGGGTTTTATTTGAACTTTCTAGTATTTTTCTAAATATACTAAATATTCCGGAACGGTGCCTGATGAATCATCCAGTATTATGATTCGTAGAAATTTATAGACTTTAGTTTATATAAAAAAATGTATAGGCTAAATCCAGATTAAAGTTTTCTGCACAATCATTCATGCCTTATTTCTTCGCGGAGCAAAAGTTTATTTCGACAAGACAGAACAGGACACCATGTCCATTACGCAAAAATGAGCTTAAAAAATTATTATCCGATAGAAGGATTAATATTCTGAATTGAGAGCATCGATTCTCTGATTTAAATCCCAATTAAAATTTATTGGAATATCGTGGAAAATAAAACAATTTAATATCTGCCCTACTACTAAGAGAACCCTAAAAAAGATGCAAAATTGTCGAGTATTTTAATTACATTTTTTTTAAGACTAACAGAGTAATTGTAATCGGCTAGTGAGAGAGGTAATTTAATTACCCAAGTTATGGCCCAGAGGAATCAGAGATCTTGTACTTATATTTAATTGATATTATGATTTTACAAACTATTTTGTTATTATCACTTAAAAAAAAATATTTATTAAAAAATACCGATAATTTCGAAATAAACCACTGGAGCAAATAAATAATAACTTCTTTTTTTAAAAAAAATAATATGGAGTTATAAATATACACACTCTAGGAAAAAAAAATAACTCACATTTTCAATTGGCTTCTAATATATCTATCCGTTTCAAGTAGTGTTCTTTAACGGCTCGTTCTGAGCCGATTTTTAAGAACGGCTAACTCAATATTTCATCCAGAATAAATATTACGCGAGTCCTGAAGATTTTTCTCATAGAAGGAACAAAGGTTCTAGACATATATTATCGAAATCTCGAGGAGGCTTAGGGTAATATGCTTCTGGTTAAAATATTGAGTTAGCCGTTTTTAAAAACCGGCTAAAAACGAGTATACTTATAAGCAATATAATATTTTTTTTTCACATAATTCTGTATACATTAATATAATCTGTGTTACAAACTTCTTGAACAGTTTTGACGTTTAAATAAACATCCATTTCTGGATTATCTAGATCGAATATTTTCACGTAATTGTATGGCCCAGCAAGGCTCGCTATCAACTATATATTTCAAAAAAAAACAAACCTTAATTCGTATAAATACAATGAATAAAACGATAAGAGATGATATATTTATCTTATCATGGCTATGGGGGGGGGGCTAAGATTACCTCCTCCTGACTCATTTCTATTGTGTAATCCTTCTTTTGGCTAAACATCTCGCCAATCGATGTCCTCTGGGACTTATGAAAAATATCGTTCACTATCCTGGCTCCCTCTAATATCTCCTCGCGTAAGAATGACTCTATTCCTTCACCGATTCCGTTTTTAGTTCGCACCAACTGTACATCGCTTTGAATTAATTATTTATCTATTTTAATTTAATTATTATACTTGAATAAAGTCCCCGTTTTGTATACGTTGTAGGTGTCCGGTGATTTCGTTAATTCGCAAGCGTCGTCATAATCAAAGTAAGATTCTAAGGAATAAAAAAAGAAAGAAGGATATTAGATTAAGAATACTTCTACTCATGTATAAGATACATTTTTATCATTTGAAAAAAAAAACCTTAAATAATAAATTTTAATATTAAGCCCCGATTTGTGGTCCAATTTTTTAAAAACGGCCAGATTAAGATTTTAGCCCATAATAATATGGTTTAGGGCCTCAAGATTTGGCGAGCAGTAGCCCCAAAAATGTCTGTCATCTCTGAGCAAAATCATCCAGGCTAAATACAAAATTATTAAGGTTCATAATCTTATGCGAGCCGTTTATTAAAAGGATCGGCACAAATAGAATATTTTTTAACAGTTACTTTGAAGGTCACCAAAAAAAAGAAAAGAAAGCTTTTATTTTATTTAAAAAGATGTAATAAATTATTTTTTTAAAAAATTAACTAGGGTGCGAGTAACGGCCTAAAAAAGTTTGGCTCCGTATTTTGAAGTTCCTTATGCTGAGTTGGCTTTGAGAATCTTCAGCAGACGAGTTGTCCAGCTTAGTTATTCCCTTGGCTAATTTGAGTACGTAGAATCCAGTGTAATATTCCTTGACATAGAGCTTTTCACCCACTTTCATGATATCCATCTGGTTATAAATTTATGACGATAAAATTATGATATCTCGTTTTGGGGATAAAGGAATCCACGAGGAAATTTAGAATCTCTTTACATTCCAGCATGAGTAGAATGCCTACCCATTAAATTTCAGATTACCACCATAAACCTTTATCTTTTTTAATCTATAAGAAAAATCAATATGAAAGCTGATATAAAAAATTAAAAATACTTTAAAAGATTCTAGACTTAATTGCTTGAAATTTACACTGTATATTCTCTATACATGTTGCACATGGCAATAATCAGATTTTTTTCAAATTAAAATTTTTCCCTCAGACTAATTCCAATGGGTTACATATCCAAATACGATATATATATATATTAATATAAATATTTGATTTTAAATTATATGATGCATAAATAATAAGCTAGTTCTTTAAAATTATTTACACACTTTAGATCAGATCATATTAGTAATTATTCCTCATTAATGATATTTGCTTCTCTCTTCTAGTTATTCCTCTCAAGAATCCGAAACATCACTCTGCCAAGAAAGATAAACAGCTATTGGACTACGCTTAGGGTACCATCTTCTCTATTTCAAATTCAATAATGGATGTGGCATTCGACATGAGAAAAATTAATATCTTAATAGGAAAGATTACCAAAAATGGTTTTATATATATGCCAAGAATCCCTAGGATCTCAATATAGCAGGTTAAAAAAAAGACCAGACGTCATTACATCATAACATTTAGGAAAGGCACACAATTAAGTAATTTACATGTATTGGTCCGATTTGCCGCCAATAACATTCTTTCGGAATTAAAACTCTCTCCTTTTTTAAAAATCTTAATTAATTTAATCTTCATTCACCAGTGCTACGTACCACGTTTTAAAGACTTTGGACCAGACCAGATGATTTTTATACACATTTTGTCGGATTACTATTTATTTTATTTTTTTTAAAAAATTGTAAAATAAATATACCCGAGTCACGGCTTCGGGCATAAGAGCGAATCGATATCCTGACAGGTCGTAACAATGATTTGTCGTATCGCCTTTGCGATTTAGCAGGCACACCTTCAGCGTTTTCCCGTCCAAATTATGGAAGGCAAGGGAATTGGTTGGATTTAACTAAATAAATAAATTATGAACATATTGGCCAAAGAACCATCGCTCACTCGGCATAAAATTTAAATTTCATTTTAGAGGATGAAACTAATTATATCATTGGATAGCTTCATCATTAGACTACTTAATAACAAAAAAAAAATCTATGTATACAAACCTATTAGTGTTTTGGGTCAATTTTTACAAAAGGCCCAATTTAGATTTCAGCCAAAATAATATTACTACTACCTTTAATAGTATTAGAACTGAGGTGTAAATAAATGTCCCTGTTTTTAACTATTTACCAAAGAATTTGGGGTAAGATGGCAAAGCCATTGGGGTAAGATGGGACTATTGGGGTAAAATGGAAAAACCCTTTGGGGTAAGATGGCTGTTATAAAATTTTAACACAAAGCACAATTTTATTTTTTATTTTTATTGTTATAATAAACACCATATAATTTACAAATGTTAAATATTTAAAAAAAAATAAATTATCTTCACAATGAGGAAGCACATTCGTGTAGCCATCGGAGGGGAGGGGGGGGGGTAGTAATCACTGTAAAGAAATTTTTTCGAAAAATATAAAATATCTAAGGAATTGTGAAATGCAAAGTATTTAATTCAAATGGGTCATATTTTATTTAAATTGTAGTAAAAAATTATTAATTTTTATATTTTTTTTCCTTGTGTATCTTAATATATTTTTTTTATCTACCAAAAACATAAAAATTATTATAATTTAATATAAAAAATTATAAAACCCAAACCTAATACCGCAAATCATAACAAGTTATTTATTCATCTTCACACTCTGATGCACAATGATTGCTAATATAAATATCGAAACAAAATGAAGAATCTAAAAAAGATAGTTAAAGGTCTTCAGGATGTTAGTAATCATTAGACCGAATTTCCTGCGTATAAATATCTTTAAGTTGTACAAGATGAGAAAAACTGCAAAAAGCATTCCCAACTTGAGGGATTCTCTTCTATATCAAACTATTAAAGCCTTTTTTCGATCTAAAACAACCTATTCTGATTGCTCTTCGTGAAAAAGCAGAATGGCCATAACCAGATATTTCACCTGAAAGGCTAATACATCATTAGAGTCAGTGTGACATTCTAATTTTTCTTATACATTATAATGTATTTACAAAATTATTTAATTACACAACAAGTTTATTCAATATTTTTCATAAAAAGAAATGATAAGGATTCACTTACACGAATATTATTATATCACGAGTAAGAAAAACTAAGACAAAATATCGACCAATCATTTAACGAGATTTATGCGAATGTTGAGCGAAAAGCGAGAATACATGATTTAGAGATTCGCGAGGCCTCGACTTGCACCTAGACAAACAATCGTTCTTATATTAACTTGGGCTCAATCGAGGATTATTGTAGTTATTGCACTTTTGGATATATTTTTTGACTCAAATCAATGAGCGATTTGTGATTGATCAAAGAAAGAAAGAATGAAGGAAAGAAGGAAGGAAGGAAGGAAGGAAGGAAGGAAGGAAGGAAGGAAGGAAGGAAGGAAGGAAGGAAGGAAGGAAGGAAGGAAGGAAGGAAGGAAGGAAGGAAGGAAGGAAGGAAGGAAGGAAGGAAGGAAGGAAGGAAGGAAGGAAGGAAGGAAGGAAGGAAGGAAGGAAGGAAGGAAGGAAGGAAGGAAGGAAGGAAGGAAGGAAGGAAGGAAGGAAGGAAGGAAGGAAGGAAAGAAAGAAAGAAAGAAAGAAAGAAAGAAAGAAAGAAAGAAAGAAAGAAAGAAAGAAAGAAAGAAAGAAAGAAAGAAAGAAAGAAAGAAAGAAAGAAAGAAAGAAACTCTATGTTAAATGCGATTACTTAGAAATTGTTTTTAGCATATATTTTAATTTTGATATTGCAATTAAATATTTCTCTCAAAATTGTATTACGAGGATATAAATGTATCTGAAAGGCCATATCTGTTGGCTTAATTTCAGAATTTGAATCTTGCTAAGAAATAATTAATTTTAATAAATAATCCACTTAGAAAGGATGTAGAAGCATAGCATACTTTTAAAAAATATTTCGAAATTTTTTTCCAAAAATCTATTTAAAATAACTGTATAATTTTTGGGAACAAACAAGGAAGATCACCCGTTCTTCGTAATAAAAACCTCTCTCAGCGGTGCGACATCAGAAAATAAATTGAATGGACTAGCTTTACTTAAATATAGATAGAGATTTAATCTTCAAATTACAAAACAAATTATTGAAATTTTGATGCAATCACAAAGAAGATTAAATTTCCATTTATGAAGGAATTTTTTATATTGACTTTTTAAATCATTCACATATATTTAATGCTATTTTTAATGTAATTTACATATTGGGTTATGTAACTATTATAATTTTTTAATAAGCTCTTAGATATATTTTTGTATTTTCCAATATTTTATTCTATTTGTTTCGAAATTGTGACTATTTAAAAATCTAAAATTTCAATATAAATTTCACCCCCCCCCCCTTCCACGTTCCTATAAAATTCCTGGCTAACGCTCCTATGGGTACAGATAAAATGGATCATTCTTAGCACAAATTGATTGTGCCAATTTGGGAGTTTTGACGCATTTCATCCAGCATTTGCGTTTTTTAACCCTATGGATTTAACATTTGCCGCTCATTACACAATCCCAAATTTTTATTTCGATTATAAATTTGATTTTTTTTTTCCTATGCAACATCAATTATCTTTTATCTGCCGTTTAACCCCGGAGGGTTAATAATTCACTTTAAATGATTCTAAGAAAATTTTCGGAATGAAGGCTAAAAAAGGACAAAAAAACTCCGCACTAAATTTCGGACGAATATCCTAAATATATGGAAATATTTGAAGAATCTTAAAAGCAAAATGCACTTTCAAAAAAAAATGTTGGTTAAAAATAGGTTAAAAAATTATTAATGATGATTTATATATAACTATTGAATAAACTCTAAATGAATATATGGTAGATGATAATGTGTATATAAAAAATATATCTGTTGACTAAGCTCGGAAACAATCCCTAAAGATGTAAAAGCTATATATATACATTTGCCTTCTTACCTCACCTATCTCGGGCAAAAAGGGTTTTTATTGATTCCCCCTTTTCAAAAATATTTTTAAATTTATTACCCACACCTAGTGTTGTTAAACGGCGAACTTAATATTCCATCCAGAAAAATACTCTACGCAACCCTGAAGATTTTGCTCGTAGAAGGAACAAAAGTCTAGACATGTATCAGCGAAATCCATTAAAATTTCAGTTAACCGTTTTAAAAAACCTGCTCAAAATGAATCGTTTAACAATATTACCCACACCCTATCCCATTAACTTTAAAAAAAGCATAGACTCAGCCAGGGGGTTGGAGAACAAGGGGGAAACACTCTTCCCCCCTTCGGAAATTTGTCTGTTCTCGTGAATATCATTTTGAGCTAATCCCATCTTCCCCTCCCACACACAAATATATATACTTTGTCGGCTGAAAACCATAAATTGTACAAATATCCCTTAATATATAACTTATTATAAAATAATTAAAAGTTAATTAAAATGCATATTACTAAGTGTGTTATGACAAATTGTAATCTTACGTAATATTATTCTGAACTAAATGGGGATATTTATAAAAATCGACCCCAAGTCGGGCAGTTAAATTCACTTTTAGTTAAATATAATAGTGTATATATATATAATTTTTTAACCTGATTAACTCTGTCATCTCTATTTACTCGAAGAAAAAAAAATAAATTGTTAATACAAAAATTCAAAAAAAATATAATAAAAGAAAGACAAATATTTATAATATAAATTATACGTTATTACCTTTGAGCTTTAACTACACATAATGTGTAGTAATATAATGTATAATAGGAAAGATAGAAGAAGAAAAAAAATTAAACAAATATATACAGAAAATTCTGTCATAATTCAGTAGTGTAGTATGCATTTTGATTTATTAATAATGATTATATGTATAGAATAATTTTATTGTTCAAAATATTATAATACTTTATAAATTGAAACTAATTACATATAAAAATTGAAACTTAATTTTGGTTAATTTAATAAACATTTTGGACCCTAAGCAGAGATTATGATTTCTTGGCATAAATCATATAACCAATCAAAAACAGGCATAAAATTGGAACTTCAAGATTTTGATAATTTTTTTTTCTCAGTATTAACTGCCATAAATGACATGGTATGGTTTAGAAAGCCCCACTAGCTCTAAAATGACATATCATGATTGAAATAATATATAGATATAATAAATACTCATAAAACTTTCCCAGATTATAGAAGAGTGATTAAACTTTCCCATAAAATTTAATTTACATACAATAAATGATTGTATATTTTTGGATAATAAATAATAAAATATTCTGTCATGCAAAAATCTTGAGATGATTTCATTTTCAAAAATATTTATTTTTTTCTCTAAGTAAACTAATAAAAACTATGTAATATTAGGATAAAATTTTAATCTTCTGGTGTTTATTTAATTTTTAAAAGAGATCAAATAATTTGCCGAAACCCGGGGATTACCTAACCACAGTCTAACCCTATTTTTGTAAATCCATATTATTTAATTGATATATAATTAGAATACCTCTCTCAGTCGTTGACATTGACAGAACACTTAAAAAAGTCATTAACGATAAGACATAGGTATTCATTTTATATCAAATATTCAAAATTGGTTTTAATTTAATTTTTTTGAAAGGTAAATTAAATTAAATTTAATTATATAACACACAATAATGCATTAAAAATAAGGATATCATTATATTCTACTTTATATAAATAAGATCCTATTGGATCAAATAAAATGTTTATGAGAATATGACCTTGACCTCTAAAGTATATCCAATTTTATCTCGTAAATTTTAAAGTGTAATCTATAATTGCAATATTTATCCTACGAACGTGAATTGATTTAAATTATCAATCCTTATTTTATTTTATAGCTGATCAAACCTATGAAAAAAACCAGTTTGACCTTGAACCCAATTACAATTTAATATAAAAATCCTAGATTTATTTGCTATTTTTTGGCAGCTATTTTTGTTAAGATCCAATATTTACCCATAAAATATAGTTTAACAAAAAAAAAAAAATACTAAATTGATTCTCAATTCCATCTTAATTAAATTATTTATTTTTTTGGGGGGAAAAGTTAGCGTAAAATCAGTTTAAATTTAAAACAATGTCTCTAAATACGAAATCGGCCATTTTGGGATTCATTTTAGTTTTTGCCTTCAAAACCATTTCTACGTCAGGTAAAACAATTATGCGAAACATAGTTTTATGAAAAGGTTTTTTTTTTTTTCATGATTTAGAAGAGATATAATTTTTCTAAACTTAAGAATTTTTTTTTAATAATCAATTAAAGGAAAGTTAATGTCTGTATTGTCATTTATACCAATTTGTCTTTGTGAGCGTACACATCCCTAAACATATCTAATCTATTAAAATTGCAATATAGATAAATAGATAATTTATATATATAAATAATTGTAATATTAATGAAACAGCTGCTGGGCGTCTTATATAAATGATTTTATCTATTTATTTGTATAAATTTCTTCAGAATGGAAAGACCGCGTTTGCAGCAAGATTGGCGAAAGTGGTCCTTACAATACAAAAGATATTTTTCTTTCCATTCAGATTCCCCGACTCGATGTAAAAAAATAGATAATATTTTGTTAATATATTGTACATTAGTAAAAAAAATCGTGTTATAATCGGTTTTAAGTAAAAAGCCGGATTAGGGTCGATTTTAAAAACCGGCCAGATTAAGATTATAAAACCGAAATAACATTTATGTAACCCTGATGATTTTGCTCATAGATGGCATAAAGGTTTGGGCTTGTATCAATGACATACCTAGACTGACGAAGCATTCATAATAATGCATTTGAAAGCATCGTTGAATGCTAATGAGCTGGACCCGCCATTTTGGTATAACCCGTATAGTAATTATTCTCATGTCTTAAAAACTACCATTAATTCGATAACTTGCTTCCTTCTTATCTCGATGATCAAGCAATTCTTTAATAAAGTTGGCGTCAGACATGGGGAACAAACTGGTCTCTGGTAATCAAAATGGCGTTCTCAGCTGTTTTTTATTGATTTACACTTAATGAATGCATCGTCAATCTAGGTAATATTATATGTCATTGAATTATAACCAAAAAATAGCATTATGTAAGCCATAGAGATTTTACTCAGAGCTGGCAGAAACGCTCGGACAACAATCTTGCCCAATCTCGATGCTTATACATAATATTATTTTTAGCTAAAATCTTACTCTGGCCATTTTGGAAGAAAAAGAAAAAAAGAGAATTGTAATTAGGTCGTCAACCTTGATCTCTTTCGTCTAAATCATTTAAAAAATTAATTTTTTTTTTTTTAAAAAACCGAACCTCTCAAGGGAATTGACGATAAGAACCCGTTTTTCTTGTGTGATCAAGTTTTGTTCATGAATGAATTTAATAATATCCTTAAAACCTTATAAAATTTATCAGTCCGCAAATTCAATTGGCGAGAAAAGGTAACGAGATAATTTGGTCCATAGGCGGAGAAAATATTTACGCGAGACGCGAGGAAGAGACCGACTGCTTTACGAACTCGGCCAACGGCGGAACTAAAGACCAATTGTATTTGGCTAGTAGAATTCTAGGAAACAATTTTACCTTCAACTTCGATAGCGACGTATAGTTTTTTTTATATATATCAATCAATCAATCAATCAAAATTTTTCTTCTCATAAATCTTTCTCTTAAATATAAAATTGGAATATTTTATATGTTATTTTATTTATTTCTACTATTAATAAGTTTACAATTAAATATGAGTTTTTAAATATTAACTCCTTTTAAAGGAAAACCAATGTCCATGAAGAATCTCAATATCAAAAAAAAAACTAATATTTTTTTAAGAACGCCGAATATGCCATTAATTAGTGCGCTGAAAATAAAAATTGTTATTAAGAAAATTTATTTAAAAAAGATCTGTATTCAGTGTACGCTAAAAAATATTAAGATTAGGTTTTACTTTAAAATTAAATTATTTTAGTCAAGAGGGAGAAGTAGCATAGGCCCATCAAAAAAGTTTAAAATTTATCTACCAGAGCTTGAGATAGCGTAATATATTTTAATATTATAATAGCTCGCTATGGCTAAGTGGTTAGTGTATTAATATTTTTGGGGGCGTTTCAAATCCCTATTCGTTTTAATTAATATCTATATTTAAAAAAATAAAAAAATTTGGTTAAAATGATAGTTTATACAAACAAATTTATATAATATATAACACTTTTGCAAGGATTTGGATAGGTTTTTGTAAGATATTTTGAAATAAAAAATCTAATTTTAAGTTTAATAAATAATATACGTTTAATAGTTGACGACAATTCAAGGAGACTCAATCAAAAAGCAATTTCTAATATGCTACTACATATTCGAAAATTTTAAAAACAATATAACCTGTACGCCACCAACTCCATCCAATGCAAGAGTAATTGAATTTAAATTTAATTCTAAAATTTTCTTTGAATTCATTTTCAATTCACTTAATTTGATTAAATGTGATAAGCATAGCTGTATGCTCATTACATCTTAATAGAGGAGGAAAACATATTTACTTTTTATTATTTATAGACTAATATATTAAAATTTAATTTTTTTTTAAAAGTCTTTTACATATATTTTGTTAGACAAATTTAACGCAACGTGAAAACCACATTATAGTAACATCTAAAGATGATCAAAGATCCATCGAAAACTCCTTCATCCTCAGGATTTCTGGAGATATTAAAATTCAGGGCACCAAACACAAAGTCCTCGTATTATTACATACATGCCCAGGTTTTAAAAATATATTTCCAAAATTTAATGTAACTATGAAAATAAAGATTTACTCCATCATATTTATATGGATTAGTACAGACAATGAAAGAAAGGTAGAAAAATCTAAATTTTAAGAATAATATCGAATGTGGACAAAAAAATTGTCAATTTAGGACGTCTCTAACTAAAATGATCCCAATACACAATATAATTAAATAGAGTTATATCTATATTTGTTTTAATATCTGTCTTCCTATGTATTTTTTTATATATCACCTGAATGTAAACATAGTGAATCGAAATAAAAAAATTTTAAACCAATCCCCCCACCTTCATTATTTTTTCAGCCAAAATATCCGTTTATATAAATATTATATATTTTTTAAAAAAAATATATAATATTTATATTAAATCCTTCACAATTTTTTGTATAAAAAGATAGCTATAAAAGTTAAGGATAAGGATATGTATTAAATATAATTTCGGTTTTCTATATGAGGTTTATGGTTAAATTATAAATAATACAATAAACAAAGTTATGTAAAACTTTATTTAAACAACTTTACATGCCAAATATATTGATTTAATTAATAATTATATCATAATAAAATGACTTGTTTTTAAAAAAAATAATTTATTATTAGGTTTTTTATCATAAAAATAAGATATTATAAAACAATGTCATATATAAGTTTAAGTTAAAAAAAACGATTGATACAAATGTATATTTTTATAATATGGAAAAACATTTTAAAAAAAATATCAGGTGGCGAGGTCGGGCCATGATGTTTTAATTAGATCTATTATAGACACGGCGATTTTTTGCTTGAGTTTATAAAATGGAGAAAGGGATGATTTTTTTATTAATTTGGATATTATTTTGAAGAGATCTAATGCCGCTGGTCCAAAAGAGCAGGTTGATATAGCTGCTATGGGAACAAAGTGGTTGTCACACATTAGGTTTGAGTATTTTATATTTTTTAGAGATTCGGCTATGTTAAGGGGATCATGCGAATTATTAGATGTAGCCATGAGATCAATGCAGGTAATATCCCACATTAAAGGCTTTCCCATTAAAAAAAGGTACGATTGTTTTGCCGTCAGGACGTTTTTTTTATCTAGCGACTTAATCTAATAAAATAAATTCTTGATGCCAAAATAGTTCTTCCATCTTTATATAGTTGTTTTGCTATTTCGTATATGTCAGTCCATCCTACCTCCGCTATATTCCTAGGATAGAGTAATTTTTTGATAACAGTTATAATGTTTATTCCTCCATAAGCTATAAATAATTTTTTTTAAATTGGCCTCAGTTTGAGGAATATTTTTCACATTTAATATATATATTTGATATAATCAACGTAGTCTTCGATGGAACAATCTTCTTTTTTAAAGTCCTGGAGAATAATTTTATCCATAAATTCTAAATACATATAATTTTTTTTATTTATAAACAGAAAATTTTTTTTATAATATATATTATTAAACTTGACCGAAGACCAAAAATAGCGCGACTTAGATTTTTTTTTTATTTTTATTTCGTCGCCATTTTTTATAGTCAAAACAATAGATTCTTTATTATAAAATTGTTTCCTATATATAGTCTTTTATAGTTATGTCATTTAACTTCTACTAATATGCAATTACATTGACCTCCATAAGATAATATTAAATGTAAGAAAGTTATAATAATATATAATTAAAATAGCGTAACCTTTTAAAAAATATATATAAACATTAAAATATAACATAAGCCAGGTCTGCACACTTGGTAAAAGTTCCTCAAAACCCGGCAAAGACCATAATAATTTTGGTAGTTGAGAATTGAAATAAAATATATATAAAGTCACAATGCATTTAAAAATACAATCAGAATATGAAAGTTGCATGGACCTTGGTTTTTGATCAGGCCTGGCCATGTCTTTAAAAGAAATTTTCATCAGGAATCTAAAACTATAATAATTTTGAGAAATGTTTTCCAAACTTCGTCCAAGTCCATATTAATTGTGAAAAATTTATCTCAAGCCCAGGAAAAGCCAGAATAATTTATTTATTCCTTAGATCCAGAAAAATAGGTCTGATGTAAGGGGTTTATAAGAATTGAATTTGTCTAATATGTACCTATTTTTTTGCCATTTTATATTATTGGGAAAATATTTCAAAATTATCATTAAATGAATGGGAAATATCGGATTTACCTATTATTCTTCTGGTTAACTCCTGGTATGAAATTCATGAATATATAATAAAAGTATCATGCTGAAAATATGTTCATTCTAATTTAAATTTTAAACAAACCACCACCCTTCTAAATGATTTATTACTAAGTTACAAAAATATAAAATTAAATTTAAGACATTATTAATTAGAATAGAAAAAATAAAAAGATATCCAAGTTAACAAATAATAAGAGGTTAACTTCAATCATAGTCAAATTATATATAAGTAAAACAAAAAGGTTATACATTTAATCAAAAATGTTATAATTAGTTATGAATAATATACATTCTACAATTTTGAAGTTATGAGAAAATATACAAAACTATGAAATGCATGTAGAAAGACCAAATTTTCAGAAAAAATAAGAGAGATGCAAATATTTACTTATGAATAAAAATTACCTAATTAAATAAAACATATATAGTTGTATAAAATTAAAATATTTAATTAAAGATTTTTTAATTGTGCACATAAATAAATGGGATTAAAGTCCTAATTGAAAGTATCCTTAATCTAAAATTCCATGAATTAGCGTGGACACAAGCCACCCTTCCTACCAAGATGGGAGGACTAGGCATCAATTCCCCTTCCGATCTTGCCTTAACTGCCTTTATATCGAGCTGTCTTTTAACCAAAAATTTAGTCAATCCTTATTCCTTAAATTCTAACTCTTCCTTTGATAGTGCCATCATTGAATGGATATCTATATTCATTGCCGACCACCCAATTCCAGAAACGAACAAGCAGAAGGACTGGGATAAGCCCATTATTGCAAGCTGCGTCGAATCTCTCCTTTCCAGTATGCAATCATTGGACCGTCCCTTATTCTCCTCTCTGCTTAATGGTTCTGGACATGAGTATCTCGAAGCCATTCCATCCGCGAACTTACAATTACAATTGACCCAAAATGAGCTAACCCATGCTATAGGCATCCGTTTAAATTGCTTAGTAACCCAACCCCACATCTGTGCCGGCTGCAGTTCTGCTGTTTTGAGTAATGGTAGGCATAGTCTACATTGTCGTTCATGTAAAGGCCGCATCGTTAGACATAACATTTGCAATTCTATAATTCTTAGAGCCCTGAGATCCGCTCAAATTCCTTCTATTCTCGAACCCTCTGGTCTTTTCAGATCTGATGGGAAACGCCCTGATGGGATATCTCAAATTCCCTGGAAGCGAGGCCAATTCTTGGTCTAGGATTACTCTTGTATTGATCCATTGGCTCCTTTCAATCAATCCCTTAACATTCTGGAGAACAAGGAACTTCTAAAAATTGCAAAATATTCAGAAATATCCTAAAATCAATTATTCATTCCCATCATTTCCACTACCTTGACAACCTTTTGGAATCGTGCTCTTACCTTCTTCAAGGAATTTGGATCGTTAATCCGCAAACTAACAGATGAACCTCGTGAAGGCTTCTTCTTAAGACAAAGACTCGCAATAGCAATTCACAGGACTAATTACATCAGCTTCATTGGCAGCCTCATCTCACATGATGATAAGAATATATTTTATATAATTTTAATCGCGTTATATAAATTTTATAATATTTATAACTATATATTTTCTCGAATATAATGTATTACATTTTTGAAATTACTTAAATATATTGTTTTAAATTAAAATTATTAATATATTTTATTAACATATTTTATAAAAAATAATGGAAAATTATAGAAAAACCCCAAATAAATATAAATTTTTAAATAACACCTAATAAGATAGGAAAATTTTTGATTCATCCATCAACAAATAAAGGAGAAAATTCTGATTCCCCAATATAATGGTATAAAATTTTAAATTATACCTAAATTCAAGAAATTAAAATAGTATTTAAATAAATCTCTTATTCCTCTTGAATTGGTACTTGATGCATTAGAGTTCTATTGATCCCTAAATATTCACGAATAGGTATAATATTAGGAGTGTCTTCAGTCCATTCAATGCACATTCTAGTTTTTCTTCTGGACTGATATTTTTCATATAATTACATATGAAACAATGATATTAATTGTCATAGATTTAGGAGGAGGAATAAAAAGTGTTTGGTTTTTTAACTCTTAAAATAATTGAAAATTATTTATTAATATTAAAAATTTACTTTGATAAAGTGTCACCATTACTTTATTTTCACATCCATATAAATTTGTAATTGCTATCAGCTAAACCAACCAATTGATTTAAAAGATCTATAAATGGGTTCCAGAGCTTGCAGGACTTTTTATTTTTATGTGCTTACCATCTAATGAGATAGAGCAGTTTGGAAATCCATGTTTCTCAAAATATTCTTGTGGAATATAAATATATACCTAAATTAGATACCTTCTCACAATGTTCTCAAGTTGGAGGTGGATATCTTTAAAAATTTTCCATATAGCATCACCTCTGGAATAATGGTAGTTATGCATTTGAGTAAATTGGCCATATTATAAATCACATAGAATTACTATTGGCTGAAAATTGCTATGATGATTATCATTAGGCAAATATTTTTTAAAAGAACACTATGTTAAATTTGATTTAGAGGATTATTATAATAGAAGAAGATACCTTGCTAAACCATGCACAACAATTTTTGTAGTTAATATGCAAAAATATTTTAAAATCTTGGAAACATTCTGTATGATTGATATTTAAGATTTAGGGTGAGGATCATAATCTCTCTTTAAGATTCTTATTTTTTATATGTCAAAAATGTTTATTAATTTAACCAAAATTAAGTTTCAATTTATATATATATAAATTACCTTTAATTTAAAGGTATTATGATAATTTGAACCATAGGCGTAGCCAGGAGGGGGGGGAGGAAAGGGAAAATCCCTAACCCCCTTCAGAAATTTATCACTTTTTGTAAATATTATTTTTAGCTAATAAAAAATATCCCCCTTAATCCTCCCCCCACTCCCTGACTCTCAAAAATATATGCATATATCTTAAAGAATAATTTGAAAGAAAGAATGTAAAATTTGATATTTTATTATAAAAATATTCATCATAATTTATACATTTTTGGGAAAATAAATTTATAAATATATAAAATAAACCAAGAATGTTTTTTAATAAATGGAATATAAGCTAAAGATAAGTCTTAAGACAAAAGTGAAATGTATTATAATTTTTAATAATAGATCAGTAAAATTACTAAATAATATAATATATCAAATATAATTTTTTATAAAGTGAGTAATTTTAATTTATTTATCTTAATAAAAGTAAAATATAATTATAAAACTATAAATCATAAATTAAATAAAAATATTAAAGCACAATACAAACAGGGTAATATTATATGTAGATTTACAGTATATCTAATTTTATCAATTATCATATGACAATCAAGTAATTTTTACCAATATAGCGAATTATATATTTTACAGAAAACTACAAAATATTGATAAGGACATCAGAAAATATCTTTTAAAAACATTGTGGGATAAAAAATATGAAGATTAAATTTTTATATAATTTTTTACTTAAAATAAATAGATGGCGTTAAATAATTGAGTGCAAATTGTTGCTATATTATTTTTCAAGAGCATTGATTAATAAATATTTTTAAATTATTAATTGTTATATTTTCTCTAATTGTCAAATATGTCTGTAAAGGTGGAATTTTATTTAGTACGTTGTAACTTATTCTATATAATAGAGAAATATCAACTATATGTCTACTTACCTTTTATAAATAAATTTCTTATAATTGTTTAACCCCTTCTAATTTTTCTAAAAAAATTAAAAATTAATGCTTCTACTGCTAAATAAAACTCTTAAGAACTTTATTTAATTGTGGACATCACTAACCCCATTTTTTTTTGCTACATTACCTGTAATCCGCTAATTACTTTTTTACAAAAAAATAAATACTCAATTTTGTAAGAAGTATTTATAGAGATAATAATGGTATAATGGGTAAATGTCTAGAAGAGAAGAGAGGAGAGGAGCAGGGATCTAAATCCAAGTCAAGCAATTTTATTTTCTTTTTCCCCCTTTTCCATTTATTTCTTATCCAATCCGTAGAGCCATGCATTTAAAACAAAAACGTGAGAGAAGGCATCCAAAGTTGTTGTTTTTTTTTAAAAATGTCAACATAAAACGATATAATATATATTATCATTCCAAAATAATGATCCAACAAATACTTATTTTTTTAACTTGATCAGACCTATTAAATTAGGTTTGACGTAGAATTCAAATATTTATCATTTAATTTAATTTTTAAAAAAAACGCTAGATTCATTTGCTACTTTTGGCAATCTATTTAATAAGATCAAATATTTACCCTAACATAGAGGGTAGATAACTGAAAAAATTTTTAAATCATTTTAATTTTATTATTTTGGAAGAGTTAAGTGCAAATCAAGTTTAAATTCAAAACAAATGTCTCTAAATACAAAATTGGCTATTCTGGGATTCATTTTAGTTTTTGCCTTCAAAACCATCTCTACATCAGGTAAAAACAATTGTGTAGCATCATAATTTTCATAAAATAGGTTTTTTCATAATTTTAAGAAGAAATATATATATATTTTTATAACTTTAAAATTATTTATAAAAATATTGAATTTTTTTTTAAAAATAATAAACAATTTGAAACGAATTAATCTGTAATAATTGTCATTTTTACCTAATTTGTTTTTTCTGTGAGTCTTACCCATCACTAAGATATCTATCACTCTTAAGACAAGAGATTAACCGTAAAAACAGCAGGGTGAGTAGCCGAACGTTTCTAGAAAGAAACTTTGAGTTATATAACGAGAACGGAACTGGAACAATAAATTCCCGAAAGCATATTTTGGAAGGTTCCGGAAAGTTCTAAAAAGTCTATTAAAAATAGATAATTTATATTGATTGATTATAGATTAATATAGATATATAATTGTAATATTAATAACATTTGTTAAATTAAATAATGCAATCTAGCACAAGGACGTCTATATAAATAAATAATTATTTTTCATATTTATTTTTTATAATTTTTCTTTCAGAATGGAAAGACCAAATTTGCAGCAAGATCGGCGAAAGTGGTCCTTACAATACAAAAGATATTTTTCCTTCCATTCAGATCCCCGACTCAATGTAAGAAAAAAAATTATTATTATTATTATTCGTTAAATTCATTGTTATAATACCTAAGATGTTAACCTAACCCCCTTAACCCTAACCATCGAGATATTTAGGACAAAATCTTAGGATACTTATATTTATTTTCAAAATATCGCGGCCTTATATTAATAAAAAAAAATTTCGGGCTATTAAAATCATGATTTATGAAAAGTTTTTGACCACCACTAATAAGGCTAGTTTTGTAATAATTTAAATATTCCTTAGTTAGTGTTATTAAAAAAAATTCCCAACCGATTAAGGTTAAAACCAAAAATGTAAGTTCCTAAAGATTTCGTTGCTCATATTTGCCCAAATTTCGATTGCTTATACATAATATTATTTCTTTTTTAGCTAAAAACTTAATCGGGCCTTTTAATAACGCTAATCCTATTCATCTAAAATACATTTTACAGATACAAATGTCACAATTTCTCTTTTAGATTATTTTATAAAAATTTTTAAAACACTTATACTAATTAATGCATCGACGCAGCTGTTTGTAATGGGTGGATTTAGTTCAGAAATATTATAACCCCCCCCCCCTTTTAATTTTAGAAGAAGAAAAAAATTCCACCCTCATCTATTTGTTTAAAAAAAATGTTGTTTCCGCAACCGACTTGCGATTTTTTAACAAGTTTTTTTGATTGATTGATTGGTTTGGTTTGGTTTATATATATATAGTGAAACCTATCTAATTTGGGCACTTGATAATTCTGGAAAATTGCCCTAAATTTGACCAAAATTTTTGAATGCCAATCAATTTGCTTATTAGTTACTTCGATAAATTGGGCAACCTGTCTTATTGGAAAAGTGGGCAGATTTTTTAAATTTTTCCAATTATAAATTATCATCATCAATATAATTAAATGCATTAAATAAAATTTTTAATTAATTTATAATTAATACTTGACTTATTTAAAAAGTGATTACCTTTTTACTAATTTTTCCAAAATGAAAGAGAATTGTAATTGGGTAGCCTTAACCTTGATCTCTTAGTATTTTTTTTTTTAAAAACTGAACTTCCCAAAAGAGCTGTAAGGACTCTAACAACCTGTTTTTCCTTGAGCGATTAGCTTAGTTGATAAATTTAATATATATACTTTTTAACAAAATTAAATTATTATAACTTATAAAAATTATATTTATAAAAAAAATTTTATCAGTCCACAAATTCAGTTGGAGAGAAAAGGTAACGAGATAATTTGGTCCATAGGCGGAGAAAATATTTATGAAAGAGACGAGGGTGAGACCAACTCTTTTACGAACTCGGCGAGCACCGGAACTAAAGACCAACTGTATTTGGCAAGTAGCATTCTAGGAAACGATTTTGCAGTCAACATCGATAGCGACGTAAAGATTTTTTTTTATCAATCAATCAATTAATTAATTAATTCTTTCTTTCTTTCTTTCTTTCTTTCTTTCTTTCTGTGATGAAATCAATTTTTATTATAAATTTAACAACTTTTTACCTTTTGTACCGCAGTATATATATATTTTACAAAACAAACAATTAATCGTCGTACACAATTAATATATATATATTTAAAATTCATCATACATTTAATTGCTTTTGAGGCTAATTGTTTCTATTACACTTTCTTTCTTTCTTTCTTTCTTTCTTTCTTTCTTTCTTTCTTTCTTTCTTTCTTTCTTTCTTTCTTTCTTTCTTTCTTTCTTTCTTTCTTTCTTTCTATCTCTCTCTCTTTATCGGAATGATTATTTATTTTATTGAGTCAAAGAACCCCATTATCAAAAAAAAAAAAACTAATATTTTTGAGATTAATATAAAAGATCTACAGGTTCTGACCAAAACGCGAGGTCTTAAATACTAAAAAAAGGATTTGTTTTAGAAAAACCTTTGATCGGATGGATTAAAATAAATTCAAATTATTATTAATTTAATAGCTGGAAAACTGTTTGCAAAAATCATATGACGCGTTTAAATATATTAATTTTATATCCAAATTTTTTCAATTCCCCGGAAATGCAAAATTCTTTTAAAATAGAATCTAAATTCTGAATTCAGTATGTGCTAAAAATATTAAATTATGGTTTTGCTTTATAATTAAATTATTTTAGTCAAGAAGTAGAAGTAGCATAGGCCCATCATAAAATTTTTAATTTATTCTATTAGAGTTTGAGATAGCATAATATTTTTTTAATAGTCGCTATCTCGCTAAGGCTAAGTGGTAACCTATTAATATTTTAAGGCGTTTCAAATCTCTATTAGTTTTAATTATTAGCTCTATTAAAAAAAATGTATACTTAAAATGATAGTTATACAAAACAAAATTTATTTAAAATATAACACTTTTTCGAAGATGTGGCATAGATTTTTTTTGTAAGATATTTTGAAATAAAAACAAATTTATAATAATAAATATTATGTGTATTTAGTTGACGACAATTCAAGAAAACTCAATCAAAAAGCAATTTTTGATATGCTACTACAGACTCGAAAATTCTAAAAACAATGTAATATGCACAGTGCCCACTTCATCCAATGCAAAAGTAAATCTTTGAATCTTCATTTAATTTAAAAAAAAGTGATAATCAAGTCATGCATCTTTATAAGAGGAAAACATTTTTGTATAGAACTAATCCTTTCAAAGTTTAAGTTTTTGAATAATTTATATATTTATATATATATATTTACTTTTTTTAGACAAATTTAACGCAAGGTGAAGACCACATTATAGTAGCATCTAATGATGTTAGAAGATCCATCGAAAACTCTTTCGTCCTCGGAATTTCTGGAGATATTAAAGTTCAGGGAACCAAACACAAAGGCCTCGTATTATTACATACATGCCCAGGTTTTTAAAAAAATATTTCCAAAATTTAATATAAATTACGAAATAAGGATTTACCTCATTATTTTTACAATAATTGCAAAGTATAATAAAGGAAGATAGAAAAATCTATATTTTTAAGAATAATATCACATATGGACAAAGAATTGCCAATTAAGAAGTCTCTAATTAAAATTATCCCAATAGACTATATATATCCTTAAATAGAGTAAACCATACCTTTATATCTATGTTTATTTTAAAATCGTAGTTCCTATGTATTTTTATATCACAAGAATAAGGATATTAAATCTAGTTTCGGGTTTTTCTGTACCAAGGTTTATGGTTACATAATAAATAAAATATACAATAAACCATATTTATATAAAATTTATTTAAAACACTTTACGATGCAAATATATTGTTATAATTAATATCATAACAAAATGACTTGTTTTATTAAAAAATTTATTAATAGGTTTTTGACCATAAAATAAGATATTATAAAACAAATTTATACAATAATAACGGGCTAAAAAAGAATATGTAATGAGATAATCGCTATTACCAATGACTTCTACAGAAACGGGTATATGGTTGTTAAAAACTATTTTAGATATCTCCGATTTCGATTTCAATATTAAAGATTAGTAATCTAAGCTGTTATATATTATGTTAATAATATTATTATTATTTTTTGATTATTCTTACCAGCTTTTGATAGGAAAGTTTTAAACGTAGTCAATTCTTTGTGTCCTCCTAATATCTCAAACCTGTTTGCATAGAATTCGTCGAATAAATTTATCTTGATATTGATTATAAATATTAACCCTTCTTATCAAACCTTGTAATGAATCTAACTACTTTGTATAGCCCTCGTTGACTCTAAGATATCGATACGATATAGGATATTTATATAATCTCATTTGATTGATCATACAAATATAAATATTATTAATTTTGTTTATACAAGATTGTCATTCATTGTGGTAAAATTAGGTAATGGAGAAAATTCACGATTTAAACTAAAACTTCTTTATATAATTTTTTAAATTTTTATTCGATAAAAATTATATTACATAAAGATCTCAAAGATTCCTGCGACTACGTTAAAGAAAGTAACTCATATAACATGCAGGAAATCTTTAATGGACCTGAAATACCTTTCACATAGTACAATAAAATCATAATATTTTTTTATATTATTTTTGTT
Source organism: Gordionus sp. m RMFG-2023 (assembly GCF_954871325.1). NCBI lineage: Eukaryota > Metazoa > Nematomorpha > Gordioida > Chordodea > Parachordodidae > Gordionus > Gordionus sp. m RMFG-2023. Next base: position 90,632,387 of record NC_088775.1, on the reverse strand, counting down.
TCCCATGCAATTTAATTTGTGTAAATGTATTCTGAATGGTATAAATTAAATTAACGTACAAATAATTTTTAAAATCATCATGTTTAAAATACTAAATGTAAAGCCCGAAATAGCTCTTTCTAAAAATGGTTACTATACCAAAGAATGTTTTATTTTAGTAAGTGTTTTAGGATATCACAAAACAAGGTAATGTCTGAATAATATATTTAAAACATATAATCTTCTGAAAGGAATAATTTCTTAAATTTTGAAAAACTAACCCATTTTTAAAAAATTTTTAAATCCCCCTTCCTCCCAACTATCTCGTGGTTGTTAAATTGCAGAAACTATTTAAAAAACGGCTAATTTATTATTCTATCCAAAATCGCAGGCCTTGAGATTACTAATAGAAGACATCTATAAAGGAAATCTTAAGCCGCGTTTAATATGATTTTGGGCTAAAACCTTAATTTTGGTAAAAATTTAGTCATTTAACCAACACTACAACTAGCTATTACTTTAGGGTAAAAATTTTTTGACAATATATTTTATGGTTTGGGTTTATAGTTTATTCATCGATATAGGCATAAATTTTTTTAAATTAATAGTAATAATTGTTTTCGTATATAATTAAATCAAAAAAAAAATCGTTATTTATTTAGAATATATAAAAGTATATATGTAAAGTTGTATGAAACTTAGTGCACGAAAAAAAAAGAAGAAAAATAATTAACGAACCAAAAACAATTAGAAGCATAGTTTCCTAAAAGGGAACAATAAGGTCAATTTAAAAAATGTTTCTTTGTCAGTTCTGGCTACGGATCCTAAGTTCAAGTGTTTAGGGCTAAACGTTTTAAAAATCTTAAAGGTGACAACTCTCCATTGATAGAAGTTGCTATTATTGAATGTATAACATTATACTGATGTTTTTGATATTTGTTGATTCTTTGAGTTTTAAAATGAGTGTTGTTAAAAAGGCTCGATTTTGAGATATTTTTTAAAAACGACTAACTCTATATTTTAGTCAGAAAAATATGGCCTACTCGAAGATTTTGTTATCAAGATGTTCAAAACCTTTGTGCCATTTATGAGAATTCTGGCTATAAAATATTGAGTTAGCCGTTTACGTTTCACAAAACAATAATACTCATAACTTTATCAACTTTATTGTGGATTAAATATTTATAATAAACTAACTCAACTAAAAAAAAACGTACATTTTACTCATTAAAGCCCTCAAATGATTGAATTAGAGAGGACAGAAATATTCGTTATTTGGAACGTGGAGGATAGAGAAGTATTTAAATGGAAAGTGAATTTAGCAGGAATACCCGACGAATCTGGACAAAAAAATGTCGCACTAGAAAGACAATCTACTATAGACGATATCGAGAAAAAGGTAATTGTAACTTTCTAAAAAAAATATCCTTAGAATTTTACTATTTTTTGAAAGTTTTTTTTTCTATTTTTCTTTGCAATCTTAATTTTAATTTTTTTTTCTTCTTTATTTGAATGGTATAACTTTTCTTTTTTTTTTAAAAAAAAATTATTTTTTATAAATTTAGATATAGAAAATAGATGATAATTTGAAATAATCGTTATTTGGGGAACAAATATTTTAATAACTTTAAATTATTAAAGCAAGATTGGTATCTTTCATGTTATTTCTGTTAAAGGTTTTTTTTTTTTTTAGAAAAAAATTAATAATAATAATTACACAAAATAGGCAGAAAATGGTTATGAATTTAAAATTTAAAAAAAATCCGATTTTTATACGATTTTTTTTTAAAAAATATACGAATTTAAATTTAAATTATTTACTACTACATTTTGACAAGATCTCATATCAGTTCAATATTCAAATAAAGTATACCCATGACCGGAAAAAAAATAAAAAATTTAAATTATTTAAATTATATCAAATTAATCAGTTGGGAAATAAACCATTTATAATGGAGTGTGTAATATTTATTTAACTGCTTCATATTTTCAATTTGTTTTTTTTTTTAATTTAGAACAAATTGCGAATTTGCAAATTACAAACTTGAAGATAAATGAAAATTTTAAGAATTCTTTACCCGGCTCAATGCCGAAGATCTTGAAAAATAAAAAATTTTTAAATCCCTGATCGGGTCTAAATTAATTTTTTTTTAACTCTGTATGTAATCTGATAAATATTGTAAAAATTTAATAATTTGTCGAGTGCTCCACTTGCGCAAATGTTCAAAAAATGAGAAAATTAACATTTAAGTTTAAATTCAAATTCAAATAACAGGAAAACCTTATTCAACAAAATTAATATATTTTTTTTTTAATATAAGTTTTTATTTTTATATCCACTTATAACCTCAAAAATTTTGAAAATTTTGTAATGACTCCAATATTCTTTCATTTTAATCTCTTATACTCTTATTGATCTACCCGAATAATATCTATTTATTTATTTTTATACCATATTTTGCCTAAAAAGGGGGGTTTTAAATATACGCCAGTGCATGAGATATCAAACAATAGAAATTTAATAAAATTAAAATTAGATATATATATATTATATTGTTTATTTTTTCATAATAAAATAATTTTTAGTTAAGAGTAAAATTCAATTCTCCATATCCTCTAGAAGACCACCTATGCAGATTTGTCTTTAACAAGAATGACAGTGTCAATGCTATATGTATCATTTTCAAGAAAATGACCGGACCTAATGTAAATATAATAAATTATATTTTTAAAACTTAACCCTAAAAAAATCAATGTCTAACAAAATTGTTAGTTTTAGATTAAATATTAATCTCACTGGTGTAATTTTTTTTAAGTCGACTAAACCTAATCAAGATTTTAGCCAAATAAAGTATATTATCTAATTCTCAAATTTTCCTTGGAGTTTAGCAGAAGGGGCTTGATTTTATTTGGGACAAATTTTTGGACTTAAGTAATATTATTGTCTGAAATCTTATAATTCTTGCTTTTATTTGGCTCAAAAATGAAGAAAATATAAGAATTTTATTTTTGAGATTTATTAGGTACTGCGATATGTGGGAGAAGAGAGGATTAGAAACGTTAAAAAAAATATAATTTTAATCATAACAATACATAAATTTATAAGCATCAACTCCATTGTCTTAAGGGATGAGCCTATGTTGTAGGGAGGGTAGTTCTAATATAATATTTCGACATGCGTATCAAATAAAATTTAATAAGAGGAAGCGTTTTAGATTGTTATTATATATCTATGTTTTTCGGAGAAAATTTGGGGAAGTCTATCGTAATATGTTGACAAGATTATCAAGATAGAAAGATCTTTTATCCACTTTTATCACTAAGTATAAATCGCGTGGGATCAGATTGAAAAAAATAATCTTGACATGGATCTTAAAAAAATTAAAAAAATATTGTTCAAATTAATTTGCTTTTATGCTGAACAGCTACACTCCAAATATTCTAATTTTTTTACTGAAGCACGATAATATAATATATCGGGTCAGTTTTTGAGTAATTAGCTTTCGGCTTATACTAAATTCCATAGTTATATAAAATTAAGGGTCTTAATGCTTAAAACGAGGGGGTTTTTTAATCCTGAAACATGGGAAATAATATTTAGCGTATTTAACAATTTTATTTTAAAAAAATTACGAAATAGAAAGATATTATTTATTTGATTTATTGTTTTTTTTATATTATTTTAGCATCAAGTTGTACAGGAAGTATCTGATATTGTTCTTGAAGAAAGAAGTATGAATGGAAATTTAGACAAAGCCAAAACTTATTACAACTCACCTATAACTTATTTATTAATGGAATATCATGGAACGTCTGGATTGGGACATATGCTGAACGTCTATATCGCAACGTGTTACTGTATGTGCTATATTATATGAATATTTTTCTTATTATCCTCATCCTGCTTTAATTGAATTTTAAATAATGTTTATTTTATTTTTTAAATATTTATATTTTAGAATCGAAGATTACAACTTCACAAGATGACTAAAAAAGAAGGGACTTTTTCCAGAATTTCTTATATATAATTTAATTTGTTTTTATAATTATTTTCATTCCTTCATTCTCACCTTGTATGGGCTTTGGTATAATACAATTTTTTTTTTATTCTTATTCATATTGGGCATGAATATATACATTTTTCATAATTTATAACTTAATTAAAATGTGGGATATAAATAATAAATTATTACGTAATTTTTAAAGAGACTCATTACAAATACCACAATCAATTCAAAAACTTGTCTATATATTATATCCTATTTTAATTTGATTCGATTTGTGGTAAGATATTTAAAATTATTTACATGCTTAAATTTTAAAAAATATCGAAAATATATATATAAAATATTATCATCTAAAACTTTAATGTCAAAGTAAAATAAATATATAGTAATTGTTCTGATGTAATATATAATTTGCTAAACATAATTTATCAAGATGATGGGAAATTTCTGGATCACTTCTCATTAAAATATGAGTTAATTTCTTATTCATATCTCATTAAAGTAAAAAGGAAATTTCTGATTCTCCCGTTATCAAATAATTGCAAGATTTCTTCGTAATTGGTTAATAGGTTTTTAAAAATTATTTTATATTTGAAGTTATTTCTTTGTATGATTAAATGTATATAATAAGTGATATTAATAATAAATGATAAAATGTATCATTTTTAGAAAAAAATATACTTAACTAATATAGGCGTTAAGTGTAAAATTATTACTTATGGGAGAGGGAAAATAAATTGAAGAAGTTCTATAAAATATCAAGGAAAGTAGCAGGCAGAATCTTGGGAAGAAAAATAATAATGCTGAATGGGTCGTGAGAGATCAGAGAGATTAATTACGGTAGCAACCCTTTGTCGTAAAAAGAGAGATTATTTGGGCTGATAACTCTTTTCGAAACCCTTAATTATTTTTTAAAAAAAAGATTTGACTAGATAATTTTGAATTCCTTTTGTGATAAATACTATAGATATTATTATATTTCATATAATTTATATTACAGTTTATTTGGAATATATTATCATGGTTATCGTATATATATAAAAATATGGTTGACGTCCACAATGAGATTCTGTTGAATACAACTAATCCTTTATAAAATTAAGGCATGTATATTGAAATTATATTAAAAATAGCTAGTCAGGGCATTAACCATTATTATAAATATCAAAGTAAAATATGTATTTAGTATACAATACATTTCTGTGAGAGATTTATTTTCTCTTCATGCCCCCAAAAAGAGGTCGTTTTCTTAAGTATTCCCTCCTAGAAAATGGCCCTAAAAAGGGTTTGTTGGCAACTGGCTTGATCTCACCTTCTAGATATCGTTCAGGAATTAAACATCTTGCGCTATTCAAGTAGTTGAAAGAGTGTCCGAATTATCGCTCTTTCTTTGATAACATAGTCATATTCGTGAATACGTTATCGCGTTTAGCAAGCTTGCACAGGCATCTAGGCTTGTTCCTATCTCTCTATGATATTTTGTATTTCGGTTCCAACAGTTCTTCTCCCATATCGAAGAACATTTTGTTCAATTTGTGCTCATTTGATCTTAAACTCAGAGGGGCACGGTCTAACTTGAAAGCAGAGGTTTAAGAACTACAGTCGCATTAGGGTACATACTATGAGCATAGCTGCACTAGTCATTATAAGAGGAATCAGCCAGATAACGTCTGGATCTTCTTTTGTCTTTAGATATATTCAAGTAGTGAAAAGTGAATAGTAATCATTGACTAAATTTATAAAGAGTCAAAATCATTGTTGAGATTAAATAAAATTTTTAAGAGAGACTCTGCAAAAATAGGCCTTGGCGGTAATTAGGATACAAAATAAACTTTCATAAGTTTGTGGTTACTTTCCTTTTTTGATTGACACTTTTTCTTTTTTGATCGACACTTTTCCTTTTTTGTCTGACTTCTTTCTTTTTGATTGACACTTTTCCTTTTTTTGATTGGGATTTTTCTTCTTCCTTTTTTGGGGGTCAGGGAAATATAAAAGCATACTAAGAAAAATTTATATATCAAAGAAAGGAATGGTGGTGAATGTTGATGGAATAATACGAGAAATGGAAGTGCCGCATTCCATGGTCATCAGGATTAATGGTGAATATAGTTTAAACAAATATTACAGAGGTCTGTATTCGTTTAGTGGTAAATTTTCTTGGATTAAATATCCTGGAAGTAAACTGCATTTGTATTCAGTTATTAGGGGTAGCTGTAAATGTTGGTGAATAAAATATTTAGAAGTTGATCGTGTTCGTATTCCAGGGTTATCAGAAATGTGGTGAATATTGGTTTAAAAGAAGATATCTCCGAAGTTGATTGTTTTCATATCCTACGGTTATCAGGTGGTATTAGTTTTATTTCATTGAGTTTTTGGGCGCATTTGCAGCAAGAGCATACAGTTGGCCAATAGTTATGGACACTTACTTTAAAACCAAAAATGTATTAAATAAGATTATGGACCAGCTCTTAAACAATCTATTTGAGAGATTTAAAATATCGAATTTATTAGTCGAATTCTATAGTAAATGATAGTGGGCCACCTTTTCAAATGTAAAACTTTAAAAGAATTTTACAAAATATTACTAATCACATACTGGATTCTAAAGGTGAGCAATTGGGAAATAAAAAATATTTTTTATATTGATGACACGATGGATGGATGCAGATTTTCTGGGGAAGTCTTATTAGTGCCAGTCACAGGAATCCAGAGGTTTTATGCCCTTTCGAACAGAAAGTATAAATAGTTGATTGAAGACACACCCTGATCATCTAAAGCACAAGAAACTTATGGCAACTATATTTCCCGGTTCTAGCTTAAATTAAAAAATCTTAACGGAGAGGGGAGGGGATTCTATGTTTCTAATATTCCGGAACCTTTAATTTTTTGATATATATATCTCTTTATTTCAATATTATTGTACATAAAAAATAATAGTTCAGAATAAAATATTTTTGAATTCATCATTATCCTCCATTCGATTTTTTTTTTGGTAAAGATACTCTAATAAGATAGTGTTTCCAGAAGTTTTTTTTATTTCTTTTTAGCTTTCATCGTTTTCTGGTGGTAATAAGCTCCTTCAATATTTCTCTCGACTTTATGTTATTCATGCTATCTCTTTTATCTAATTTATATTTCTTCATATTGGCTCTAACCTTTTTGGTCCCATTGGAGTTTTGGCCTTCCTCTTTTACATTTGCCCATCATTTCCAAACTTATAACCTTAGTTCCTATATAGTTTATAGGCCTTCTCATTGTGTATCCATACCACTTAAGTCTGTTTACCATTATCTTAGTCTTAATAATTACTACTTTTAAACTTCCCAGAACTTAATTAAAAATAAATTCACACTAAAACTCTATATCTCCAAGATAAAGGACTAACAAATATTTATTGATAAAATAATATTTTATAGAAATCTCATTATTATTAGCTCTCTATTGAGAAACTGTATTTGGATAACTTACAAATATAAAAACTGTAAACATTTAAATCTATTTTTTTTATTCAAAATATTTTTTTTTTCATTTTTCAAAATTCTTAATGTAGTTATAATTCAAATTATAGCCTATTGCAAATATCAAAAAATGTAATTATAAATTGCATCATGAAAATAATAAAAATTTAAAAATAAATATATATATATGGCAGAAAGAAGATATATTGTATAGCACATAATATAGATCATCAAGGCTATTCAATGTTTCAAAAAGATTATAAGTAAATTAAATATTAAAATTATATGGTCATAGGGGGTTCAATCTCCTACTTGGAGATATTTTTACTGACGATTCCGCGTTCTAACATACTACGCGTCAGCATCTCATTATTGCATTAGGTCATTCTATCTTTTTTTTTTATAAACACTTAAAATTAAGAACTTTAAATATCTTTTATATAGTCGAAAAACAACCACTAAGATGATTAGAAATGATATAGGTATTATTTATTGATAGCTGGTAAAAAGAAGAGTATTAAAATTGATTTTTCACTTACAAAACAATTTTTTTCTTTTATATTTTATTTTTTTTTTGAAATAACAAGGTGTTCAAATTATTATAATTAAGTTAACAATCTTTTATATAATTAGAATAGTGTTGTTGGCTGGTTTTGGAGCAGATTTTTTTTAAACGGCTGGCTCAATATTTCTCCCCAGAATAATATTTGCCTAAGCCTCAAGATTTCGATAATACATGTCTAAACCTTAGTTCCTTCTATGAGCAAAATTTTCAGGCTTGCGTAAATATTGTTCTGGATGAAATATTGAGTTAGCCGTTTAACAACACTAAATTAGAATCGTAGGAATAATCGTGATTAAAACGATAAGGTTTATTATACCGCGCATTTTTATATTGGCTACTAAATAATTTCTTATATCTTTATTTTTTATTATTATTTTTTTTTACTAATATAATTTTTCTAAGGAGGAAAAGTTTTTTTTTTAATAAATTTAGTTTTTAATTTTTGGGGTTATATACTTGAGTTCATAAAACATTTCGAACAAAAATTAATGAAAGACACGATAAATTATAAAATACATCAAGTGGCCGATAGACACCGACAAATAAATAGATTTGCGAAGATTCTTATCTAATTTGTTTCGCCAACAATAATTTGCTTTGAAATTCCATTCTAGATCAAAGCCCGCTACTAGCTGACAATCCTACTCACCATCAACTCGCCTGATTCTTGGCCAAGTTAACCAACAACTCAACATCGGTAGAATCATAGTTATAAAGATCCTAGTGGTTAATAGCTTAGCGTATATCATCACGGGTATTGCACATCTTATGGCCATTTTACAGAATGTTAAACCATTTCTTAACATGTAGTGGGTCTTTTCCTAGCGTTCAAAATGGTCAGTTTAATTAACAATGCACTTCAAGAGTTGACACCTTTTCAATGTCACACTTCCTCTATAGTCTATGCCTGCGCATCAGACTCTGGTATTTTTTTTCGACAAGAAAACTGTTGGGATATTGTACATGTAAATTTAATTTTTCTTATATTTACATGAATTACTTATTTGGTTAAAGTGTTTTTTTATGAGATAATTAATATTATACATGTAAAACAAATGTTTACAATCTAATTTGAAAATTTTTTACGAGAATAGACTAACGACAACATAAAATAAAAGAATTAGTGAATTATTATTTATATTATATGCATTTTTTTTTATTATTAATCAGAAAAACTTCTAAATTTTACAGATAATTCTTCTTCCTAAAGAAGGAACCGATCTAGCAGTGCCACAGTGCTCTTAGCAAAATCCTTGCCAGTCCACTGTCAGAATTTTTAAATATGAACGGTAGCAGAAAAATGTTGTATTTTTAACAGAAAAGGAATAACTTAAAAAAAAATTCAGTTAATTTGTGAAATTTAAATATTTTGCAGATTATCTCACTTTTGAGTAAAAATAAACAAAAAAGTGATGTTAACAATTAGTGCATTTAAAATTTGATGTTGTTGTAATCAATATATGAGCCTTTGCTCGATATTAGTTCATATTAGCGAGATTACATTTCCACAAAGAATTCCTTTCGCCAGCTGGAAACCATAAATTGAACAAATATTCCTTAATTGATAATTTTTGCAATATTTATATACATGTATGATTTATAATTAATTTTAAAAAGACAAAAATGCATATACTAGTGTGCTTTAACGTATAGACATAATATTGTTTTGACGTAAATCTTAATCAGGCTGTTTTTAAAAATCGACTTAAGTAGGGCGGTTTATTTTTGTATAATAAAAAAAAGGGTATATAATATACAAAATTATTTTACCATATTAAACCTTTTACTTCTATTTAATCTAGAAAAATAAAATTTTAATCTTTTTAAAGAAAAATATAAATTGAAAATAATGTAAATATTTAAAATATAATATAGGTATATTACCCTTGAGCTTTAACTACACATATATATATATATATATATATTATATTATATGTTAATATAATATACAATATACAATATACAATATACAATATACAATATAAGATAGAGAGAAATAAAAAAAAATTAAACATATATATACAGAAAATTCTGTCATAATTCAGTGTTAAACGGCTTCAATTATTAAACACGGCTAACCTCAATATTTTAGCCAATAGCTGTCCAAACCTATCTTCCATCTAATCTCCCAGGCTTATGTAATATTTATGAACTCTTGTGTTAGCCGTTTTTAAAAAAATCGAACCGTTTTAACAACATTAATATTCAGAATCTCATAAAATCTTCTTTTTTTTAAAATCGTTTTTGAGAAATCTTTTTTTCCCTTAGAGCAAAGGGAAACAAGAATGTACTGGAAAAGGCTAGAGGGAATGGAAACAGAAGCACAATCCTTTAAAAAAAAATTAGATGCAATCAATTATTTAATTTCCATGGTCAAAATTCGGAAGATGGTGCATCTCATTTTTTTTCAGATATATAAGCATTTTTTTTAATAGTCTTGTTAAACGGCTCTATTTGCGCAGATTTTTAATAATGACTTACGCAAAACAAACCAGGAAAATATTGCCTTTAAGCGTCAAGATTTTGCTATCCTACGTGCTATCTATACGAGCACAATATTTATGCTCGCATAATATTTTGCTGACCAGTGTCGTTATGTCGCGTAACTTTAGCCTATTCCAATAAAGATTAGCTAAGCATTTAATCCCTAAAAGTAAAGACTGAAACCTCAAAGTTAAACCTAAACTTAAATAATGGAACTAAATTCTTTAGAATAAAAAACTTGACAGAGTCATTTTGGAATTTGTCAAAGTTAGATGATTTAACAACACTATTTCTGACGAATGAGCTAGCCCCTTTTTAAAAAATGGGATCGAACCGATCCCCGTAACAATACTAAAGTGAAGTTTTCTTTCTTGAATATAAATATATGTTGATTTTTATGGAATTTGTTTTGGGTGGTTAGTCTCATCTAGGATCTCATAACCAAAAAAAAGATTTTATTCAATATATAAATTATTTTTAAAAAAATATATTGTGTTTTTTTCAGGCAATGTTGTTATTTATTTTTTTTAAATTTTAAAATCCTTTTTTTTTGTGCGCATTGATTTTACCGGAATTGAATTCAATCATATTTGGAATACCTATTTTACGCTGGCATGCCCTCCCTTATTTATATACTTGTTAGTGTCCTTTCTGATCTGTTCATTGGCTGAGATAAATCTAATTCCTTTCGATCTAATGGAGGGCGAGTCTGAGTTAGTATCGCGGTTTAATGTTGAGTTTTATTCAGGGTTTTTTGCTTTAATTTTTATAGCTGATTCGATTATGTTATTTTTACTACTTGTGAGAGTTATGAATCGTAGACAATTTTGCTCTTAACCTTTGAGGCATTTATAATTTATATATAAAAAAATATAAGGAAAAATCTAATATAATTTTTTTTATTAAGTTCAAAATTTCATGGCTAAATTGCCTGATATTCATTATTCCAAACATGATGGCATACATTTCTGGTTAAAATCCTAAATTAACAAAAGACGCGCTTTAAAAAATGATAGAAAGTTGACACAACAGTCAAAAAGGTCATTAACGCTAATACATAGGTATTCATTTTTAATTTAATTTTTTAATTTTAATCAGATAGAAATTATAAAATATTTTAAATTAAGGATTTCATAAAGAAATTTAAAAAAATAATAATATATATATATATTCTATAACGTTTATATAAATAAGATTTGGTTAGATAAAATAAAATGTTTTAAAATTATGACCTTGGCATTTAAATTCTCCAATCTTATCTATATAAATTTAAAGTAACCTAAAATTGCAATATTTATCTATGAAAACGTTATTGATTCAAATAAAGAATACTATATAAACTAAATATTAATATTATTTTAAGGGGCATATCTCGTTAATGTTGTCAATACAAGGGGAGATAAGTTGGGTATTGTTTCTCACTTACCCATCAAACTAATGATTTAAAAAATAAAGTTAGCCCTTATATGAAAAGATCTTTACATGTTAAGAGGGCAGACACGCGCTATAATTATTTAAGATGGAGAGGGGTGGGGGATATATCTAACTTAAATTTATCATCATTTATACAAATGAGAGAAAGGGAACACATTATAATGCGTTAATTTAATCTCCATTCATGTACGATATAAATCAGAGACCAGCAGAGGTACCATTCCCAGCCTTGATATTTATTTTATTTAAAAAAAAAACTTTCGGTCTTGCTAGACCTGGGTTTTATATTTTTAGACCCGCCCAGCGCGGTCCGGCCCGGTTGTTTTTTTAATTTAATTTTTCGACAGTTAATTGATTGACATTGATAAAACATTTTATAAAAGGTTAATTAAAAGAAAATTTGGGAAATATTATATATTTTTTTTAAATTTAAAACAAATCAATCATCAAGGGTCTCCTCAAAGATATATTGAATATAAAATTTTCATATTCATCATGGCTCCACACTAGTGATGCCTAATCGGCTAATTTTAGCCGACTACAAAACGGCATAGCTGAGATTTTAGGTGAAAAAATCGGCTAAGCCTAAATAGGCTTAGACGTAGTTTTTGCCTATTACGCAACACTACTCCCCACTCGCAAACGAGCCAGACGGAATCGACATCTGATTACAGCCTCAACTTTTCCTTTCAGCTGTTTTTTTTAATCCCATCTAACTGCTCGAGAAATCCTCAGCAGTTCTCCAATTTTTGTATGGTTTAACAACTGCTTGTCCCTCTTGTGCATCTCAAACCTTTAGAGTTTTTTTTTTAAAAATGGGGAGGTTTCTTTGAACCTTTTACGAATGGTTAGAAACTGTCCCCAATTCCTATCTGACTCTTAATAAACTGGCATAAAACTACGCATATCTACAACTCACTGTCTAGGACTGTACAATGATGCCTTTGTGCCTTTCATTGGCGTTGATCGCGACTAACACAGCCAAAATCAACTAACAAACATCCTTTCATCTGCCCTTAAAAGAAGTTAATATCTCATCTACTCTCAAACCAATGAGCCTCTTAAATGATAACCCTGATAAAATATATTCATTATCATCTGATCTATCACATTTTTCTGCTATTCAAAAGAATGGAGATAAAAGCCGACCTCAACATTGTTTTCAATCCCATAGTCACCAACATCCTAGGAATGGTCTAAAAGGAAGCAGCACTTAATTCTTATCAAAGCCTATGGAAAAAAATAAGACTCATTACAGGCGACTACAACAAGTGATTCTATCACCGAACTCTGACGATCTTATTTCCTAAGCAACTCCTTTATAATGTGGCACGTTCAGTTTTTTTAAAATTATGTTCTCATAATAAGAAAATAAAATTAAGATTTACGAGTAAACAAATTAGCAAAAATTTGAATTCTGGATCTCATCTTAAATATTTTATTTAAATATGTTTTTTTTAAATTAAATTTATTAAAATTCAAAATAATGTTAAATTGCCAAAAAAAAACCATGCAATATTGATCTATTAAAAATTAACATCTGATTTAAATTATGTATTATCGTATCATCACATAAAATATTTATATTAAAGAGCGATGTCAATTAAAGTGATGAGTATAGGGATACAATATTTTCGTTTGTTTTTTATTGATAGAAAGAAAGAAAGAAAGAAAGAAAGAAAGAAAGAAAGAAAGAAAGAAAGAAAGAAAGAAAGAAAGAAAGAAAGAAAGAAAGAAATTTTTTGCATTTTTTTTGGAAATTTAGTTGATGTAGGTGTTTTATGTTTGTTTAAGTTATCCAATAGAGTTCTATAAAATATTAATTCATCAACAACCCATGGAATATAGAGGTTTTAAAATTATTTCCTCAAAATTTTTTAAAGATGTTCCCCTATAATTTCTGCACTAATTTTTATTTTTAAAAAATATTAACCACCTCCCCTTTCCCCCCTCTCCCTCATTAATAGATAAAACGATGAATGAGGTCTCCTCGTCAAAGTTAACGTTTCTATCAGTGGTTTTAAGTGATTATTGTGTCTCTTCCAATCAGCCCTCCATTCTTTCTATCCAGAAGGACATATTAGACCTACCAATTGACGATTCAAAAATCTGTAGAGACTTTCCAACCTCTGGCCCATACCGTGCCAACTTTATATAAAAATAGTTATTTTATTTTTTTTCCAAATACAAACCCCCCTCTAGGATATTATGACGCGTTATTATATTTAGTGACCTTACAAGTGCTCATTGAGCAGGCGTGACGTAAGCGCGAGGATTTGGAGATTGTTAGGAGGAGGAGAGGGGGGAGGGAGGATATTATTGTAAAATTTTTTTAAAAAACACAATTCTTAGAATCCCCACCATTTGTATAAATTTTTAAATATTTTTTTTTAAAAATCAAATCTTCTTTTTCCTCGTGGGGTGATAAGGGGATCCGGATATATTTTGATCGGCATACATATTTGCAGAATTGTGTAAAAAGATTTACCCAACAAAAAGCAACCCCAATTATCACTGAACTATTAAATTTTATATATTCCAAATACTCTCACATAGATTGCTCGAGTATTAGCCTCCATGTTGTTCACTGTAAAACGGTCTATGTAACCATTTTATACAATTTATCGCAGCCCGATATCCCTAATTGATGGATGAAAGAATGCAAAAAAAAAGAGCAAATACTCACTATAGACAAGGACATCGCTCTATACACAGATTGCGACGGACCCCCAAAGGATAATAAAATATCATTAAATTATCTAATATAGCACTTATATTTATTAAAAGTTGCCTTAATATTAAAAAAAAAAAACATTATCAATAATATGATAATTTTGCCCTTTTATAATGTACAATAATTATTAGTCAATCATATATGTTGTTGTAATGTAACATGTATAATATTTATAATTTTATAACCCATTATCGCCCATGATTTTCGCAAAATAAAAAAAAATGACCCGTCTTTTAAAATTTAAAAAAAAATTTTTTCATTTATAAAAAAAATTAAAATTAAATAAATTGATTGTTTACTCAATTTTAAATAATCATATTAAACAAAAATTAGGGTTAATAAATTTTCAAAAGACGATCTTCGCGTCTATGCCTGAACACAGTTCTTGTAATCTCTGTAAATACGAATATAGAAGCCTTCCGGGAATATATCTTGGGTGACCCCTTCATTTATCCATGTTTCAATGCTCGCGATCAAATGCTTGGGATAAAATTTTGACTCCGATACCGCCGTACCATCAATAATTTGGCTGGCGTTGAACGTTAAACCATCTGATTTTTGCACGATTGTTGCCTAATTTATTGTGTTTTTTTAAAAAAAATGTATATACCAGGAAACCCCGCCAAGAAAACGCGTAATTTTTAACATGATTAGTCTTTAAAAATCCAGGATCCCAAAAATGATAGAATTTGGACAAAAGATAAACCAGAATATCCGCCCTACTACTTAAGAGAAATCTTGAGAAGATATATATCCTAATAGATGAGAATCATGGTTGGATCTTCATTTCAATGACTGACAGAATAAAAACTATCATAAATGTAGCAAGTAAGCGAGGAAATTTGAATAACTTATTTTTTAAAAAAAGAATATATAATCAAATTATTTCATAGTCAAATGAAGTGGAAATTAATTTTGTTTTTGTGTGTTTAGAAAATTGTTATGTGCAAATTAATGATCTGCATCGGGCCTAAATTTTCAAACCCGGCCCAGCCCAAATTTTTTTTAAAAAAGTTTTGCCGGCCCGGCCTGAACTCGCCAACTCTTTTGGGCCGGGTACGAGGCTTTGCAGATCATAAGGCAAATAGCGAATATTATAAAAACAAAGAAATTTGTAATGAATTCGTTCAGAAAGAAAGAAAGAAAGAAAGAAAGTGGTTGATTTTTGGCAATTTTATACCTATATTTGATAAAGTTAATTTTATTAAAAAAATTTTTGTTTTGGATATATGTGTAATTGTTGTATAACAGTTTGTATTTTTATAGAATAAATTAATTTAATAAAGGTTTAATTATCGGCTAATCAGGCGTTTTTAAGACTAATATAGTAATTGTAATTGGCTAGTGGTAGAGAGAGATAATTTAATTACCTAAGTTAATGCTCGGAGGATCAGGAGATTTTCTACTTATTTAACCGATATTATGATTTAAAAATTATTAGAGAAGCGAACAAAATTTTGCACATAAAATCGGTTCAAAATTGGGAATTAAAATATAATTATTAATAATGGTAAAAAAATTAAAATATAGGCTAGTTTTATAAGCAATATAATATTTTTTCACATATTAATGTATTAATTCTGTGTTACAAACCTCTTGAACATTTTTGACGTTTAAATATACATCCATTTCTGGGTTATCAATATCGAATATTTTCACGGAATTGTAAGGTCCTGCAACGCTAGCTGTCAACTATATATATATAAAAAAAAATAAACATTATAAACAGATCTATGTTCGTACAAATACGTTAAAATAAAACGATAAGCTATGAATATATATTTTATCATGACTAGAGGAGGCTAAAATTACTTCTTCCTGACTCATTTCTATTTTGTAATCCGTCTTTTGGCTAAACATCTCGCCAATCGCTGTCCTCTGGAACTTATGGAAAATATCGTACACATTCTTGACTCCCTCTAAATTCTCCTTGTGCACGTATGACTCTATTCCCTCACCGACTCCCTCTTTAGTTAGTACCAAGTCTACATCGCTAGAATCACGTAAATTAACACGAAATAATTATTTATTTTATTTTATTTTTAATTTATACTTGAATAATGTGCCCGATCTGTAGACGTTGTAGGTATCCGATGATTTCATTAATTGGCAAGCATCGTCATAATCAATATAAGATTCTAAGGGATAAAAAAAATGTATTAGAAATGTACTTCTATTCATGTACAAGATAAGATACATTTTATCATTTAAAAATCCAAATTTCGAATTTTAACTGCCCGATTAAGATTTTAGACCAAAATAATATTGTGTGAGCTTCAGGATTTGGCAAAGAAGACGCTCAAAACCTTTGTGCCATTTCTGAGCAAAATCACCAGGCTTACACGCTTAGCTCAGACGACCAGAATTGGGCATTTTCAACCTCACCCTACTTTGAAGGTCACCAATGAAACTTAATGGATCTCACTCTTTTTAAAAAATAATGATTTTAAAAAAAATGTAGATTAACTAGGGTTATGGGAGCGGCCTAGAAAAGTGTCTCTCTTTATCTTGAAATTCCTTAGGTTGATTTTGTTTTGAAAATCTTCAGATGAATTTTCTAGCTTAGTTATTCCCTTGGCTAGTTTGAGCACGTAGAATTCAGTGTAATATTCCTTGACATAGATATTTTCACCCACTATCATGACATCCATCTGGTTATAAATTTATGAGGATAAAATTATGATATATAATATATGTGTCGTTATTAGGGTAAAGAAATCTATGGGGAAATTTAGAATTTTCCTACATTGTAGCATGTGTATAAAATAACTACTCTATAAATGTTAATATATAAATTTTGCATAAACTTTATATATTTTAATGACCTTTAAAAAAAGATATCGTATTTGTATATGTAAAACGTTAAAATAACTTTTCTTAAAGTAACCTTAAAAAAAATTGTAAATTGTAACTTTTCTTAAAGTAACCTTAAAACAAATTGTAAATTGTAACTTTTCTTAAAGTAACCTTAAAACAAATTGTAAATTGTATATATGTAAATAGTATTAAAATAATAATATATATAGTTGTGAAATTTTTAGTAGTGATAGAGAAAATAAAAGATTTTAAAATGAATTTTAAATAATATCAGTCTCTCCTGCCTACGATGTAAATATCAATAAACTTCAGACAAATCCCACCATAAACATTTTTCCATTTTTTTAAAAATTTATATGAAAAATCAATATAAAAGCTGTTAAAAGATTCTAGGCTTAATTGGCTGAAGTTTGCACTGTGGATTCTATATACATTACATACTTGGTAAAATCATATTTATCAAATTATAATTTTGCCCTCAATGAATGATTTAAAATTGCAGATATACGACAGACATATATATAGATATACGTTCTTTGAAATTATTACACACTTTAGATCATATTATCAATTATTCCCTATTAATAATATATTTTCTTCTTCTTTAGATAATGAATAAAATGTGAATAATTTTTTATTGACCCCCCCCCCCCCTTATATTTCGATACAGGGACTAAAACGACGATAATATTAATAAGTTCTTGTCGACAATATAATGTATATATTTTTTAAACTTATATAGACAATGAAGAGTTTTTTTTACATAATGCAAAACCTTATATAACTAATTTTACCTTAATAGTAAAAAAATACAAAAAATTTGGTTTTCTCTCTATGTTAGAAGCCCTTAGGGTCCCAAAACAGCAAGTTAAAAAAAAATCAGACGTTGTTACATCATAAAATTTAGGAAAGGCACACACAAATTAGGCAAATTACACTAGTATTGGCCCAATTTGTCGCCAATCAATTCTTTCGGAATCGAAACTTCCACCCTTTGTTTATCTTAATTAATTTAATTATCCTTCACACCATTGGTACAGTACCAGGCTTAAAAATTCTAGTCCCGGATCATAATTTTTATGCACATTTTGTATTGTAAAATAATAAACCCGAGTAACGGCTTCAGGTATAAGAGCGAATTGATAGCCTGACAAGTCGTAACAAGATTTTGTCGCATCGCCTTTATGATTTATCAAGCATACCTTTAACGTTTCCCTATCCACATCATGGAAGGCATGAGGATCAGTTGGAGTTAACTAGATAAATAAATTATGAAATTTAAGAGTAGCCTAAAGAACAATTCCCCCTAAGTAAGAAAAAAGCGCTCTTTTGCTCTCGCGCGATAAAATTAAAATTTTGTTAGGATGAAACAAATTATATTTTTGGATAGCCTCAATCATTAAGCTATATAAAATAAAATAAAACCAAGTATCCTAGCATTGTAATGTTTTTAAAAAAAGGCCCGAGTTAAGATTATAGTCACAAAAATATCAGGCATTTTAACACAACACTACTTACTAACTTTTATAGTATTGGCGCTAAGGTGCAAGTAAATGTCGTGCTTTTTAACTATTTACCAACGAATTTGGGGTAGGATGGGAAAACCATTGGGGCAAAATGTAAGATAGCCAAATAACTGCAATAGGTTATCTCCTATAAAACATATGAGCCTTTGCTGATTACATTCCCACAAAGACTTCCTTTCGTCGGCTGAAAACCATAATTTTAACAAATAGCCCTTAATTGGGTAATTTATAAGCCAAATTTATACAATAATTTATATATATATGAATTATAATTAATTTTTATTAAATAAAAGTATATTTTAAAATGCATGCACTAGCGCGTTTTGACAAATAGAAAATCTTTACACAATTACTGTTTTGACTAAAATCATAATCGGGCGGTTTTTAAAAATCGATTTAAATCGGGCTATTTTTACAAATCAATTTAAATCGGGCTATTTTTAAAAATCGATTTAAATCGGGCTATTTTTAAAAATCAATTAATCGGGCAATTTTTAAAAATCGATTTAAATCGGGCTATTTTTAAAAATCAATTTAAATCGGGCTATTTTTAAAAATCGATTTAAATCGTGCTATTTTTTAAAATCGATTTAAATCGGGCTATTTTTAAAAATCGATTTAAATCGGGCTATTTTTAAAAATCAATTTAAATCGGGCAGTTAAATCCTTTTTTTAAAGTATAATGAAAATAGGGTATCTAATATATAAATTTTATTTTTTACCTCGTTAACCCAATCATATCTATTTAATCTAAAAAAAATAAATTAATTTTATTTTAAATATAAATTTGAAAATACAAAAAATACAAAAAATACCAAAAATTAATATATATAAAAGGAATGTAAATATTTATATTAATATTAATTATATGTATTTTACCTTTGAGCTTTAACTACAAATATATATATATATATGTTAATATAATTATCTAATAAAAGATATAGAGAGAAATTAAAACAAATATTTTACATTAAATTTTGTTATATAAGGGAGACTTGGAAAAGGAATAGGAATGTTATGGAAAGGGCTAGAAGGAATGGAAAACAGAAAACACAAACTTGTAATTTTTTCAAGAACAGATGTCATTTCCGACATTTATTTTTTAATAATATAAAAGAAAATGTATATATTAGTGTTCCAAATCACTGCCCCAAAATAGAGATAATTAATTAATTAATTTCTTTAAAAACTAAATGTAAGCAATTATTTAATTTAATGGCCAAAATTTGGTAGGAATTCGCAAATATATATATGTATATTTTTATTAAGCATTTTTTTTTAAATCTAAATCATTTTCAAATTCTTATTTTTTTCTGATTTTAAAGTTACGTAAGTTAAAATTGAGAAGTAACTCAAAATCGAGGCATAGAATAAATATTGAGTTTAGTTTTATGATACCCCCTTATATATGTGAAGGTTTCTTTATTGAATAATGAATATCTTTATTTTAAATCAAAATTTGTTTTGTTGAGTTTTAAGTTTTTTTTTTGAGTTTTGTTCGTGATATTAGGGTGTAAATTTAAAATTTTATTTTTATTTTCTCATATATTTTACAAGGTATTCCCCTAATCTCTTTAATAAACAATTTTTTTTATTCAATCCCAGAGTTGGGGGTTCAGCTAGGATTTCTAAACCAAAAAATTTAAATTTAAAAAATTATATATGTTAGCCGTTAATGTTTTTTGATCCTGCAATATATAATTTTTATAGCCTTTAAATCATTTTTTTTGACCACGTTTTTAGTAAAATTAAAAAAAATCAGATTTTACCCGGAAATATATTCCATCATATTCTGGAATATACCTATTCTTATAAATTGTAGACAATTTTTTCCGTGTTCACCTTTAAGTCATTTATGATTTATTTATAAAATATTTAAGTAAAAAATCTAATTTAAAATTTTTTATTAAGTTTCCAAAGTTCGATGGCAAAAATTGCATGAAATTCATAGGGTAAAGGTATTCCAAACATGATGGCCTACATTTCTGTTAAAGTCTGAAGCGCTCATGATTGAAAGTTGAAAAAAAATTACACATTACCGGGAAAAAAACACATGCTAAACATATATGTATAATCAAATTTTATTTTATTTTATTTTATTTTATTATTAAATTTATAAAATAGTCTTTCTTATTCAATTTCAAATAATAATTATTTTAAATTTATATTTTATAAATTTCCCATAAATTTATTTATATTAAATAATCGATGATCATCAGAAATGTATAAAATTAGATTACCTTTCCCAGTCGTTGACATTGACAGAATAGTTAAAAGGGTCATTACCAATATATAGGTATTCATTTTTTATTTTTTAAAAAATAAAATTGGCTTTAATTTAAATTTTTTTCTTAAAAAAAATAAAATCAAATTAGAAAATAATTTGTAAAATAATTTAAATTAAAGGATTTTAATTAATATATATTATTCATTATATTACGTTTATTTAAATAAGGTATTCATTTAGATCAAATAAAAAATGTTTTAAAAATCATGACCTTGACAATTTAAAATCATTCCATTTAAAAGCAATCTAAAAATTGCAATATTTATCTTACGAACGTTTGTTTATTGATTCAAATGAAATCCTATATTAACTAAATATTTATGCTGGTTTATGGTATAGGTTCAAAATCACGTGATATGTGACGTAAAGTAGTGAACGCAATATTTTGGCTAGAAAAATTGTTTAATAAGTATCGACATTTCGTTGATTGACGTTCAAACATTTGCTTCACCTGTGAGCAAAATCTTAAGGCTTGCATAATATTTTTCCTAATAAAAAGCCGTTTAACATCGCTAATATTATCAAATCAATGCGAGAGAGATTATGTTGGGTTACCCCCATCAAAATGATGATTAAAAATAAGATAGCAGGCCTTATATTAAAAGATCTTTACGGGTTTAGAGTGCGCAAGCGCTTACTAAAAATTATTTAACATGGTGGTGGGGGGGGGGGTTATTTAAGTTAAATTTAACGACATTATACAAATGAGAGAAACGATCTTTAAACGATAAGGCCTCATGTTCATAAAATATTCCTTATGGACTGGTCGAATAACCTTCCGCCGATGCATTGACTTATTGACTTTGCAGATAAGACTGAACCTCATAATTTTTTTTAATGCTATCCAAAAAATATAGGGGAAAAAAATGCCGGCCTAACATTTTTTTTTCAATCCCACAGTCACCTAACATCCTAGGAATGTTTCCAATAGGAAGCAGCACTTAATTCTTATCAAAGTCATTACAGGTGACCACAATGAGGGATTCTACCTTCGAACTCTGCAAATCTTATTTTCTAAGCAACTCCTCCTTAGGGGGTTCATTGTTTTTTTAAAATGTGATTTTTTTAACAACTTGTAATATATATATTTTTTAAAAATTATGGTCTCATTATAAGAAAGAAAAGAAAGAAAAGAAAGAAAGAAAGAAAGAAAGAAAGAAAGAAAGAAAGAAAGAAAGAAAGAAAGAAAGAAAGAAAGAAAGAAAGAAAGAAAGAAAGAAAGAAAGAAAGAAAGAAAGAAAGAAAGAAAGAAAGAAAGAAAGAAAGAAAGAAAGAAAGAAAGAAAAATTTATTTAACATTTTTAAATAAGTTAAATTGCCAAAAACAAAATGATGCAATGTTGATTTATAAATATTTAACGTTTGATTTAAATTTTGGGATCATAATTATCATATTAAATATTTATATCAAAGAGTGATGTCATTTAACGTGATAAGTTTAGGAATATAAAAAAAACTGTTTTTTATTTTTTTTTGGAGGGGGGGGGGAACTAAAACAAATTAAGGAAGGAAAGAAGGAAGGAAGGAAGGAAGGAAGGAAGGAAGGAAGGAAGGAAGGAAGGAAGGAAGGAAGGAAGGAAGGAAGAAAGAAAGAAAGAAAGAAAGAAAGAAAGAAAAGAAAGAAACATTTTTTTTATAGATTTTACCGATCTGTTCTCTAATTTAAATGTATATGTTTAAAATATATTTCCTAATTTTATTAAATGATCTATTAACAACTTTAAATTTTTTTTATATAATGGTTTATCTTACCAATTCCCCCGAAAAAAAATATCACAATAAATCAGTTATTTGAAAAAGAAAAAAAATAAGCAAGAATTAGATAATTTAATTTAAAAAAATGCAATATAGCCCCAAAGCGATGTCATAAAGATCACCATGGGGGAAAAATCAACTTAATAGTGCTTCTTTCCCCCTCCCCTACACGCGTCCTTAGCAGAATTCTGGCTACGCCCAAGTGAGATACGTTAGAAAACTCATAAAAGATACAAGATTTATTTATAGAATGTATTTTTAAAAAATATCCAATAAGTATTTTTTTTAAATTAAAAAAATTGATATTGGGGAGACTGGGGTTAGGTAAACACCGCGACTTGCAAACCTTTAAAATTAAATAGACTAGAAGGTTTAGGTTTTATCTTTAATGTAGCTTTTATTAGTATGAATCTATGGCACAAAATCTTTTAAAATAAAATTTTGATGTAAATTTCTAAATGTTTTTTTTTACATGACAGAATTTTAATTTTTTTATTAAGTTATATAATCAGGTATATATAAATTAAATCATATTGCAAAGTTTAAACACTCTTCTATTCTACAATTTGGGTAAGTTTTAAATATTATTATTACAATTAAGATGATTAGTCAATTTAGAGGTAGCAAGGCTTGCTAAAACCATGCACATCAATTTATGGCAGTTTATATGCAAAAAATATTTCAAAATCTTGGAAAACATAGCTGTGTACGATTGGAATTTAGGTTATAATCTCTCCTTAAGATTCTTATTTTTATATGTCCAAGATGTTTATCAAATTAACCCAAATTAAGCTTCAATTTTTATCTATAATTACCTTTATTTTAAAAGTATTATGATAAATATTCTATACATATCCTTATTAATAAATGAAAATTGCATTTTAATCCATAGCCAAAAAAAAATAATGATTTAGGGAAGCCCCTTTGCAGTGGTATGCCCTAACTCCGCTTTTGGGGCATGTTGGGCAAAATTTCCACTTATACGAAATATACAATTTTAAGCATATAATTATTTTCTATAAATTATTTTTTAAAGGTACCTTTATAGATTAATAGTTATAGCTATCGGATCATATATTCTTCTTTATAATATCTAAAACAAAACACCGGTGTTATTGCCGATTTTGCAAAAGTCGGTTCGACTTGCCCCGGTCACCACCACTACTATTATTTTTTTTCTAAAAAATTAAAAAAATATGCTTATTTTAAGAAAAACTGCTATAAAATAAAAATCGCTTAAGAAACTTAATTTAATCTTGGGACATCACTGCCCTTATTTTTTTTTTGCTATATTAATTGTGTAAGATGTTTGTAATTCGATTATTAATCTACAAATTTTTAAAGAAATATTTATAGCGATCGTAATGGTGTAGGGGAAATGTGCCATAAATGGCCATGTGTGAAGACTGGCCACCACACTTTAACTTTTTATCTATTGGACCAATTTCTCTCATAATTAAAATGTGTATATTTATGATATGTACTATACCTAAGTTCATTAATTGAATAGAGCAATTCAATGAAAAAATATTTTAAATAAACTGTTTTTAGTACCTCTTTCTGGAAAAATCGCGTTACACATTTTTTTGCTTGGTGAAAAAATTACTAATTTATAATATACTGATATTTTATATAAATATTATCCTTAGGCATTTAGCATTATTCACACAAAAAATTAGACTTCTATATTTAATAGACATATAAAGGCGCTTAATGATAATAGAGAGGTGAGTATTGACTGGCCAAATATTGATTGGCCACAATTCGCACAATAATGTTTAGTAAAATGATAATTAAGATATTAATTTATAATATTATCATTAAATAGGGGTTATTGTTACTTGCCCATGCATAATAACAAAGAAGTCATCCAAAGTTTACAAAAAAAAATGTCAACATAAACGACATTTATTAATCATTCCAAAAATAATGAACGAACAAATAATTATATTTTAAACCTGATCAAGCTTACAAAAACTAGTTTTATGTTGAGCCTAATTAATTATATTTTAATAAAAGGTGCTAGATTTATTTACTTTTATAAAATCCAAATATTTACCCTATTAAAATAGTCAAAAAATATTTTGAAATATTTAATTTCGATCTTAATTTATATTATAAATCTATTTTTTTTGAGAAAAAGTTGGTGTGAATCAGTTTTAAATTTAAAACAATGTCTCTAAATACAAAATTGGCTACTCTGGGATTCGTTTTAGTTTTTGCCTTCAAAACCATTTCTACATCAGGTAAAATCATTGCGTTAAAATGTAATTTTATAAAAATATATTTTCATAATTTAGAAAGAGATATATTTTATAAACTTAAAAAATTATTAAATAAAAAAATTTTTAAAATCAATTAAAAGGAATTAATTTTTATATTGTTTCAATTTCTATATATATAAATCTATAATTTAAAAGTATTATATTAATTTGAACAATAAAATAATAAAAAATATTCTATACATATCATTATTAATAGATAAAAATGCATATTAATTCATTAAAGCTCACCCCCCCCACCCGCCTAAAATAAACTAATGGTTTAGGAAGCACCTTGCAGTGGTATGCCTAGCCCCACTATTGGGGCATGTTGGGCAAAATTTCAAAAATATAATCATATTCTTAGATCAGCCCCAGTCACCTCTACTAAATTTTTACTTATTTTATAAGAAAAACTACTAAAATTTGAAATAAAAATCGCTTAAAAAACTTAATTTAATCTTGGACATCTCTACCCTCGCTTTTAGCTATATTATCTGTGATTAATGTTGTAATATTCAATTTTGAGAGAAATAGTAATGTTATAATATAAGAATCAAGATAATATGCTTCTGAAAATATAGCGTGATTTAAAAACCTTAACAAGGGTCTAAATCCTGATCAAGGAATTTTTCTCTTTTTAATTTTTCTTCCTTTTTCAATTTATTTCTTATCCAAGCTGTAGGGGTCATGCATAATAACAAACACGGGTAGAAGGCATCCAAGGTTTAAAACAAAAAAAAATGTCAACAAAAACGATATTTATTTAATCATTCCAAAATAACGACTAACAAAATATTTTTATTTTAAAACTTGATCAAACCTATAAAAACCAGTTTGACGTTTAGCCCTAAATAATTATAATTTAATAAATAAAAACGTTAGATTTATTTGCTACTTTTTGGCAGCTATTTTATAAGATCCAATATCTACCCCTAAAAAAAATAGTCATCTTAATTCGATTTTAAATAAATCATATTGTTTTTTTTTTTTTGAAGGCGAAAAATTAGTGTAAAAACAGTTTAAATTTTAAAAACAATGTCTCTAAATAAATCTGCTATTATGGGATTCATTTTAGTTTTTGCATTCAAAACCATTTCTACGTCAGGTAAAACAATTGTAATAACCAGAGTTGTTAAAAGATACTTTTAAAAAGGATCATCGTCTAAAATAATATCTAGATACATATATTTTAATCAAAAATCTATCTAGATACAGATACCACATTTTTATATCTAACTCTGGTAGTAACACATAAATTATAAAAAGGTTATAATAATTTAGTTAAATTATATTGAAATGATTGATTACAGATATACTTAACAACATTAGTGATCTGCATCGGGCCTAATTTTTCGAGCCCGGCCCGGCATTTATCCGGCCCGGCCCGAACACGAAATTTTTTTTTAAAAAAATTTACCGACCCGGCCCGGCCCGAATTTATTTAAATATAGAAATTGATTTTTATAATTACTCAAAATAAAAGACATATGTTATGTGTCGTTTAGTTTCGATGAATAAAATAAAAAAAATTCAATATAAAATCGATAAATTTAGATATATTTTAAAAAAAAATTTCCAAGATCCGACTCGACCCGGCTTTAAATTTTTTTTAAATATTAGCCTCGGCCCGAACCCGTTTATTTTAAATAGAATTAGGCATGAACCCGGTCCGAAACCCGTTCAGGCCAGGGCCGGGTACGGGCCGGGTACAAGCCGGGTACGGGCCGGGTACGGGCCGGGCCTGACTTTGCAGATCTCTACTTAACATATTATTTTAATAATATGTTAATAACACTTGTTAAATTAATGCATATATCACGGGAGGGCGGATATAAATAATTTTTATTTTTCTTCAATGATATTAGTAAATATTTATTTTTTTTTACAATTTTCTTCAGAATGGAAAGATCAAATTTGCAGCAAGATTGAGAGGAGGGGTCCTTACAATACAAAAGATATTTTTCCTTCCATTCAGATTCCCGACTCAATGTACAAAAAAATAAATAAACAATATTTGTATAAATATTACTTTAGCAAATAATTCATGCATAATAGAAACCTAAATTTTTAAACCAACTAATAACCTGAAACGAGATATTTAGGCAAAATTGAGGATAAACCTTTCTGCCATCTATCGGCTTATGTAATATCTTATTTTGGGGGGCTAAAAAGTCACGATTTAGAAAGTTTTTAACTAACACTGATAGGTTAGTTTATAGCGACTTAAATATTTATTTATCCTTTCCGCGATATCATCTGTGGCGCTGCGATCGGGATTTAACAGCTGACAGTTTTTTTAAAAATATGTTTACGAGATCCATTTTTCTTTATTAAAATCATTATGAATTGAAATTAAAGATAAAATTAATATTAAATAAATAAAAATTTATCTCCATAAACAGATGATTTAAAAAAAATCGATCAGCTGTTAAATCGCGAACGCAATCCCGCCACTATGAATTCAATTCAAGGTTAGTAGGCATTTAAAAATGCATTTTCAGACATGCACATGTCAATTAAAAATCTTTTTGGGACATTTTTTTCGAAAAATAGGAGCAATCTAAAAATTGGTTAGCCCAACCCCTCTTAGTTCCTTTTCCTAAATCATTCTCAAAACGGAAAGAACCCGTTTTTCCTTGTGTGATTACTTTCTTTCATAAATTTAATATATATCCTTTAACAAAAATTAAATTATTATGACTTATAAAATTATATTTAAAAAAAAAATTTATCAGTCAGCAAATTCAATTGGCGAGAAAGGGTAACGAGATAATTTGGACAATAGGTGGAGAAAATATTTACGCGAGACGCGAGGAAGAGACCGACTGCTTTACCAACTCGGCCAACGGCGGAACTAAAGACCAATTGTATTTAGCTAGCAGAATTCTAGGAAACAATTTTACAGTCAACTTCGATAGCGACGTAAATATTTTTTTATCAATCAATTAATTCTTTCTTTCTTTCTTTCTTTCTTTCTTTCTTTCTTTCTTTCTTTCTTTCTTTCTTTCTTTCTTTCTTTCTTTCTTTCTTTCTTTCTTTCTTTCTTTCTTTCTTTCTTTCTTTCTTTCTTTCCTTCTTTCCTTCTTTCCTTCATGTTATTAAAGTTTTCAATTAAATATTTAAATATAATCGTGCTGACACAATAGGGAAAACGATCATTTATTTTAATGATTCAAAGAACCCCATTATATTAAAAAAAATTAATATTTTTAAGAACGTAGAATATGCAAGCAATTAGTGTGCTGTAAAAATAAAAAATGTTTATTTTAAGAAATATATTTAAAATAGTGAAATCTCTATTCTGTATTCCAGTATGTGCTAAAAATATTTAAATTGTTTTAGTCAAAATAGGTTTAAATTTATTCTGCTGGAGGTTGAGATGGCATAATATTTTTTTTATAATATTCTATAGATCGCTATGACTAAGTGGTAGACTATTAAAATTTTTAGGCGTTTCAAATCTTTATTAGCTTTAATTATTAACTGTATAAAAAATAAATTTGGTTAAAAATTATAGTTATACAAACAAATTTATTTTAAATTTCGGTTATGTGACAGGTTTATTTGTAAGATATTTTTGAAATTAAAAAAACTAATTTTTTAAGTTTAATATATAATATATGTACATTTAGTTGATGACAATTCAAGGAGACTCAATCAAGAAGCAATCTCTAATATGCTATTACGAATTAGAAAATTTAAAAAACAAAATAAAGTGTACCTTACCCACACCTTCCAATGCAAGAGTAATTGAATTTAAATTTGATTTATTTATTTTCTTTGAATTCATTTTTAATTCATTTATTTTAAAAAAAAATGATAAGCGAAGCAGTAGGGTTAATTGCGACTTAATAAAGGAAAACATATTTTTACTTACTATTACTTAGAAACTAATCTTTTAAAATCTTTTATATACATACTTCTATTTAAGACAAATTTAACGCAACGCGAAGACCAGATTATAGTAGCGTCTGATGATGTTCGAAGATCCATCGAAAACTCTTTCATCCTCAGAATTTCTGGAGATATTAAAGTTCAGGGCACCAAACACAGAGCCATCGTATTATTACGTACATGCCCAGGTTTTTAAAAAATAATTTTCCAAAATTTAAATATAACTATGAAATAAGGATTTACTCCATTATTTTTAAATTGATTATACAAATATAAATAAAAGAAAGATAATAAAAAAAGTCTAAATTTTAAGAAATAATATCAAATTGTAGACATAAAATTGTCAAATTAGGGAGTCTCTAACTAAAATTATCCCAATTTCGTTTTAAAATCGGTTATATGTGTTTTTATACCACCCATCTTACATATATTATCTAAACATAATAACAAATCTTAAATTCATAAATATCAAATTCCATAGAAAGAGGCATATGTTAAAGATAGAGTTCTGATTTCGATCTTAGTTTGAAGATTAGTAATATAGCTGTATATTTAACAGCTTTTGATAGAAAAGTTCTATAAAACTTGGCTAATACTTAGTTCTTCCCCTTAATATCTCAAACCTTGTTTGAATAGAATTTTCGTTGTAAATTTTATCTCGCTACTTGATTTTTAAAAAAAATGATATTTTTATGAATCTATCTTTTAACTTCGTGAAATTTCTTTATATAAGATAAAAATTATATAAAAAAAGCTCTCAAAGATACCTGCAGCCTCGTAAACAAAAGTGGCTCATATAACTTGCAAGAAATCTTTAATGGACCTGATATCCCTTTCGCATTGTATAATCAATATATAAAAACATAATAATTTTTTATATATGCAATTATTTCTTTATTAGAGTATTATATATTACGTACAATAATTTTTAATATCATGTTTAAAATACTAAATTTAAGCCCACAAAATAGGTCTTCTTAAATGGGTGCTAAAGGATAATTTATTTTAGCAAGTGTTTTGGGGTTAACGAAACAAAATAATGACTGAATAATTTGTTTAAAACAGTATAAATTTGATCAGGAAAATGATTTCTTAAATTATCAAAACTATGCCATTATTTTCAAATCAATCAACTATATGGTGTAAATTGCTGATTTTTTTACAATATTTTAGGAGATTGCTAATTAGATGACATCTATTAAAACCAAATCTTAAAGGATTGTGTAATATTATTTTCACTGAAAATCTTGATTTTGGGCAAAATCGGTCCTAACAACGCTATAAATTATCTATGGACTATATGGGAAAATTTGACAATTTCTCTTACGGTCGAGATTGGGTTAATATATGTTTGTTTCTGAAATATAAGCAATGTATAAAGTTGTATTAAAACATAAAAACATTATATGAAGCTTACATGAAAAAAAAAATATTTAGTGAACCAAAATAATTTTTAAGTATAAGCATAGTTTTCCTAAATGAGAACAATAGAGATAAATTTAAAAAGTGTTTATTTGTCTGTTCTTCCTAAGGAATAAACTAAACTTTTTATAAAAGGTGATAGGGACAAACTCTCCGTTGGTAGAAGTTGCTATTTGCGAGAATATAACATTTATTGACGTTCATATATTTGTTGCTTGATTGTAATAGTCTCACTAGTGTTGTCAAAACGGCTCGATATGATCCGATGATTTTAATAAACGTCTAGCTCAATATTTTAGTCAGAAAAAAATATTACCTACTAGAAATTTTGGTTATTAAATGTACAAAACTTCTGTTTCTTAAGAACTCTTTAGTAATATCGTTTTCTAAATGTAAAATATAGAGCTAAGCCGTTTTTTTTAAAAAAATAGGCTCAAAACAATACTTTTAACAGCACTAATACTCAAAACTTTATATCCTTTATTGTTGATTAAATTTTTCTATAAACTAACTTCAACTAAAAAATATATATATTTTTACTCATAAAGCCCTCAAATGATTAACTTAATGAGAACAGAATTGTTCATGATTTGGAAGATCGATGAGAGAGATATTTTTAACCGGAAAGTGAATACAACAGGAATACCCGATGAAGCTGGACAAGAAATTCTCGTGCTAGAAAGACAAACTTTTGTACACAATACCTTTGACAAAAATGTAATCTAATTTTCTAAAAAATATCCTTCAGAATTTTTTTTAATATTTTTATTAGAGATTTTACTTTCTTTTTTTTTCAATCAACGAGACAAATTAAAAATATAGCCACAAAATTAATTTCAAATTTTTGGATTTAATTTTTAAAAAAATATTATTTTCTCTGTTCTTGCAATCTTAATTTTTTTTTCAATCTTTATTGGGTGTGATATAGCTTTATTAAAAAATATTTTAATAAATTAGGTAGGGAAAATAATATCATTTGAAATATTCGTTAAAATAAATAAAGGTTATCTTTCATGTTATTTCTGTTAAAGTTTTTTTTTAAATATTAGTAATAACTAGTGTTGTTAAACGGCTCGTTTTTAGTCCATTTTTAAAAACGGCACTTCATCCAGAAAAATATTATTCAAGCCTGAAGATTTTGCTCATAGAAGGAACAAAGCTCTATACACATATTATCCGAAATCTTGAGCATTAGGCTTTATATTTCTCGCTAAAATATTGAGTTAGCCGTTTTTCGAGTCGTTTAACAACACCAGTAATAACAAATAAGCCCAAAATGGTATGATTTGAAATATCCGGGTCCTGGACGGTTTTCTTTACCAATTTAAAATTATATCGATTATAATCGGTTGGGAAAAAAAAATTCATTTAATGGAGCATATAATATTCAATTTAACTGCTTCATATTTTCATTTTTTTTAAAAAATTAAATTACTTTAAAATAAATGAAAATTTTGAGAATTCCTCCTCCTTACCCGGCTTAACCCCCCCCCCCCAAAGATTATGAAAAATAAAGATTTTAAATTTCCTAATAGGATCTCAATTAATTTTTTTTTTTCACTCTGCATGATTCTAATAAATATTATAAAAAAATTGAATAGTTTAGTATATTCTTTCAATTAATATCATCTACCCCAAATAATATCTATATAATATATTTCAGTGTGTTAAAAAGACGGGTTTTAAATACGCCAATGCCTTCAAACAATCGTATTTTAATAAAATTTAAATTAGATATATATATATATTTTTTTTAAATCTATCACAATACCATAATTTTAGTTAAGAGTAAAATTCAGTTCTCCCTATCATCGTGAAGGCCACCTCTGCAGATTTATCTTTGATAAGGATGACAGTGTCAATGCTATATGTATCATTAAGAGCTTGGGAGGACCTTCGGTAAATAATAAATTATATTCACAAACTAAAGCTAAAAAAAATGAAAAAAATCAAATGTCTAATAAAATTCATTTAGATTAGATTAAACATTAATCTCTAGGTGTATACCTTTTAAATAGACAACCCTAAATAAAAATTTTAAGCTAAAAAAAAATATATTGGGCTAAGTCTCAAAATTTTTCGTATAGTTGGGGCAGAAGAGTTTTGGTTTTATTTTGGGGACAAATTTAGAGGACTTAAGTAATATTATTGGCTTAAATCTTATAGTTGTTGCTAATATTGTTAAACGGCTCGATTTGGGCACCATTTTTAAAAACGGCTAACTCATCATTATAGCCAGGAAAATATTGCCTAAGCCTAGAGATTTCGCCAATTGATTTTCAATCCTATGTGCCATTTATGATCAAAATCTTTAGGCTTGCATAATAATTTTTCTGGATAAAATATTGGAGTTTAGCCTCAAATTGAGTCGTTTAACAACACTAGTTGTTGCTTTTATTTGGCTCAGTAAATAAATTATAACGTTTAAATTTTTCTCCTATTATTGCTCAAAAATTGAAAATATTTTTGCTAAGTAGAAAAAATTAAGATCTCAGAAATTTTTTTTTTTTAAAATTTGGAATTTCTCAGAAAATATTAAGATTTTTTTGAGTGTTATTAAAGTTATTCACTCCAGGCACTCGAAAGGGTGGGAGAAAGGTGGATTAAAATCTTTAGAATGTGCATCTCGACATGGGTAATCAAATAATTTTAACTGGTGTTGTTAAAAGGCAACTCAATATTTCATCCCGAAAAATATTACTAAAGTCTGAAGATTTTGCTAATTAAAAGGAAAAATGGCCTAGACATATATTATCAAAATCTCGAGGCTCAGACAATATATTTCTGTCTATAACATCGAGTTACCCGTTTCGAGCCTTTTAACAACACTAATTTTAACCATAAACAATATATATATTATAAATTTATTGCGAGCTTAAACTCCGTGTCTTTTAAGGGTGTGCCTTTGGGTTGTGTGAAGTTGGGGAAGGGGGGGGGGTGTCTAATATTAACATTTTGACACGTTGCAATCAAAATAAAAAGCTAATAAAAAGGGTTGCGTTTAGATTGTTTATATTTATCTCAATGTTTATCGGAGCTAGTTTGGAGAAAGTGAAGGAGGATAAAAAAAAATTCCATTATAATTATCTTGACAAGGTCATCAAAAATATGAAGATCTTTCGTCAACTTTACCACAACGTATAAATTCGTGATTAGGATCAGATTGATTAAAAAGGTGTGAGTGGTGAGGAGGGGGGGGGGGGTGGTTATAACCCCTTTACCGGTTAATTTAAACATGGTTGTTATCACGTGATAGTTTTAAGGACTCGTTGTTTAAAAAAAATAAACAACAATATTAATATTTGCATTTTTTTTTTAATGCTGACAGCCATACTCCATAGATTTTCTAATTTTACTAAAGCACGAAAATATTATGTATTTAGTCAGTTTTTAAGGAATTAGTTTTGTGCTTATACAAAATTGCATAGTAATAATAAAATTAAGGGATCTTAATTCTTAAATCGTAAGGTTGTTATATCCGGGAACAGGGGAAATACATATTTAGCAAATTTAACAATTTATATTATTTTATATAAAAAAATACGAAAAGAAAAGTAATTGCGAGGATTGACAAATTACTATTATTGATTTATTGTTTATATTATTTTAAGCATCAAGTTGTACAGAAAGTATCGGATATTATTCTTGAAGAGACTAGTAACGATGGAAATTTAGTCGATACTAAAACTTATCGCGACTCATTTATAACTTATATAATTGGAGATTCTGGAATGTCTGGAATGGGTTATGAAGTGAAAGTCTATTTCCGAACATGTTTCTGTGAGATATATTATATAAATATTTTCTTATAGTCCTTATCCTTCCCTTAATTGAATTTTAAATAATGATTATTTTTTTTTAGAAATCAAGGATAAAACTTCACTGGGCAATTAAAAAGATAAAGGACTTTTTAGCATCACACACATATATTATATCAATATATCTTTTGATTTTTATATGTTTATTCCTTCATTCCTTCTCCTCATTTTGTATCATTGTAAGGGCCATACTATAATACATTGTATCATTGGATTTATTATACATGTATACATCTAATATTTATTATTTTTATTATTTTTATTCTTATTCATATTGAATATGAATATATTTTTCAAAATTTTTATAACTTATATTAAATATGGGATGATGATAAATTTGGTTGTTTTTTTCGAATACCAACGACCATTAAAACAAAAATCACTAAAAAATTTATAATCTATATAATTATTCCTATTTTAATTAGATTTTGTGGTAAAAAGCGCCTTCTTCATAAAAGATTGATTGCTCTGAAGAGTAAGTTTTAACCGATCTAAGAAGAAAAAGTATATGTAAAATTTAGAAGTTTTTCTGATTTTTAATAAAAAAAAATTGCATATAATATAAATAATAATTCACTAATCCTTTTATTATACGTTGTCGTTAGTCTATTCTCGTAAAAAATTTTCAAATTAGATTATAAACATTCGTTTTACATGTATAATATAAATTATCTCATAAAAAAACACTTTAACCAAATAAGTTATTCATGTAAATATAAGAAAAATTAAATTTACATGTACAATATCCCAACAGTTTTCTTGTCGAAAAAAAATACCAGAGTCTGATGCGCAGGCATAGACTATAGAGGAAGTGTGACATTGAAAAGGTGTCAACTCTTGAAGTGCATTGTTAATTAAACTGACCATTTTGAACGCTAGGAAAAGACCCACTACATGTTAAGAAATGGTTTAACATTCTGTAAAATGGCCATAAGATGTGCAATACCCGTGATGATATACGCTAAGCTATTAACCACTAGGATCTTTATAACTATGATTCTACCGATGTTGAGTTGTTGGTTAACTTGGCCAAGAATCAGGCGAGTTGATGGTGAGTAGGATTGTCAGCTAGTAGCGGGCTTTGATCTAGAATGGAATTTCAAAGCAAATTATTGTTGACGAAACAAATTAGATAAGAATCTTCGCAAATCTATTTATTTGTCGGTTGTCTATCGGCCACTTGATGTATTTTAAAATTTATCGTGTCTTTCATTAATTTTTGTTCGAAATGTGTTACGAATTCAAGTACAAATTTGGATTTAGATATATATTTGTTTCTCACGCCATTAGCCTTTGCTGTAAAAAAAAGTCCAAATTCATGATACAAAGGTTATAAGGGAAATAATAATTTAGTGAATATCGCCCACGTTATTGCAGTAAATCTCTTGCAGCAAAATCATCCTGGGACCAAGTAAGTTCCTAGATAAATAAATAATTCATCTTTATTTTTCTTCTACCTTTACTTTTAACCTCTCTTATTCAACCTATGAATAGGCTTAAATGTTGCAGATTTTGATAAATAAAGTACACCCTCCCCACTCACCTCTCTTTCTTTCTTTCTTTCTTTCTTTCTTTCTTTCTTTTTTTCTTTCTTTCTTTCTTTCTTTCTTAGAGAAGAGAAGAGAAGAGAAGAGAAGAGAAGAGAAGAGAGAGAAGAGAAGAGAAGAGAAGAGAAGAGAAGAGAAGAGAGAGAGAAGAAGAAGAGAAGAGAAGAAGAAGAAGAAGAGAAGAGAAGAAGAAGAGAAGAGAAGAGAAGAGAAGAAGAAGAGAAGAGAAGAGAAGAGAAGAGAAGAGAAGAGAAAAGAACAGAAAGAAAGAAAGTCTGCCCTCTCCCCTTAAAAAAAAGTATTACAATACATCATTACGAGGAAGAATTTGTAAGAAAAATTATTTTTTAAAATAACCTACAATTCAAAATATTTTGAAAACCCCCAAAAATTATATTTTATAAAAAATCAAATAAAACTAAAGGCCTACAATAAGTGGATCTATAGATCTCCAATATAATTTATGGGATAAGGGGGGGGGGGGTGAAAATTTACCTAATAGTGATTTCCTCCCTTTTATCAAAATCCTGGATGCGCCTATGGTCAAACAAGTCGGTGATGGGTGCGTATTTAGAGGGGTCGTTTGTTTGAATCGTGATAATTATTATATTATATATTTCAAAAGTTTTAAAAAAAATATATATAAACATAAA
Organism: Gordionus sp. m RMFG-2023; assembly: GCF_954871325.1. Lineage (NCBI taxonomy): Eukaryota > Metazoa > Nematomorpha > Gordioida > Chordodea > Parachordodidae > Gordionus > Gordionus sp. m RMFG-2023. Next base: position 90,595,743 of record NC_088775.1, on the reverse strand, counting down.
TATACATATTAATCTATTTTAATACTCTTTAATTAATTGGAAGAAAGAGAGAAAGAAAGAAAGAAAGAAAGAAAGAAAGAAAGAAAGAAAGAAAGAAAGAAAGAAAGAAAGAAAGAAAGAAAGAAAGAAAGAAAGAAAGAAAGAAAGAAAGAAAGAAAGAAAGAAAGAAAGAAAGAAAGAAAGAAAGAAAGAAATATGTAAAGGTTTACAAAATTTATCATCCACTTTGAATATTAATTTAAAATAATAAATGTATAACCCCAAAAATTTAAAACGAAATTTATAAAAAAAAACGTTTTCCCCCTAAGCGCGCTAATAAAACCTTATCGTTTTTTAAAAATACGATTTTTTACTGCGATTTCTAAATTAGTGTTGTTAAACGGCTAACTCAATATTTCATCCAGAAAAATATTTACTCAAGCCTGAAAATTTTGCTCATAGAAGGAACAAAGGTCTAGACATGTATTATCGAAATCTTTAGGCTAGCAAATATTATTCTCGGTAAAAATATTGAGCCAGCTGTTTTAAAAAAGATCTGCTCCAAAACCAGCCAACAACACTATTCTAATTGTATAAAAGATTGTTAATTTAATTATAATAATTTGAACACCTTGTTATTTAAAAAAAAATATATATATATATATAAAAGAAAAAAATTGTTTTGTAAGTGAAAAATCAATTTTTACTCTTCTTTTTACCAGCTATCAATAAATAATATCTATATCATTTCTAATCATCTTAGTGGTTGTTTTTCGACTATATAAAAGATATTTAAAGTTCTTAATTTTACGTGTTTATAAAAAAAAAAGATAGAATGACCTAATGCAATAATGAGATGCTGACGCGTAGGATGTTAGAACGCGGAATCATCAGTAAAAATATCTCCAAGTAGGAGATATAGATAATTGAACCACCTATGACCTAATAATTTTAATTAATTTACTTATAATCTTTTTGAAACATTGAATAGCCTTGATGATCTATATTATGTGCTATACAATATATCTTCTTTCTGCTATATATATATATTTATTTTTAAATTTTTATTATTTTCATGATGCAATTTATAATTACATTTTTTGATATTTGCAATAGGCTATAATTTGAATTATAACTACATTAAGAATTTTGAAAAATGAAAAAAAAAATATTTTGAATAAAAAAAATAGATTTAAATGTTTAGAGTTTTTATATTTGTAAGTTATCCAAATACAGTTTCTCAATAGAAAGCTAATAATAATGAGATTTCTATAAAATATTATTTTATCAATAAATATTTGTTAGTCCTTTACCTTGGAGATATAGAGTTTTAGAAACTATTTTTGCGAATTTATTTAATAATTAAGTTCTTAATTTCTATCGAGAAAGGATAAGGTGCGAAATACAAGAATACTAGGAGGTTTAAAGGTAGTGCCTATATTATATATTAAGACTAAGATAACTGTAAACAGACTTAGGTGGTATGGGTACACAATGAGAAGGCCTATAAACTATATAAAAAATAAGGTTAAGAATTTGGAAATGATGGGCAAATGTAAAAGAGGAAGGCCAAAACTTCAATGGGACCAAAAAGGTTAGAGCCAATATGAAGAAATATAAATTAGATAAAAGAGATGGCATGAATAACATAAAGTGGAGATTGAAATATAAATATATATCAAAAAATAAAACTTTGATGCGTTTATAAAAAATTTATAAGAATATAAAATCTGAATATAGAATTCACCCCCCCCCTCCTTCATCCCTTTGAGAATTTTTAGTCTAAACTAGAAACGGGAAGTGGAGTTGCCATATATTTTTGTGCTTTAAGGGTGTCTCTTCAATCAACTAATCACTGAATTCTCCTAACTGATTAAGACTGCCCCGTAAATCTCTAGCCGACACCTTGCCATCTGTATAAAAAAATATTATTTATTTTCCAATTGCTCTTCTTTAGACTCCAGTATGTGATTAGTAATATTTTGTAAAATTCTTTTAAAGTTTTACCCATGAAAAGGTGGCCCATTATCATTTACTATAGAATTTGATTAATAAATTCGATATTTTAAATCTCTCAAATAGATTGTTTAAGAGCTTGTCCTTAATCTTATTTAATACATTTTTGGTTTTAAAGTAAGTGTCCATAACTATTGGCCAAAGTTTTCTTTAAAAGCACAAAATGAATGAAAATAATTTATTATAGTTAGAGATATCGCTGTGTGCGCTTGCTGCAAATGCGTCCAAAAACTCGATGAAATAAAACTACTACCACCTGATAACCGTAGGATTATGAACACAATCAACTCGGAGATATCTTCTTTTAAACCAATATTCACCACTATTTCTGATAACCCTGGAATACGAACGCGATCAACTTCTGAATATTTGTTTCACCATCATTTACAACTACCCCTAATAACTGTATACAAATGCAATTTACTTCCAGGATATTTAATCCAAGAAAATTTACCACTAAACGAATACAGATTTCTGTTATATTTGTTTAAAACTATATTCACCATTATTCCTGATGACCATGGAATACGGCGCTATCCATTTCTCGTATTATTCCACCAACATTCACCATCATTTCTTTCTTTGATATAAAAATATTTCATGTTTTTATATTTTCCTGACCCCAAAAAAGGAAGAAGAAAAATTCAATCAAAAAAAGAAAAAGTGTCAATCGAAAAAGAAAGAAGTCAGACAAAAAAGGAAAAGTGTCGATCAAAAAAGAAAAAGTGCCAAAAAAGGGATAGTAATCACAAACTTATGAAAGTTTATTTTGTATCCTAATTGCCGCCAGGCCTATTTTTGCAGAGTCTCTCTTAAAGATTTTATTTAATCTCAACAATGATTTTGACTCTTTATAAATTTAGTCAATGATTACTAATCACTTTTCACTACTTGAAAATATCAAAAGACAAATCAAACATTAGAAGATCCAGACGTTATCGGGCTGATTCCACTGATAATGACTAGTGCAGCTATGCTCATAGTATGTACCCTAATGCAACTGTAGTTCTTAAACCTCTGCTTTCAAGTTAGACCGTGCCCCTCTGAGTTTAAGATCAAATGAGCACAAATTGAACAAAATGTTCTTCGATATGGGAGAAGAACTGTTGGAACCGAAATACAAAATATCATAGAGAGATAGGAACAAGCCTAGATGCCTGTGCAAGCTTGCTAAACGCGATAACGTATTCACGAATATGACTATGTTATCAAAGAAAGAGCGATAATTCGGACACTCTTTCAACTACTTGAATAGCGCAAGATGTTTAATTCCTGAACGATATCTAGAAGGTGAGATCAAGCCTGTTGCCAACAAACCCTTTTTAGGGCCATTTTCTAGGAGGGAATACTTAAGAAAACGACCTCTTTTTGGGGGCATGAAGAGAAAATAAATCTCTCACAGAAATGTATTATATACTAAATACATATTTTACTTTGATAATTATAATAATGGTTAATGCCCTGACTAGTTATTTTTTATATAATTTCAATATACATGTCTTAATTTTATAAAAGATTAGTTGTATTCAACAGAATCCCATTGTGAACGTCAACCATATTTATATATATATTCAATAACCATGATAATATATTCCAAATAAACTGTAATATAAATTGCATGAAATATAATAATATCTTATATAGTATATATCACAAAAGGAATTCAAAATTATCTGGTCAAATCTTTTTTAAAAAAAAGAATTAAGGGTGACAGATCTTCGAAAACAGTTATCAGTCCAAATAATCTCTCTTTTTATGGAAAAGGGTTGCTACCGTAATTTATCTCTCTGATCTCTCACGACCCCTTCAGTAGTATTTTCTTCTCTTCCCATGATTCTGCCTGCTACTTTCCTTGATATTTTATAAAACTTCTTCAATTTTTTTTCCCTCTCCTTTAAGTAATAATTTTACACTTAACGCCTATATTAGTTAAGTATATATTTTTTTCTAAAAATGATACATTTTATCATTTATTAATAATAAAACTTATTATATACATTTAATCCTTCAAAGAAATAACTTCAAAAAATAATTTTAAAAAACCTATTAACCAATTACGAAGAAATCTTGCAATTATTTGATAACGGGAGAATTAGAAATTTCCTCTTTATCTTTAATGAGATATGAATAAGAAATATAGTTATATTTTAATGAGAAATGATTCAGGATATTTCCCATTATCTTGATAAATTATGTTTAACAAATTATATATTACATCAGAACAATTACTATATATTTATTTTACTTTAACATTAAAGTTTTAGATGATAATATTTTTAATATAAATTTTCAGATATTTTTTAAAATCATGTAATAATTTTTAAAATAGATATTTTACCACAAATCGAATCAAATTAAAAAAGGAATAATATATAGATATAAATTTTATTAGTTTTTTGAATGATTGTGGTATTTCTCTTTAAAAATTACAAAATAATTTATTATTTATATCCCACCTTTTAAATAAGTTATAAATTATGAAAAATTTATATCACGTCCAATATGAATAAGAATAAAAAATTTTTTAATGTATATATATTAGATGTATAAATGTATATAATATATCTAAGTTATACAATGTATTATACCAAGGCCCTAACAAGGAAAGAATGATAAAAGTTAGCAAGGATTAATCATTAAAAAAAATTAAACTATATATATAAGAAATTCTGGAAAAAGTCCCTTTATCTTTTTAATCATCTTGTAAAGTTTTTATCTTCGATTTCTAAAATATAAATATTAAAAAATAAATATAAAATTCAATTAAGGAGGATAAGAACTATAAGAAAATATTCATATAATATAACGTACAGAAACATGATTCGATATAGACGTTCAGGTCATGTCCCAATGCAGACTCTCCATGATATTCCATTATTAAATAAGTTATAGGTGAGTTGTAATAAGTTTTGGTTTTATCTAAATTTCCACCGATATCACTTTCTTCAAGAACAATATCAGATACTTTCTGTACAACTTGATGCTGAAAAAAACGATAAATCAAAATAAATAATATCCTTCTAATTTAAAACTCTTTATTTATCGTCTTAATTACACTTTTTATTTTGTATTTTTTTTAAAAGATTATAATATAAATTGTAAAATTAGAATTAAATAACCCTTGTATTTTAAGCGTTAAGACCCTTAATTTTATACAACTGTAAAATTTAGTATAAACAAACAGCTAGTTCCTCAAAAAACTGACCTAATATATTATATTATCGTGCTTCGGTAAAAAAAATTAGAATCTTTGGATTGCGATTGTCAGCATAAAAACGGAATGCAAATGTTAAATATTGTCTTTTAATTTTAATAATGAGTTCTCTAGATCACGTTATTAAACATGATTAAAATACCATTAAATTTGTTTTAACCCTCCGAGTACCTAGATTGAAATAACTCTTAATTAAAACTCAAAAAAAAAAATTATTAAATTTTCTTCAATTTTTTTTTGAGCCGAATAAAAGCAAGAATTATAAGATTTAAGCCTATAATATTTAAGTTTCTTAAATGTTGTCCCAAAATAAAATCAAGCTGCCCAACTCCATGAAAAATTTTGAGACTAATATATTTATTTTTGGCCCTAATCTTGATTAGGTTTAATCGACTTAAAAAAAAAAATTTTATCGGTGATTAATATTATCTAATCTAACAACTTTATAAGACATTGTTTTTTCATATTTAGGGTTAAGTTTAAAAAAATATAATTGATTAATTACATTAGGACCGCTCATTTTCTTGAAAATGATACATATAGCATTGACACTGTCATTCTTGTTAAAGATAAATCTGCATAGGTGGTTATCTAGAGGATATGGGGAATTGAATTTTACTCTTAACTAAATAATTATTTTATTTGTGAAAAAAAAAAAATATATAATATATATATATATAGATATATATAATTAATTATATTAAATTTCAAATATATTTGATAACTATGCTTTAGCTTATATTTTATAACCCACCTCTTACATACAGAAATATATTATATGGTGTAAAAAAAATAAATAGATATTATTTGTGTGGATCAACAAAGATTATTAGAGATTAAAATGAAAGAATATCGTCGGTCTAGAATGGAAGCGCTTCACTCGACTTTTTCAAAATTTTTGAGTTAGAAGTGGATAATAACTTATTTAATCCCAATGTATAAAAATAAAAACTATGTTAAAAAAAAAATATTAATTTTTGTCAGATTAATAAGGTTTTCCTATATTTGATTTCGAACTTAAATGTTGATTTTCTCATTTTTTGAACATTTGCGCAAGTGGAGAACTCCAATTCTAGACCGACTATATAAACTTTACTAGTTTTGGTGTATTTTTTTAAAAGAAAAATTTTACAACCAATAGTATCAAACTAATAAATTTTTACAATATTTATCAGATACATACAACAGATCGGATTTAAAATTTTTTATTTCAAGATCTTTGGGATTAACCCTGGTAAGGAATTCCTTAAATTTTTATTATCTTGAAGTTAATTGAAAATATGAGTAGTTAAATAAATATTACAGACTCAAACTGATTTATTGATATAATTTAAATTGTATATTTTAAAAAAAATCATATAGAAATCGGATTTTTTTAATTTTAAATTCATACCATTTTCTGCCCATTTTGTAATTATCAGAGCTTTATAAGAGATACTTTTTAAATGAATCTAGATACAAATACATGGTCTAAAATAATATCTAGATACCTATATTTTAATAAAAAATCTAGCTAGATTCATATACAGATACCACATTTTTATATCTAGATACTGGATCTAGATAAACTCTGGTAATTATTATTATAATATTTTCAAAAAAAAAAAACTCTAACAGAAATAACATGAAAGATACCAATAATTTATTGCTTTAATAATTTATTTAAATATTTTTTCCCCAAATATCGATTATTTCAAATGACAAATTATTTTCTATATCTTATTTTAAAAAAATATATTTTCTAAAAAGAAAGTTATATCATTCAAATAAAGAATAGAAAAATAGAAAAAAAACTTTAAAAAATAGTAAAATAGAGAGTTATAATTACCTTTTTCTCTATATCATCTATAGTAGATTGTCTTTCTAGTCCCACGTTATTTTGTCCAGATTCATCGGGTATTCCTGCTAAATTCACTTTCCATTTAAAAATTTCCCTATCATCCACGTTCCAAATAATGAACCATTCTGTTCTCTCCAACTCAATCATTTGAGGGCTTTATTAGTAAAATTTTTAGTTGAGTTAGTTTATTATAAATATTTAATCCACCATTTTTGAGTATAGTGTTTTGTGAAACGTAATCGGCTAACTCAATATTTACCCAGAGGAAAATATTACGCAAGAACCTTAAGATTTTGCTCATAAATGGCACAAAGGTTTTGAACATCTTGATAACAAAATCTTTGAGTAAGCATCATTTTTCTGACTAAAATATTGAGTTAGACGTTTTTTAAAAATCAGAGCCGTTTTATACAATACTAGTTTTGAGACTAAAACAACCAACAAATATAAAAATCTCAGTAATGTTATATTCTCGCTAATAGCGACTTCTATCAATAGAGAGTTATCACCTTTAGAAAATTTTTTGAAAGCTTAGCTCAAATAAATAAATAAATCAATTTAACAAACACTACAACAATAGGGAAATTCTTATGGTAGAACTGACAAATGAACATTTTTCTTTTAAATTAATCTATGGTTCCCTTTTGGGAAACTATGCTTTTACTTTTTTTATATGTAGCTTCATATAATCCTTTCAAGTTTCACAAAACTTGACATATTTTTCTTATATATTCTAAATAAATAGCAAATTTTTTTTTTTGATTTTATTATGTACGGGCTAAATTTTACCAAAAGAAATAATTGCATGGGAACAAAAAATAATATGAAAATATTATGTTTTTTATAAAATGATATACAATGCGAATGGAATTTTAGGTCCATTAAAGATTTCTTGCATGTTATATGATCCACTTTCTTTAAGGAGGCTGCAGGTATCTTTGAGGGCTTTATTATATAATTTTAATGTAAAAATTTAAATTATATAAAAAAATAGTTTTAGTTGAAGTTAAAGATGATATTGTAAATATTATCACTTTCTCTTTACCTAATTTTAACAAATAAATAATAATCTTGAATAACAAAATAATGTTTATATTTGTATGATCAAATTACATAAATATCCTATTTTCGATATCTTAGAGTTAACGAGATGTATACAAAGTAGTTAAATTCATTACTAAGTTTGATAAGAATGGTTATACATGATATTTATATCAATATCAAGATAAATTTATCAACGAATTCTATTTAAACAGGTTTGAGATATTAGGAGGAGACAAAGAATTAGCCACGTTTAAAACTTTTCTATCAAAAGCTGGTAAGAATAATCAAAAAATAATCATATTTTAATTTTGAGATTTTAATAACATAACAACAGCTATATTACTAATCATTAATATTGAAATTGAAATTGGAGCTATCTAAAATAGTTTTTAACAACCATATACCCGTTTTTGTAGAAGTCATGGGAAATTGCGTCTAATTACATATATTTTAAACCCGTTATTATACATAATATTTTTGTATGATATCTTATTTATCAAAAACAACCTATTAATAAATTTTTTTTTAAAAAAACAAGTCATTTTGTTATGATTATCATTTAATTTTACACACATATTAGCATGTGTGTTGTTAAACGGCTAGTTTCAATAATTTAACCAGAAAAATATTGACTTAGCCTAGATTTCGCTAATAGATGTCCAAACCTTTGTTCCTTCTACAAACAAATTCTTCAAGCTTGCTTAATATGATTCTGGATAAAATATTGAGTTAGCCGTTTTTAAAGATAGGCTCAAAACTAGCCGTTTAACAACACTATACATGTATAAAGTGAAGTAAATTATATGTAACTTTAATTATTGATATCTTTTATTATTGATAAAACTATATTTAATGCATATCCTTATCCTTAACTTTTAAGGCAATCTCTTTTATACAAACAAATTATGAATAATTGAAGAATATTATTAATTAAAAATATATATTAAAACGATATTTTGGCAGGAAAAAAAATGAAGGTGGGGGTTAGATTTAGACATTTTTATTTCGTTTAGATAATATATGTAAGATGGTTGTGGTATAAAAAACACATAGGAAGAACCGATTTTAAAAAATTGGGATAATTTTAGTTAGCGACTCCCTAATTGACAATTCTTTGTCCATATGTGATATTATTCTTAAAATTTAGATTTTTCTATCTTCCTTTTATTATACTGCGCAATTTATGTAAATATTATGGGGTGAATCCCTACTTCGCAATCTATATTAAATTTTGGGAATATTTTTTAAAAACCTGGGCATGTATGTAATAATACGAGGCCTTTGTGTTTGGTTCCCTGAACTTTAACATCTCCAGAAATTCCGAGGATGAAAGAGTTTTCGATGGATCTTCTAACATCATTAGACGCTACTAAAATGTGGTCTTCACCTTGCGTTAAATTAGTCTAAAAAAAGTAAATATATATATAATAAAAAAAATTAAACTTTAAAGGATTAGTTCTATAAATATTAGTAAGCTAAAATGTTTTCCTCTTATAAAGATGCATGCCTTGATTATCACTTTTTAAAATAAATGAAGATTCAAAGATTTACTTTTGTATTGGATGAAGTGGGCACTGTGCATATTACATTGTTTTTAGAATTTTCGAGTTTGTAGTAGCATATCAAAAATTGCTTTTTGATTGAGTTTTCTTGAATTGTCATCAACTAAATACACATAATATTTATTATTATAAATTTGTTTTTTTATTTCAAATTATCTTACAAAAAAAACCTATGCCACACCTTTGAAAAAGTGTTATATTTTAAATAAATTTTGTTTTATATAACTTATCATTTTAACCATATATTTTTTTAATAGAGCTAATAATTAAAACTAATAGAGATTTGAAACGCTTTAAAATTTTAATAGGTTACCACTTAACCTTAGCGAGATAGCGAGGCGAATATTACAAAAATATTATGCTATCTCAAACTCTAATAGAATAAATTTAATAATTTATTATGAGCCTATGCTACTTCTGTCTTGGCTAAAATATTTTAATTATAAAAACAAAGCTTAATTTAATAATTTTAGCGGACACTGAATACAGAATACAGGTTCTATTTTAAAAGAATTTTTGGTTTCCTAGGGGAATTGAAAATATTTAGATTGTAAATTAATATATTAAACTCGTCATAAAAATTTTTGCAAACAGTTTCCAGCTGTTAAATTAATAATAATTTTAATTTATTTTAATCCATCCGATCAAAGGTTTTTCTAAAACAAATACTATTTTTTAGTATTATCTCAAAAATATTAGTTGTATTTTTTTGATAATGGGGTTATTTGACTCAATAAAATAAATAATAGAGAGAGAGAGAGAGAGAAAAGAAAGGAAGAAAGAAAGGAAGAAAGGAAGAAAGAAAGAAAGAAAGAAAGGAAGGAAGGAAGGAAGGAAGGAAGGAAGGAAGGAAGGAAGGAAGGAAGGAAGGAAGGAAGGAAGGAAGGAAGGAAGGAAGGAAGGAAGGAAGGAAGGAAGGAAGGAAGGAAGGAAGGAAGGAAGGAAGGAAGGAAGGAAGGAAGGAAGGAAGGAAGGAAGGAAGGAAGGAAGGAAGGAAGGAAGGAAGGAAGGAAGGAAGGAAGGAAGGAAGGAAGGAAGGAAGGAAGGAAGGAAGGAAGGAAGGAAGGAAGGAAGGAAGGAAGGAAGGAAGGAAGGAAGGAAGGAAGGAAGGAAGGAAGGAAGGAAGAAAGGAAGAAAGAATTAATTGATTGATTGATAAAAAAAAATCTTTACGTCGCTATCGATGTTGACTGCAAAATCCTTTCCCAGAATGCTACTAGCCAAATACAGTTGGTCTTTAGTTCCGGTGTTTGCCGAGTTCGTAAAGGAGTTGGTCTCACCCTCGTCTCTTTCATAAATATTTTCTCCGCCTATGGACCAAATTATGTCGTTACCCTTTCTCTCCAACTGAATTTGTGGACTGATAACAATTTTTTTTATATAGATAATTTTTATGAGTTGTAATAATTTAATTTTGTTAAAAGTATACATATTAAATTTATGACTAAACTGATCGCACAAAGAAACGGGTTCTTAGTGTCCAGCTCTTTTGGGAAGTTCGGTTTTTTAAAAAAAATATATTAAGAGATCAAGGTTAAGGCTACCCAATTACAATTCTCTTTCGTTTTTGGAAAAATTAGTAAAAAGGTAATATTCCACTTTTTAAATAAGGGAAGTATTAATTATAAATTAATTAAAAATTCTATTTTAATGCATTTATATTGATCAAGATAATTTATAATTGGAAAAATTTTTAAAATCTGCCCACTTTTCCAATAAGACAGGTTGCCCAATTTATCTAAGTAACTAATAAGCAATTTGATTGGCATTCAAAAATTTTGGTCAAATTTAGGGCAATTTTCCAGAGTTATCACGTTCCCAAATTAGATAGGTTTGACTATATATATATAAACCAAACCAATCAATCAAAAAAAATTGTTAAAAAATCGCAAGTCGGTTGCGGAAGCAACATATTTTTTAAACAAATACGTGATACGTGATATATTGCGCATATGCCCTCTAACGTTGAATATCAACAGAGCTACGCTAGGTTTTCCTCATTTCCATCTAATTGGAAAACAAAGTAAATTTGGGTATTAAAATAAAATATGAGGAGCCCTCCACACGTTTGTGGGCAAGCCGCACGTATTTCTACGCTCAACATTCCGAAGAAGTTGCAGACGTCCATAGGCTTAAAATCAAAAGGAGCGGGACAAAAAAGAGCCTATGCCCAAGAACTGCAGTTTAAGTTAATTACTTTAAGGGTGGGTTATGGCTGATTTATAGTTTAAGAAACGTCCCATAGTTGATTTTGGTGATTAATTATATAAAACACTGATGATTATTTCATTTGATATGTCTTTCCTTTATCCTGAAGAGTTTTTTAATGGACCTTTTGCAGTTATTTAATTTCATAAATTGTTTCATATTTAAATTTAACTCCATTATATCTTTTATGGTCTTATAGTACCAGAGGGATTTGTATTTTGTATATTCTTTTTTATTATAAATGTAAAGCCAAGTAATATCATGGACAAGATTTTGATCAGAGTTTCTTATGATATGGGCCAGAAATTGAATACGGCGTTTCCTCAGGGTGATGTGTATCGGAGTATGCTTAGAAGCTCTCCATATTGTTGTTTGATATAACATTTGGATAAAAAATTCCATTTATGATTCTAAGGCAGTTATTTATAAAGGATTGGAGTTTCCTATTTTCTGTTTTGTTAAATTCCCATAAGTCCCCACTAAGTAATATGGGGATGATTGTAGAATTGAAGATTCTAAGTCTGGTGTGAACAGAGATCTCCTTCGTCTTCCATAACTTCATATACTTGTGAAAAGCCCCTTTTGCCTTTTGTATTCTGTCTTTCATCTCTTCTTTACAACATCCCTTGTTATCCAAAAGTACGACTAGGTATTTTATTTTCTCAACTAACTTAATGATATTGCCATCAATTATGATATTTGGATTCTGGGCAGCACTCGGAGGGGGAAGAATAACTGTTTTATTAAAATTGATTTTTAAACCCATTTTTAGACTTAAGTTTACTAATAGTCGTAATATATTTTCCGTTTCATTAATACTTAAGGACACTACAGCGATGTCATCTGCATATGATATTATTCTGTTCTCTAGATGTAACTTTGAGTTGGAGCTTAGATCCATTAAACATGTAGCTCCTGAAACTTCTTTAATAATTTTATGCATTATAATATTAAACAGTAAAGGTAAAAGTACGCATCCTTGTTTTACGCCTTTCTTTATCTTAAAAGGAGGGGATATTTTATTGTTAATTTTTATACATCCGGTGAGATTCGTATAATGATTTTTTATTAGGTGGATTATGTTTGATTCAATCTCACATTCCGACAATGTCTTCCAAAGAGCATCATGATTTACATTGTCAAACGCTCTGCTGAAAACAACGAAGGTAAAGTAAGCGGGAATTTTGTATTTCCAACTGTATTATTATTTTTAATGCTAAAATTGGTTCTAGCATATTTTTCTTTGGCCTGTAGGCACAAATATATTTCGGAAGTAAGGTTGGCCGAGATGACATAATTCTGTTCTTTAACAGCACCATGAATACTTTAGATACAGTAGATTTTGAAGCTTTGATAAGGGTGCAATTTTTTTTTTCTTCTAAAATTAAGAAAGGGGGGGGGGGGGAGTGTTTATATTTCTGAAAAAAAATTGGCCACTATGGCTTGGCTAAATTCACCCATTGCAAACAGCTGCGTCGATGCATTAATTAGTATAAGTGTTTTAAAATTTTTAGATTTATTATAAAATAATTTAAAAGAGAAATTGTGACATATCTGTAAAATGTATTTTAGATGAATAAGAGTAGCGTTGTTAAAAGGCCCGATTAAAGATTTTAGCTAAAAAAAAATAATATTATGTATAAGCAATCGAAATTTGGGCAAATAGATTTTCTAAGAAGCATTTCAGCCAGCTATGAGCAACGAAATCTTTAGGAACTTACATTTTTTGTTATAACCTTAACACTAACTAAGGAATATTTAAATTGTTACAAAACTAGCCTTATTAGCGGTGGTCAAAAACTTTTTATAAATCATGATTTTAATAGCCCGAAAATTTTTTTTATTAATATAAAGCCGCGATATTTTGAAGAAAAAAAAAATAAGATGGCAGAAAGGTTTATCCTAAGATTTTGCCCTAAATATCTCGATGGTTAGGGGTTAGGGTCAGGGTTAGGTTAACATCTTAGGTATTTATAACAATGAAATTTAACAAAAAAAAAAATTTTCTTACATAGAGTCGGGGATCTGAATGGAAGAAAAAATATCTTTTGTATTGTAAGGACCACTTTCACCGATCTTGCTGCAAATTTGGTCTTTCCATTCTGAAAGAAAAATCATAAAAATAAATATTTATTTATATTGACGCCCTTGTGGTAGATTGTATTATTTAATTTAACAAATGTCAATCAATATAAATTATCTATTTTTATTGACTTTTAAGAACTTTCCGGAACGTTCCAAAATATTCTTTCGGGAATTTATTATTCCAGTTCCGTTCTCGTTCTACAAATTTACTCCAAGTTTCTTTCTAGAAACGTTCAGCTACTCACCCATCTGTTTTTACGCTAAATCTCTTGTCTTAAGAGTGATAGATATTTTAGGGATTGGTAAGGCTCACAGAAAAAAACAAATTAGGTAAAAATGACAATTATTACAGATTAATAATTCCTTTAAATTGATTATTTTAAAAAAAAAATTCAAAATTTTTATATAAATAATTTTAAAGTTATATAAATATATATATATATTTCTTCTTAAAATTTATGTAAAAATCTATTTTATAAAAATTATGATGTTACACAATTGTTTTTACCTGATGTAGAGATGGTTTTGAAGGCAAAACCTAAAATGAATCCCAGAATAGCCAATTTTGTATTTAGAGACATTTGTTTTAAATTTAAATTGATTTTGCACTTAACTCTTCCAAAATAATATAATTAAAATGATTTAAAATTTTTTCAGTTTTATATTTTACCCTCTTTGTTAGGATAAATATTTGATCTTATTAAATAGATTGCCAAGAGTAGCAAATAAATCTAGCGTTTTTTTTAAAAAAATTAAATTGAAATTATAAATATTTGAATTCTACGTCAAACTGATTTTAATAGGTTTTTGATCCATTTTTAAATCAATTTGTGTGTCATTTTTTTGGAATGATTAGTAAATTATCGTTTATGTTGACATTTATTTATTTTTGTTACATTTTGGATGCCTTCTCGCGTGTTTGTTTTAAATGGATGATCCTACGGAATTGGATAAGAAACAAAAATGAAAAGGATTTTTTTTTTAAAAAAAAGAAAGAAAATTCCTTGACAAAGATTTAGATCCCTGTTAAGAATATCAAACCAGGAGATAATTTAAATAAGAATATTTTTTAGACTCTTACCCATTATAACATCATTGCCATAGCTGTACAAAATTGAGTGTTTATATTTTTCTTAAAAAAAAATTCGCCTGTATTACTATTCAAGTTACGACATTCATCACTAGTAATCAAAAAAGAGTGGGGTTTGTGATGTCCAAAATTAGATGAAGTTCTTAAGAGTTTTATTTAGCAGTTTTTCCTTTAAGAAGCATTAATTTTTAATTTTTTAGAAAAATAATCGAAAATCAATTTTTGCAAAACGCTATAACCGTGTTTTTTTAGATATTATAAAGAACAATATACAAATCGATATGTTATAACTATACTCGTTAAAGGTGCCTTTAAAATAATTTTAAGAATGTAATCTTATTTTTGAAATTTTATTTTTTTTTTGTAAAAGTTTGAAATTTTGCCCAACAAGCCCCAATAGCGGGGTTAGACAAACCACTGCATGGGTCTTCCTAAACCATTAGTTTTATTTGGGGGGATATAATGGATTTAGTATGCATATTTATTTTATTAATGATGATTGGTCAATAATATTTTTTTATTATATTTTTGTTCAAATAATCATTATACTTTGAAGGTAAAGGTAATTATATTCAAAAATTTGAAACTTAATTATGGTTAATTTAATAAACATTTTGAGAGATTACGATTTCTTAGCATAAATCCTAAATACCAATCACACACTATGTTTTATAAGATTTTTTGAAAAACTCAAGAGATAAAAAAATTAATAAGTTGTATTTGTTTTTTGAGGTAAAAAATAAATTTTACAGTTCTTTTCCAGCTATAAGTAATAATATCTATATCATTTTAAATATCTTAATGATCAGTTTTTCTACTATACAAGATATTTAAAGTTCTTAAAATGCAATAATAAGATGTCGCCGATTATAAGATCAAGGATTGGATAGGACGACGCACTGCTTAAGTAAAAAATATCTCCATGTAGGAGGTTCAGATAATTGAATCCCCATGACCCCTTATATAATTTTAATATTTAATTTACTTAATTTTTTGTTAACAAAATGAAACTTGGAAGTTAAGCTTATATTAGTAACTATTTTTTAAATTAATCTACTTGGTAATAATCTAAATTATGTGTTACACTCACAATATATCTTCTTTATGCTACATATATATATATTTTTTTTATAAATTGTCTTATTTTCGTTGATGCAATTAATAATTAAATTTTTTATTTGATTTTGTAATGAGCTATAATTTGAATTATATAACTACAATTAAGAATTTTGAAAAATGAAAAAAATATATATAATTTGAATTTTAAAAAATAGATTTAAATGTCTTAGAGTTTTGATATTGAAAGTTATCCAAATACAGTTTTTGAATAGAAGACTAATAATTATTTTAATTAGTCCTTGACACTGTGATATAAAGTTTTAAAACTCTTTTTGCGAATTTATTTTTTAATTAAGTTCTTAACTTCTGTAAACACTTATCTTATAATATCTTTACCAAAAAAAAAATCAAATGGAAGAAATAAATAAATTTTAAATAATATATTTTTTTTTCGGTCAAGGGTTACTTTATTTGAATATTTACTGATATGATATGTTGTCAATATGTAGCAGCAAATAATTAATTTTTTTTAATAAAGGTAAGAGAAATAAAGGTGAAAAATGTAGAAAATAGAATTTACGGGAAAGGATAGGGGATAAAAAAAGGAAGCTAGAAATATGGAAGGTTAATCAATGGAAGAGACGAAACTTAGATAGTTAGAGCGAATATTGGCGGTAGCAAGTCTTTGGCGTAAGAAGAGGGATTCCTTAAGTTGATCGGTTTTTTTTGCGAATCCGTTGGTCTCATTCTTTGGAAAAAACGTTGAGTTTTGCTTCCGAAGGTGGTGAGAATGGATGCAGGCGATGGGTATGAATAAGAAAGAAGGGTCTAAGGAACTGTACTTAATAGTTTTTTGAGATTCTGCGAGGGCGATAGCATCGACGTTATAGTTAGATGGTGCATTTGGGTCAATGCAGGTGAAGTCTTAAAGCACGAGCTGACCCTTTGACCAAGAAATCAATGACAGTCAATCAGAGCGTTTTCCGTCGGTTCTAAAAATTCCGGTTGGTTCAAGTTTAGATAGAATGTCTCCTGATTTGTGGCAAGTAGCACGATGTCGTTGCATATGGTGTGCCGTGAAAAACGGCCACGACAAAAGCGACAATGGAGACAATGTCTACCCTTGCTGTCGACACTGGCTTCGCAATGTTAGCATTGGTACGGAAGAACAATTTGAGCCGTAGTCCAATTAGCAAATCTTAGCTCGTCGGCGGAGAGCAACAAATCAAGGTTGTTGGAGGGTATGGTTTCCAGAAACTCGTAACTGGATCCTTTCTTAACTATTATTTTTTTATGTATAATATAATATTGAAATAAAGATATGTATTAAGTTCCTTAATTTTTTTTTAAATTCATTTTTAATATATGCTTATTAGTATTTTTATAATATATATTTTTTTTTAATTATAATTTGTAAAAGAAGTTTACGAAAAAAATTTTAGAGCAATATTAAATTTGAATATCAAACCCCCCCCCCCTATCTATCCCATTAAAATTATCTAGTCTAAGCTAGAACCGAGAAGGGGAGTTGTCATAAGCTTCCAGAGCTGGCATGAAACTGCAGAATTCCCGTGACTGACATTACTATTAATACTTTAGTAGAAAATCTTTAACCTTCATCGCGTGTCATCAATATAAAAAAAATATTTTTATTTTCCAATTACTCACCTTGAGACTCCATTTACTTAGGTGAATAATGGGTTATTGGAGTATGTTTGATTAATAATATTTAGATAAATTCTTTCAAAATTTTACCCTTGAAAAAGGATGTCCCACTATTATTTACTAAGATATTTGACTATGGAATAAATTATCTCAAATAGAGTGTTAAAGAATTATATACTCTCCATGCTGCTGTTTGATATAGTCTATACCTTTTTTGGTTTACTGTAAATGCCTATAACTATTGGCCAAAATTTTCCTTAGAAGCACGATATTGTTATCGATGGTGATGAAGTAATACAAAAAAAAATGAAAGAAAACCAAATATAAATGTTAAAGGTATCGCTGTATGCGCTTGCAGCAAATGTGCCCAAAGACTCAATGAAATAAAACTACACCTTATACCTTAGGATAAGATGCGAACACAATCAACTTAAGACAATATTCACTACTATTTTTGAAATCTTGTATCTTTTTTTTTTGAATTTTCTAAAGTATCTTACATATGAATGGCTAGAATTCTGCTAAGAACACGGAGGTTTGGGGTAGGAAAAACTATTAAGTCAATTTTTCCCCAATGGAGATCTTTCTTATCTATTGCAGGCTTTTGGCTATAATTGCATTTATTTTATAAAATTATCAAATTTTTGCAGTGCTTTAATCGTTGAAACGCGTTACTGACTATTCAAAAATGTAACGGGTTAACGCGTTACTTAAAAAATTAAATATTATATACAAAAAAAAATATTTGTTAATTATTTTTTTTATTACAATATATAATATATATAAAACTATGTAAAAAGAATATAAAAATAAGACAATATCTTTTTGTAACAAGTTTTTATTTGTTTTTATCAACAATTGATTTTCAAAATTTTGATCAGACACACAAGAGCGCTCAGTGTTCAATACAGCTTTTGCCGTGCTAAACACACGTTCAATTGGTGCAGAGGATGAGTGAGTTGTAATATATTTATTTTATTTCGAGAAATTTATCGAAAATATCTAAAAAATTATCTTTATCTTGAAAAATGCTTAATAAGCGGTTTACTCTTATTATTTAAAGCCATTTTTTTAAATATTAATATTATAATAGTTATCGCGGGAGTGACATATCCCGCGGATGCTTCTTCTGAAATGGCCATAGCAATCGGTTTCAAAACCTATATAATCATATTTTATACATATCATTATACAATATTCATCCATGAACGACATGTCGTTATCTTAAAATATAATTCAGATTTATCACAAGGTTCGTCAAATTTTTGGCAATTCTCCTTAATGAGACTATCTATTAATTTCACGGAGTTAAAAGAGTTCCATCTTGTTATAATCGGTTTAATAAGATATCTTCCCATGTTTTCCTTAATGAATGGCTCCACAGTTTGAAGATTGCCCATGTTTATTCCATATAATAAGCTTACACTTTGAAAATTTAATTTTTGAAATGGTTTTAAAATGGATTTCGTTACCTCCTTTTCAATGTCCAACCCTTGCAATGAGATTTAAAATGTGTGCTTGAACAGAAATGATGTTTAGTTAAGTTTAAATTACTATCTCTAGTAGATTTTCCAGATCAAATAATGGCGGAGGAACTATTTTATAATCAGATTCCTCTCCTTTATCATATAATCTAATAAATTTTATATTTTAAATATTATAATTTTTTTTTACTTGAAAGCTTTTATACAATTTCTAGCAATGTATGTGTCAAAATATGCAAAGATTATTTTTGGTAGATAATCATGTGTGTGTTTTTGTAAACTAAACATGCTGAAACCCTCTCAATAGTGTCTTGTAATATATCGACATCCCTAAATAAGAATTTTTTTTAAAAGACTATCACTCTATGTATATTTATATACCGATAGTAAGCTTACCAAGAATCTATAGTTGTACAGACAATATTTGTGATACACAATAAATCTACTAATTTCTATGCCATGGTGTCATAATCATATACTTTGTTAATTTTTAATATGGTTGATAATATTAATAAATGCAGTGCTTTCTACATTTGAAAATGATTGTGATTCTGCTTACAAAATTAAAATCTAATTCATCAACAGCTGTTTGTGCTTATTTTTTTTTTATCTATGATGTAAATGGATTCTGAATCTCAACGAGTGTTAGTTGATTGGCTTTAATTTTATATAATTTTTATATATTAATATTCAAAGGTTCATTAATCTCTTTGATTTTTGAGGAATGTACAGTCTATAATTTTTTAATTAATGTACAGTCTATAATTTTTTAATTAAAATATAAAAATTTAATCGCATTTTTGAATCTCTCCTTAAGCGTATTGTCAAGGAAAACCTTAAAATTTCGAAATTATGATCTTCAAAAGATAATTTTTAAATTTCTTATCTCTTTCAATTATACAGAATTATCGTTTAAAACGAAATTAGGAAAAATATGTATAGGTTCATTTCTTTAAAAATATTGCTTCATAGTAATTCCATACATATTTATTTAAAAATACATATTTTATAAAGTTTTTAAAAATCGCTATTTTATTCTCTTAAATAAATTAACAATTTAATAAACCAATAGCAATACTAAAACAAGAAATAGAGGATACGGTTTAAACCCAATATAATATTTTGAACCAATACCAATATTTTGTTAATCTTAGGTTTCTAATGTGAGGTTCCAAGCCTTATTAACTATCTAAACTATGACACTTTCAGCGAATAATCTCTTATGGCTCAATCGGCATTATTTTCTTCTCTTTCCTAGATTCTTTGTGCTACTTTCAATATTTAAAAATAAAACTTCTTTAATTTATTTCCTCTCCTTAGAAATACTTTTACAGTTAAATATTTTTTTTAAAAAATGAGATATTTATATCATTTATTATGATAAAAGCTATTAGATACATATATTCATACAAAGAAATATCTTTACGTAAAACCTATTTTTTTAAAAGAAAAACTTTTAACTAATATTCATCTAGTTTATAAAATTACGGATAAATTTTGCATTTACAGTGAAACGATACACATGTTTAAATATACTATAAAAGGGGGTAAACAAAATAAGATTTTATTTTTAATAGAATAAAGATTGAAATTAAATATGGACAAGCAATTAATTAAGAAGATTTATAGTTGATTAATCATTATAAAAAAAATGTGTTAAAATTTAATTCAAAATAAAAAATTAAAATACTTACATATTAATTATTTTTAATTTTTCTTAAATAATAAAAAAAAATGTTTAATATAGAATCTTTATTATCCAATAGTAATACTAATTTTTCCAATTTAAATGAAAACTCCCAATCTTCGTCGAGAATTCAAAGACCAAAAAGAATACACAAATATTGGAATAAAGAAAAATTAGATATATTTACCAAAATGTTATCAATGCCGGAAGAACAACAAATGTTTGATAAATTTTAATTATAATTTTTATGTATTAATTATTTTATCGAAATTATTATAAAAGTTTATAGTGTTATCATATTTTTATCGAAATAAATGGATATACAAAATAGATTACATTTAAGAAATTCTAAAATATTTTCAAATATTAAAAAGACTTTTTACAAAAAATGATTTAGAATTTTAAATGAAATTTAATCAAATATCTTACTTGAGCATTCTCAAAGAAAATAAGAAAAAAATTCATTTTTCATCACAAATTATATATATGTAACACATTTCTTTTTATAATGATTAATCAACTATTAATCTTCTTAATTAATTGCTTGTCCATATTTAATTTCAATCTTTATTCTATTAAAAATAAAATCTTATTTTGTTTACCCCCTTTTATAGTATATTTAAACATGTGTATCGTTTCACTGTATTTGATGACGGGTGAATCAGAAATTTCCCTTTATTTCATGAATTATGAATAAGAAACATACTTAAATTTTATGAGAAGTCATTCTGAAATTCCATTATTCTGAATGTTAGAAAAGTATAACAACCTTAATACTATATATTTATTTTACAATGATATTTAGGTTTAGATATATATATATAATTGCTGAAATAATTTTTTGAAATAAATATTTTCACAAAATAATTTTTAGTGATTTTTTTTGTTAATTGGTAGTGGTATTTAAAAATTACAAACCATTTTTATTATAATCCCATATGATAAATTTTGATAATATATATTAGAAAGAATATATCGTAGCAAGTAAAGAATGAGAGAAGGAGGGAAGGAATAAAACATATAAAAAAATTTAATCATATAATATAAGAAATGCTGGAAAAAGTCTTCCATCTTTTTAATTTTCCTCGTGAAATTACATCTTAGTTTTCTAAAAAAAACGAAATAAGCATGATATAAAATTCAATTAAGGGGATTATAAGGACTATAATAATATAATTCATATAATATAGCTTACATTAACATGTTCGGAGATAGATATTCACATCATAATCCGATCCAGCCATGCCTGTATATTCCAACATATAAGTTATAAATGAGTTGTTATAAGTTTTGGTTCCGATTAAATTTCCATCGTTACTAATTTCCTCGAGAATTATGTCCGATACTTTCTGTACAATTTGATGCTAAAATGATACAAAATAATGAATAATTTTTATTTTTCAAAACCCTATATTTTATCGTCTTAATTTATACTTTGTCTTCATCGTAAATTTTTTTTATTTTTAAAAATTTATATTTAATTGTCAATGAGTAATATTACTTTTAGGTCTCGAAATTTGTCCCAAAATAAAACCAAGCCCTCTTTCGGGCCCAACCTATATGCTAAATTCTTAGGCTTAAATAATAATTTATTTTTAGCTAAAATCTTGATTAAGCTTTGTAGATAAATTTTTAAATCTAATCTAATTTATATAAGACATTTGAAAAAAAATAATCGATAATTACAGTAGGTCCTCCCAAGTTCTTAATGACACATATAGCATTGGCAGTGTCATTCTTATCAAAGATAAATCTGCATACGTGATCCTCACGATGATAAGGGGAACTGAATTTTACTCTTAACTAAAATTATTTTTATAAGTGAAAAAAAAAAAAATATATATATATATGTATATCTAATACGAATTGTATTAAAACTTCTATTATTTGATTCTAGACATCGGCTTTTAAAATCTTCGCTTTTTACACACGTGAAATATATTATAGGCCTTTAAAAATATATAGATATTATTATATCAACAAAGATTATTTTGAACAAAAATGTTATAATGGAAGCTTTCTTTTTTATTGGCCATTTATCGATTATCGAATCTTCTTACAAATCCATAATACAAACTATTAAATTTTAAATTATTTATCGGAGACATGAAGGATAAATTATAATAAAAAAATTTTTTTCATAATCTTTGGAATTGGGATTTAGCCGACTAAAGGGTGGAATATCTTAAAATTTTTTTCCATTTATTTTTGAAGTCGTATTTTGCAGATTGTTTTAAATAGAAAATTGAAAATATGAGCAGTAAATCCATTGAATGATTTATATCAACTGATTAATTTATATAATTTAAATTGTATATTTTTTAAAAAAAATCGTACATGCTCTCACTTTCTCAAAATAAGGAAAAATGATATCTCATTATATATATATACCTAATTATAAAAAAAAATATTTTTAAAAAATTAAGATTTGCCAAGAAAATATGAAATAATATATTTTTTTTAAAATTAAAGTAAAAATTTTAATTATTTTGTGGGTATTTTATTTTTTGCCTCATTGAAAGAAAATCTCTGAAGATTATTATAATTCTAAGATATTTTTGGAAGTTATATTACATTTTTCTCATAGGTAGTATGGGGAAAAGCTTGTCTTTCTAGCCCGATACTTTCTTGTCCAGCTTCATAGGGTACTCCCGTTTCATTCACTTTCCTACGAAATATATCTCTGGAGTCGACCTTCCAAGTAACGAGGAACTCTGATCTCTTTAAGTCAATCATTTGAATGCTTTACGAGAAAAATAAAGTTTAAAGTTATATAAATTTCATCTGGCGATTGAGTATTAATGTATGTTTAAACGGCCAATTTTGAGCTCGAATTTTTAAAATATCCAGAAAAAAATTATATTAATCAAGAACCTTAAGATTTGGTTCATAAATGCCTGAAAGAACATCTATAAACCAAAAAGTAGGCAACATTTTTGACCTTTTCAAAAATCGGCTTTAGACTAATATTAATCAACAAATATAAAAACTTCATTAATATTATATTCTCGGCCAATAGCAACTTCTACCAATGGAGAGTTTGATCCCAGTATCTTTAGGCATTTTTAGTTTAGCTCAAAATAATTAACAAACACATAGACAGAATGGGCAAATAAACATTTTTTTTTAAATTTATCTACTGTTCCCTTTTAAGAAAAACTATGCTTTTCTTTAAAATTATTTTAGTTTGCTAATTATTTTTCTTGTAGCTTCATGTGAAGCTTTACAAGTCCTATACAACTTATATATATTTTTTTATATATATTAGATAACAAATAAAAAGAAATTTTTAATTTAATTATATAAGAAACAAATATTATTAATTAACTATTGCCAATATTTTTAAGATTTTAGCCAAAATAATATTACGTAAGCCGTTTAAGATTTGGGTAATAGATGTCATCTATTACCAATCTCCTGTCTTGCGTTTTTGGATAAAATATTGTTAAAAATTCAGCGATTTAACAACATTAGATAGTTTGGGGAAGTGGTTAAAAATTTTAAAATAATGGTCAGCCTTTGAAAATTTATGAAAAATCATTCCATCAAAATTATAAGTTTTAAAAGAAATTATTTTATTTTTGATACCCAAAACACTTATCCTTTAGCAATTTAGAAGAGCTATTTCGGGGCTGACATTTAGTATTTTAAACCAAATTTTGACCAAGCTCGGCCCAGGCCCGCACTAAATTTTTTATAGGCCCAGGTCTGGCCCGGTCCCCATGTCTAATGTTATAAAATTCAAACCCATAATAAGTTTCAAAAAAATTTCCCAAGCCCGACCCAAGCCCATATCGATAAATTTAATTTTTTTTTTATTTAATGAAAATAAACAATATTTAAATATATTTAGGCAATCATTTCGTTCTCAATACTGAAATTTATTATTATTAGGAGAAGAAAAAGGCAATATTTCATTAAATTAGCCAACTGTTTTAAATAATCTAAATTTAAATTTGATAATTTTAGGCCCAAGCCCATTAAAGAAAAATTTTTTAAACCCAGGCCTACTAGAAAGTATTATATTAGGCCCATACCCGGCCCATGGTTTGTTAGATAATTTAATTTATACCATTTTTGAATATATTTTCACAAATAATGAAAATAAATTTATATGGGAACAAAAATAATACAAAAATATTATGTTTTTATGATGATATACAATTCGAAAGGGATTTCAGGCCCATTAAAGATTTCCTGCATGTTATATGTGCCACTTTCTTTAACGATGCCGCATGTATCTTTGAGAGCTTTATTATAATTTTAGCATAACAAAATTTAAATTATATAATAAAGTTTAGTTAAAATCATGAATTTAAAGAATGTAGATCATAAAAAATATCATTTACTCCTTATCTAATTTCACATTTGACATAAAATAGCATTTATATTTGTATGTTCAAATGAGACTATTATAAATAACCTATATCGATGTCTTAGAGGTTAAAACGAGGAGCTACAAAAGGGGTAATACACACTATATATATGAATTTATTTCATTTTTAAATCATTATATTTGATCTTTTATAGAAATATATAGTATTTTGTAAACAATTGATCAAGACCAATTCTACAATAGCCAGAAAAAATATTTCCTAAGTCTCGAGATTTCGCTAATAGTTGCCCAAACCTTTGTTCCTCCTAAAAACCAAATCTTAATGCTTGCGTAATATTATTCTGGATGAAACACTGAGTTAGCCGTTTAACAACACTATTTATGACAATAGAAGGAGCAAGAATAATCAAGGAACTCTATTCAAACAGGTTTTGAGATATTAGAGGGGCGACTTATAAACTTTCTCAATAAAAGCTGTTGAGAATAATCAAAAAAAAAAGTTTAAAATTTTGATGTTGAGATTGAAAAAATACAGATATAACTTGAAATCGAAATTAGACCTCTCTCTAAAATCGTTTTTAGCATATACATTTTTTTCTCTGGAAGTTGATGTTTAGACCTATAGCTGTCATTATGCCTCCTCATAGTAATTGCACATATCTCATATATATATTTTTTAAACACGTTATTATAGTATAACTAGGTTTTATTGTATCTTATTTTATGACCAAAAAAAACCTAATAATAAATCATTAAACAAGCCACTTAAATTATGATGATCATTAATTATAGCAATTTATTTTCATATAAGTCATATAACTAATGTTATTGTATCTTTTAATTATAATTTATCATCTAATGTATATCCTTATCCTTAACTTTTAGGCTATATCTATTCATACAAAATGTTAAGAATAAATGAATATGAATATTATATGTAAAAAATATAAATATATATATAACGGATGTTATGGCAGAAAAAAAATAAAAGCAGGGTATGGGGATTAAAAATTTTTATTATGTAAGATGGGTGTTATAAACCATTGGTAGACCGTTTTCAAAACAAATATAGGTAACGGTATACTCTATTTAAGGGTATATTCTGTAGGGATGATATTAGTTGTAGACTAATCTAATTGAAAATTTACTGCACATTTGTTAATGTTCTTTAAAATTAAAGATTTTTCATCATTCTATAATCAATGTAAAACATAATTGGGGTAAATCCTTATTTCGTAATTATGTTAAATTTTGGTTAAAAAACCTGGACACGTATGCAATGATACGAGGCCTCTGTGTTTGGTGCCCTGAACTTTAATATCTCCAGAAATCCTGAGGATGAAAGAGTTTTCGATGGATCTTCGAACATCATTAGACGCTACTATAATGTGGTCTTCGCGTTGCGTTAAATTTGTCTAAACAAAGTATTATATAATAGATTTAAACTACTTCTATAAATATAAGTGAATAAAAAAAAAATGTTTCTGTTTATAAAGTTGCAATCAACCTACTCCTTTGCTTATTCACATTTTTCAAACTAAATTGAAATTCAAAGAAAAATAAATAATTAATTCAATTACTTTTGCATTGGATGGAGTGGGCACGGTGCATATTACATTGCTTTCAAAATTTTCGAATTTGTAGTAGCACATCAAAAATTGCTTTTTGATGGAGTCTTCCTGTATCGTCATCAACTAAATATACATATATTATTTATTTAAACTTTTAAAATAGTTTTTTATTTCAAAAATATCTCACAAAAAAAAATACTTATCATATACCCGTAACATAGTTATATTTTTACATAAATTTGTTTTGTAACTATGAGTTTAAATCATTTGTTTTATACAGATAAAAATTAAAACCAATAGAGATTTGGTACCACCTAAAAATTTTAATAGACTACCCCTAAGCCATAGCGTATTATAGATTATAATTTAAAAAAAAAAAAATTCAGCTATGATGTGAGGTCTGGTAGAATAAATTAAAAAAATTTTTTTTGATACGCCCTAAAAATCCAGTAAATATTTAATAATAATGCCGTTTCGAGTTTCTTTTATATAATGTAACTAATCTATATTTTTTTAAATAAATATTATATATATATATCACAAAAATGTATCGATAACTTTATGTAAAGAATAAGTTTGGGAAAAAAATTTTTTTTATATCGGTTTAGATTGGAATTTTCTAAAAAAAATTATAATTGGTATAGTATCCGTTACATTTGGAGTATCCTTAACAAGTTTATATAAATATTAGTGGAATAGACCCTTTAGGTTCAGAAAGATTTAACCAAAAAATAGATAAGGAAGCCGCTAGAAAAAATGTTTCACTCAAAATCACCAAATTTTAAGTTAGCCCCCCCCCCCCACCCTATATATAAAATAATCGGATTAATTTAATATATCTATTGTAAAAATCCTTAAATTATAAATTAATAATCAGAAAAATGAAGAGATAAAAAAAAATTATTTGCTATTATTATAAGATTTCGTAGCAAAGATCTATGCGGTTCGAATCCCAGGTCGGAATTTTTCTAAATTTTTTTATTTAACAATTCCTCATTTGTACACTTAGAATTTTTTTTTTGTTTAAAAACTTTGGCCTATATTTTTTTAAAACAAAATAAATATATTTTCCTAGTGGGAATGAAAGATTTAGATACTATAATATTAATAGGCGTCATATGATTTTTTGCAAAAGTTTTCCAATTGGTTGTTGAAGAATAATTTATATTTTATATAAAATTGATCAGGCCATGTATTTCTAAAACAAATATTTTCTAGGACCCCCCATTTATTTATAAGATCTTGAGTTTCGATGATAATGGGTGTCTTTGAATCATTACAATAAAATAATAGTTTTCCCGATTGTATCAGCACGTTTAGGGTTTAGAAAGTAGGAAAGAAAAGAAAGAAAGGAAAGAAAGAAAGAAAGAAAGAAAGAAAGAATTAATTCTCTGATTGAAGATAAAAAAAGATCTTTACGTTGCTATCGAAGTTGACGTTAAAATCGTTTCCTAGAACGCTATTAGCTAAATAGAATTGGTCTTTAGTTCCGCTGCTTACCGAGTTCCTAAAGCAATCCGTCTCTTCCTCGTGTCTCACGTAAATATTTTCTCCGCCAATGGTCCAAATTATCTCGTTATCTTCTCTCGCCAAACGAATTTGTGGACTGGTATAATTTCATTGGTTAAGAAAATTTAAATTTGTTAAGGATATATTATAATTTTACGATGAAAATAAATCATTCAAGGAGAAAAAACGGAGAGAAGATCGGTTTTTGAAAAAAAAATTTAGAGGCGCTCCTGGAATGAGCAGCTGGAGCTAGATCCTTTTTAGGGCTGGAGTGGAGGAGCACCGCTCCACCGATCCTTTAAATTTAACGTATAAATTAAATTACTTTTTAATAACATTTGTTAGTTTAAATTCAATAAAATCGGCGGGGTGGCCCTAGTGGTGTATGATGTATGCTTGTAAACCGGATGTCCCAGATTCGATCCTGGTAAGGAGCTAAAAATTTTCGGGTTTTTCTTCGATGACGGATGTGTACGTACATATGATAAGATGATTTTCTTGAGCTGAGAAATGCCCTTGCTGAAGTGGATTTAGAAGGTAAGTGCCTATCTTTTTGAATGTGCTCGATCATTTTAACTTTTTTTTATAAAGGCCTTTTTTTTTGGGTGTAACAGATCATTAGATTGACTCGAAGTCATTGCAATTCAAAGGCAAGCACGCTTTCGATGTTTTGGCAAGGATTATTATAGATATACATAAAGATAGAAGTTTCAGAATTCAGAACAAAGTAATTTTTAAAAAAAACTGTTACTGATAATGGAAGAGACTCTGTGAAAGCATTCAGGTAATCTTAATTATTTAATTTAAAATTATAACTTTCCTTCTATTTTTTTAGAATATTTGAAGAAGATAAAAGTTCTGAGATGGATGAAGATTTTCAATTTGTTAATTTGTGGATGTTGATGATATCCTAAATGATAATAACATTGCAGCTATTGTCCATCCTGCATTCAAATTAAATTGGGAGTGGAATAAAAAATCCACAAAAATATGGGACTAAAATACAAATTGATTAATGTTTTAAGAAAACAAATACCTGATGCAAAATTAGATGCTGGTTCACGGGAGCCCTGCACTGATATTAGAAGATCTTTTTTTTTGTATTCCATGCAATTGATCATCAGGAAGATAATATATTGGACAAATATTTTTTAAAATAAATGATACCAAAATTACTATTTTTGCTAAATTCCCTGAATTCAAAAAACCCTCTTCCCTCTAGTACTCCTGTGGAGCGCTATTTAGCATCGCAAAATAGGTTCTAGGAGAGAAGTCGTGGTTGTTTGTTAGATTCTAATTTAGAAAATTTATTACTTTCTTAAAAGCTAATTAAAAAAAAATTATAAAAATTTTGATAGATCATTTATAAATATAAATAAAACATTTTTGATAAAAAAAATGATTTTGTTTCGAGTATCTTCTATAAAATTATAGAGTAGCACTCCATAACTTGGGAGCTAACTCCTTTTTAAAAGGTAGTAGCGAGAGCTAGCTCCTTTTAAGAAGGTAAGAGCGGAAGCGGAAGCGGGAGCAGGAGCGGAGCTAGCTACGTTTAAATAGGAGAGTTAACAACTCTGTAATTAATTACAATTTATTTTTTTATTTTAATGCGCATAATTTTATCGATGATCATTTATAATTGGTCTTACGCGAATGCAAAGGAAAAAGATTTTTTTTAAAAATATCCACTTACTTATCAAATTTTGTAACAGTTGTTGCCCAATTTGTCAAAGTAATTTTCTTAATACAATTGAAATTTTGTTCAGCAAAGGAAGTCTAACCTTAATTTTGCCTTAAATATCTCTATATGCTTAGATTATTTTTGTTGGCTTAAAAATATGAGATTTTTTTTTATAACACGTATTTTACGAATGTAATAATATTTACAAATATTTATTTATTTTTTTTACATTGAATCAGGGATCCTAATTGAAGGAAAAATATCTTTCGTATTATATAGACCACTCTTGCCAATCTTGCCGCAAATTTGATCTTTCCATTCTGAAGAAAATTTATTAAAAAATTAAAATGTAAATTCTCAACATTATAAAATTATAATAAGAATCATGAACCTAAAAGATAAATATATAATTCTACATTTTTAATACACTTTTCTAGATATAATTTTCCCAATTCTTTATTTTTCCAAATATAAAAATAAAATCATATGATTAAAAACAAAGTATCTCTTATTCGAAATTCATTGAAGAAAGTCTATAAATGTCAATTACATATCTATTATCTTCAGAGACCTGCAGGCCCGGCCCTAAGCCTGGCCCGGCCAGGACATATTTTAATTTTTATTTTAAATTTTATAACCAAATATTTGAAATGGCCATGACATGATTACGCTATAAAAATCAAAACCTTTGCAGTAGTGTTGTTAAATTACCCAACTTTGAGCATCTCTGTTGTGGCTTAGGGCAAGCTTTTAGCCTAAAAAATTAAATTAAGCCTCTAAGATGAGTCTTCAACTTGAAGATTGATAAGAATATTTTTGGTGTAAAACAAGGCTACGCTGAAAGTTAGGTAGTTTAACAACACACTACTTTGCGGTTCTCTGATTAATATCAAGAAAAATAAAAATTATTATCTATATAATCGATCAATATAATTTATCCATAGATTAGTTTAGTTTTAGGGAATGGGTTTCGCTCTCAAAAAAGACAAATTGGTAGATAAGTGACGATATACAAATTAATTCCTGATAGGAAATTCAAATATTTTTTTTAAAATAATTTTAAAGTTATAATAATTATATATATAAATCTCTTCTAAATTTAAGCAAAAAAAAAATCCTTTTTGATAAAATTATGTTACACAAATTGTTTTACCTAACCCAGAAATGGTTTTGAAGGCGATAACTAAAACGAATCCCAGAGCAACCAATTTTGTATTTAGAGACATTGTTTTAAATTTAAAACTGATTTACACCAATTTTCTCAAAAAAATATTTTTTTAATTTAAATGAATCAAATATTTCAAAATTTTTTGACTATTTTAATAGGGTAAATATTTGGATTTTATAAAAGTAAATAAATCTTACTTTTATTAAAATATAATTAATTAGGCTCAACATCAAACCAGTTTTTGTAAGCTTGATCAGGTTCAAAATATAATTATTTTGTTCGTTCATTATTTTTGGGATGATTAACAAATGTCGTTTATGTTGACATTTTTTTTTGTAAACTTTGGATGACATCTTCCCGTGTTTGTTTGTTATATGCATAAGACCCTACGTCATGGATAAGAAATAAATTGAAAAGGAAAAAGAAAATTCCTTGACCAGGATTTAGATCCCGGAAAGGGCATTAAACTTGTGTTGTTAAACGGCTCGTTTTGAGCCGATTTTAAAAACAGCTGATTCAATATTTCATCCAGAAAAAAATATTACGCAAGCCCGAAGATTTTGCTCATAAAAGGAACAATGCTATAGACATATATTATTGACATCTCCTGGCTTAGGCAATATTTTTCTGGTTAAAATATTGAGATACTACATTAAACCGGGCGAGATTTTAGAAGTAAATCATCTAGACTCTTACCCGTTACAACGTTACGATCGCTATAATGTTTCTTACAAAAATGAGTATATTTATTATTTATTTTAGTAGATTAATAGCAGTGGCGTAGCTAAGAATTTTCCTTAGAGGGGGTCCATACATATAAAAGCATGGGGGGGGGGGGGGGATTTGCCCTCCAGACCCCCTTTAACGAGTCTTCAGCCCTATTGCCCGGTCTTCGGCTAGGACAAATAAAAACCATATCTTCGATAATATATAATAAACATATTTTTTAAATGCATCTGTAATATGTTTTTATAATTTAGTAGATTATTCTCAATGACTTTATATTAATTCTATCCATATCCAGAATAATTTCAATAGTAATATAATATCCTTGCACAAACATCAAAACCAGAAAAATATAAATAATCATGGTATTTATTTGATATAAAGTCACTTTTAAATCTTTTGAACGTATAAAAAAAATTTGCTCTGGGAGGGGTCCAAACCCGAAAACCACCCCCGTAGCTACGCCACTGATTAATAGTCTAATTACAAACATCGTTGTTCTAGCAAAAAAAAATGAGGGTAAGATTAAATTAAGTTTCTTCATCGATTTATATTTTATAGCAGTTTCTCTTAAAATAAGTATTAATTTTTCAATTTTTTTAGAAAAAAAAATAGTAGGGGAGACCGGGGCTAGTCGAACCGACTTTTGCAAAATCTGCTATAACTTGTGTTGTTTCGTTTTAGATATTTTAAAGAAGAATATATAAACCGATAGCTATAACTATTAATCTTTAAAGGTGCCTTTTAAACATTTCGAGAATATAATCATGTTTTTGTTATTGTATTTTTTGTATCAATTTGAATTTTATTGCCCAACAAGCCCCAATAGCGGGGGTAGGCAAACCGCTACAAGGGGTTTCCTTAGACCATTAGTTTTTTTTGGCTATAATGGAATAAAATGCAGTTTTATTAATTAATATATGATACAGAATATTTTTTATTAATTTATTGTTCAAATTGTCAGAGAAGAAAAGAGAAAAGAAGAGAAGAGAAGAGAAGAGAAGAGAAGAGAAGAGAGAAGAGAAGAGAAGAGAAGAGAAGAAGAAGAGAAGAGAAGAGAAGAGAAGAGAAGAAGAAGAGAAGAAGAGAAGAGAAGAGAGAGAAGAGAGAGAGAAGAGAAGAGAAGAGAAGAGAAGAGAAGAGAAGAGAAGAGAAGAGAGAGAGAAGAGAAGAGAAGAGAAGAGAAGAGAAGAGAAGAGAAGAGAAGAGAAGAGAAGAGAAGAGAAGAGAAGAGAAATAAACATCTTGGACATATAAAAATCAGAATCTAAAGGAGATATTATGATTTTTCAGCATAAATCCTAAATACCAATCATACTGTGTTTTTTAAGATTTTGAAAGATTTTTTGCATATAAACTGCCATCCATACCTGATGTGCATGGTTTAACAAGCCTTGCTACCTCTAAATTGACTAATCGTGATTGTAATAATATCTAGATAAAATAAATACTCATATAACTTTCTCATTTTTATAAAACAGGGTTAAAAGTTAAAACTTTGTCATAAAATCTAATTTATATATAAATGATTATAATAACTTAATAAAAAAATTAAAATTCTGTCATGTAAAAAAAATTTTGAATTCTATACATCAAAATTGTATTTCTTTTATATAACATTTTTTTTAATAATTTTTCATTATAAAAGATTTTTTGTCTATAGATTCACACTAATAAAATCTACATTAGGGATAAAACGTCAACCTTCTATAGTCTATTTAATTTTACAATAGAGATTAAGAGGTTCGTCAAGCCCCGGGGTTTATCTAGCCCCAATCTCCCCTATATCAATTTATTTAATTTTTAAATGGCTTATTTGGATATTTTTAAAAAAAAAACATTATTATAAATAAATCTTGTATCTTTTTTTTGTATTTTCAAATGGTATCCTACATAGTCGTAGCCAGAATTCTGCTAAGGACCCTGGGGGGGGGGGGGGAAGAAGCAATATTAAGTTGATTTTCTTTATCACCTATTGCAAGGCTTTTGGGGCTATATTGTATTTATTTTAAAAAAATTATCAAATTTTTCCCTATTTTTTTTTCTTTCAAATAACTGATTTTATTGTGATATATTATATATATAATTTTTTTCGGGGATATTGGTAAGATAAACCATTATAAAAATTTAAAATTGTTGATAGTTAATTTGAGAAAATTAAGAAATATATTTCAAACATGTACATTTAAATTAGGGAACAGATATATCAGGAATCGGTAAACTCTTTAGAAAAAAATGTTCTTTCTTTCTTTCAACAACAAAAAAAAAACAAGAAAAAAAACTTTGTTTTTGTTTTTTCCCTCCAAAAAACAGTTTTTTTTCCTCCAAAAAAGCATTTTTTTTTATCTCTATACTTATCACGATAAATGACATCACCCTTTAATACAAATGTTTAATATGATAATGCTGATCCCAAAATTTATAATCAAACGTTAATATTTATAAATCAACATTGCGTCATTTTGTCATTTTTGGCAATTTAACTTATTTTAAAATGTTAAATGAATTTAATATTAAAAAAAACATATTTAAATAAATATTTAGATAAGATCCAGAATATTAATTTTTTAATTGTAGATCTTTTTCTTTCTTTCTTTCTTTCTTTCTTTCTTTCTTTCTTTCTTTCTTTCTTTCTTTCTTTCTTTCTTTCTTTCTTTCTTTCTTTCTTTCTTTCTTTCTTTCTTTCTTTCTTTCTTTCTTTCTTTCTTTCTTTCTTTCTTTCTTTCTTTCTTTTCTTTTCTTTTCTGTTCTTTTCTTTCTTTTCTTTCTTTCTTTCTCTTTCTTTTCTTTCTCTCTTTCTTTTCTTTCTTTTCTTTCTTTTCTTTCTTTTTCTTTCTTTTCTTTCTTTTCTTTCTTTTCTTTCTTTTCTTTCTTTTCTTTCTTTTCTTTCTTTCTCTTTCTTTTCTTTCTTTTCTTTCTTATAATGAGACCATAATTTTTAAAAACTATATATATTACAAGTTGTTAAAAAAACACATTTCAAAAAACAATAAACCCTTAAGGAAGAGTTGCTTAGAAAATAATATCTGCAGAGTTCCAAGGTAGAATCCCTCATTGTGGTCACCTGTAATTGCTTTGTTAAGAATTAAGTGCTGCTTCTTTTTAGAAACACTCCTAGAATGTTGGGTGACCATGGAATTGAAATCAATGTTGAGGCCGCCATTTTTTCATCTATATTTTTTGGATAACATAAAAAAAAATGTGAGGTTCCGACTTAGCTGCAAAGTCAATACGTCAATGCATCGGCGGAAGGTTATTCGACTAGTCCACGAGGAATATTTTATCAGGACATAAGGCCTTATCGTTTAAAGATCGTTTCTCTCATTTGTATTATGTTGTTAAAATTTAACTTAAATAACCCCCCCCCCCACCATCACCATATTAAATAATTTTTTAGTACGCTTGCGCACTCTAAACCCGTAAAGATCTTCTATTGGAAGTAACACAACATAATCTCCCTCGCATTGATATTATTAGCGATGTTAAACGGCATTTTATTAGGAAAAATATTATGCAAGCCTTAAGATTTTGCTCATAAGTGGAGCAAATGTTTGAACATCTATCAAACGAAATCTCGATACTAGTGTTGTTAAATCACCTTATTTTGACCATCTCAATTGCGGATTAATCAAACTTTTAGCATAAAAAATTGAATTAATCCTCTAAGTTGAGTCTAAAATTGAAGAATGATCGTAATATTTATGGTTAGAAACATGGCCATGCTATTTTATAGTTGACTTAAGTCAGGTAATTTAACAAAACTACTCGATACTTATTAAACAATTATTTTTCTAGCCAAAATATTGGGTTAGGAATTTTTTTTAAAATAGACTCGAATCGAGCCCTTTGACAGCACTACTTACGTCACATATCACGTGATTTTGCACCTATAAAATAATATCAATATTTGGTTAATATAGAATTTCATTTGAATCAATAAACAAACGTTCGTAAGATAAATACTGCAATTTTTAGATTACTTTTAATTGGAACGATTTAAATTGCCAAGGTCATAATTTTTAAAACATTTTTGTATTTGATCTAAATATCTTATTTAAATAAACGTAATATAATAAATATATATATTAATTAAAATCCTTAAATTTAAAATTATTTCTAATTTGACCTATTATTTTTTAAAAAAAAATTTAAATTAAAGCCAATTTTATTTTTAAAAAAATAAAAATGAATACCAATATAATAGCGTTAATAACATTTTTGACTGTTCTGTCAATGTCAACGACTGGGAAAGGTAATCTAATTTTATACATTTCTGATGATCATCAATTATTTAATATTAATTAATTTATGGAAACTTATAAAATATAATTTAAAATAATTATTATCGAATATGAATAGAAAGACGTTTTTATAAATTTAATGATAAAATAAAAAAATTGTGTTTTTTTCCGGTAACTTTCAAACAATTTTTTGAAGCTTGTTTTTTTGAATTTAAAAATCGGATTTTTAACAGAAATGTGTGCCATCATGTTTGGAATACCTTACCCTATGAATTTCAGGCAATTTTTACCATGAACTTAGGAACTTAATATAAAAATTTAAATTGATTTTCCTTAAATATTTTATATATAAATTATAAATGACTCAAAAGTGAACACGGCAAAATTGTCTAAAATTTATAAGAATAGGTATTCAAAACATGATTGAATATATTTCCGGTAAAATCTGAATTTTTTGATTTAAAGCTGTAAAAATTACATTGCAAGTATAAAAAAAACACATTGACGCTAACATATATAATTTTTATATTTCATTTTTAGTCAATTTTTTTTTGGTTTCGAAATCCTATATGAACTTGCAACTCTTGGATTTAATAAAAAAAATTGTTTAGTAAAGAGATAAGCGAAGTACCTTATAAAAACATGGGAAAATAAAATTTAAAATTTACACTTATATAACACGAACAAAACTCAAAAAAAAAATTTAAAACTCACAAAACAAATTTTTATTTAATTTTCTCTCTATATCTTTTATTATATATTCTAATAACATATATATATATTATATATTTGTAGTTAAAGCTCAAAGGTAAAATACGTGTATGTTAATATTATTATAAATATTTACATTCCTTTTACATATATTAATTTTTTTGTATTTCCAAAATTTATATTTAAAATAAAATTAATTTATTTTTGTTAGATTAAATAGATATGATTGGGTTAACGAGGTAAAAAATAAAATTTATATATTAAATACCCTATTTTTATTATAACCCTATTTTTATTATACTTTAAAAAAAAGGATTTAACTGCCCGATTTAAATCGATTTTTAAAAATAGCCCGATTTAAATCGATTTTTAAAAATAGCCCGATTTAAATCGATTTTTAACCGATTATGATTTTAGTCAAAACAATAATTGTGTAAAGATTTTCTATTTGTCAAAACGCGCTAGTGTATGCATTTTAAAATATACTTTTTTTTTAAAAAAATTAATTGTATGTCATATATATATAAATTATTGTATAAATTTGGCTTATAAATTACCCAATTTTAAGGGCTATTTGTTCAATTTATGGTTTATAGCCGACGATTGGAAGTCTTTGTGGGAATGTAATCAGCAAGGGCTCATATGTTTTAGAGGAGATTTGTAATTTAGCCTATAGCAGTTATTTGGGCTATGTTACTTTTTGCCCCAATGGTTTTCCCATCTTACCCCAAATTCGTTGGTAAAGAGTTAAAAGCACGACATTTACTTGCACCTTCAGCGCCAAATACTATAAAAGTTAGTAGGTAGTGTTGTTAGAATGCCTTATATTATTTTGGCTAAAATCTTAACTCGGCCCTTTTTTTAAAAACATTACTAAGCATTAATATAATATGTTTTCATCCTAAAATAAAAATTTTAATTTTATCGCGCAAGAGCTAAAGCGAGCCTTTTTACCTATATAAGGGGAATTGTTCTTTGGGCTTCTCTTAAATCATAATTTATTTATCTAGTTAATTCCAACTGATGCTCATGCCTTCCACGATGTGGATGATGAGAAAATGCTAAAGGTGTGCTTGATAAATCATAAAGGCGATGCGACAAAATCTTGTTACGACCTGTCAGGCTATCAATTCGCTCTTATCCCTGAAGCCGCTACTCGGGTATATTAAAAATAAAATAATTATTCCCAAAAATGCATAAAAATAGTGGTCCGGGTCTAGAATTTCTAAGCACTGAAACGGTATGTATCAATGGTGTGAATGATATTTATATTAATTACGATAAACAAAGGGGGGAAGTTTCGATTCCGAAAGAATATGATTGGCGAATAATTGGGCCAATACATAAATTGCCTTATTTGTGTGTGTCTTTCCTAAATTTTATCATGTAACGAAGTCTGATCTTTTTTTAACTTGCTGTATTAAGACCCTAAGGGGTTCTAGCATAGATAGAAAACTAGATTTTTTGTATTTTTTACTATTAAGGTAACATTAGTTATATAAGCTTGTGCATTATGTAAAAAACTCTTCATTGTCTATATAATATATTTGTTTATTTTAAAATATACATATCATATTATCAACAAGAACATATTAACAATATCGTCGT
Organism: Gordionus sp. m RMFG-2023; assembly: GCF_954871325.1. Taxonomy (NCBI): domain Eukaryota; kingdom Metazoa; phylum Nematomorpha; class Gordioida; order Chordodea; family Parachordodidae; genus Gordionus; species Gordionus sp. m RMFG-2023. The sequence continues at coordinate 90,557,259 of NC_088775.1, read as the reverse complement.
TTTAGTCCGTGTATCAAAATATAAGGGGGGCCAATAAGAAAAAAAATTCATTATTATATTCATTATCTAAGCAAATATTATTTATAGAGAACTAATACACTAAAGTGTATAATTTTAAAGAACTACTTGCATATTTTTTAATTAAATATTTATTTATATATGTGTGTTCCTATTTGAATATATAACACATTGGTATTAAGTCCAATTTTAAATCTTACAATGAGGGCAACATTTTAATTTGATAAATCTGATTTTAACAAGTATGTAATGTATATAGATAATCCACAGTGCAAACTTCAGGCAAATAAGCCTAGAATCTTTTAACAGCTTTTATATTGATTTTTCATATAAATTTTAAAAAATTAGGTAAAAGTTTATGTCGAATCAGTTTATAGGGTAGATATTCTACACATGCTGGAATGTTAAAGAGATTTCTAAATTTCCCCATAGATTCCTTTATCCTTATAACGACATATATATCATAATTTTATCGTCATAAATTTATAACCAGATGGATATCATGATAATGGATGAAAATATCTACGTCAAGGAATATTACACCGAATTCTACTTGCTCAAATTAGCTAAGGGAATAACTAGGCTAGACAACGAAGATTTTCAAAGCCGAATCAACTCAAGGAATTTCAAGATAAAGAAAAACACTTTTTTAGGCCGCTCCTATAACCCTAGTTAACCAACATTTTTTATTCATTTTTATTTAAAAAGAGTGAGATCCATCAAGTTTCATTGCTGGCATTCAAAGTAGGGTGTGGTTAAAAATGTCCGATTCTGGTCTTACGAGCCAATATTGTGTAAGCCTGGCCAAAGATTTTGGGCATCTTCTTTGCCAATTCTTGAGGCTTACACAATATTATTTTGGCTATCGGGCCGTTTTTAAAAAATTCGACTACAAATAAGGGGCTATACTACTCCCAAAGTATATTGTATTTTTTTTTGAAAAAATATTTTTTTATTATTTGTTTAGAGTTTTAAAAATGTATCTTATATATAGTATTAAATGGCTCAACAACTCAATACTTTATCCAATAAAAAATATTCCGCAACTCCCGAAGATAGATTTTACTCACAGTAGGAACAAAGGTTCTAATACCTATATTATCGAAATCTCGAGGCTTATAGGCAATATTTTTCTGGCTAAAATATTGAGTTGCCCAAAACGAGCCGTTTTACAACACTTCTTATACACGAGTAGAAGTACATAACTAATTTATTCTAGAATCTTATATCGATTATGAAGACGCTTGCGAATTGATGAAATCACCGGACAACTACAACGTCTACAGATCGGGAACTTTGTTCAAGTATAATAAATTTAAAATTTAAAATTTAAAAACGTTATTTTACGTGATCTCAAGCGATGTAGAGTTGGTACGAACTGAAGATGGAATAGGCGAGGGGATACAGTCATTTTCTCGCAGAGAGAATTTAGAGGGAGTCAAGATGGTGTACGATATTTTCCATAAGTTCCACAGAGCAGCGATTGGCGAGATGTTTAGCCAAAAGACGGATTACAAAATAGAAATGAGTCAGGAAGAGGTAATTTTTGCCATCTACCTAGTCATGAAAAAATATATTATTCATAGCTTATTCGTTTTATTATTTAATGTATATTTGTACGAACATTGATCTGTTTATGATATTTATTTTATATTTTATTTAATATATATAGTTGAGAGCTAGCGTGGCTGGGCCTTACAATTCCGTCAAAATATTCGATATTGATAACCCAGAAATGGATGTCAATTTAAACGTCAAAAATGTTCAAGAAGTTTGTAACATTAATTAACTTACTGTAATATACATTTAATATGTGGAAAAAAATAAATATTATATTGCATATATTGCAACATTTATAATAGTTTTTATTCTGTCAGTCATTGAAATGGAGATCCAGTCATGATTCCCATCTGTTAGAATATATATTTTCTTTAGATTTCTCTTAGTAATAGGGCGGATATTAGGTCTAGTTTATCTTTTGTCCAAATTCTATCATTTAGTTGAATCTTAGATTTTAAAATTTCAAAAAAATATTCAGGTTACAGAATACGAAATTTCATATAAATGTAAAATTTTTCTTTGGCGGGGCTTCCTGGTAGTATATATATATATTTTTTAAAACACAATAAACTAGGCAATAATCGTGCAAAAATCAGATGGTTTAACGTTCAACACCAGCCAAATTATTGATGGTACGGTCGTATCGGAATCAAAATTTTATCCCAATCATTTGATCGCGAGCATTGAAACATGGATAAATGAAGGGGTCACCCAAGATATATTCCCGGAAGGCTTCTATATTCGTATTTACAGAGATTACAAGAACTGTGTTCAGGCATAGACGCGAAGATCATCTTCTGAAAATATATTAACCCTAATTTTTATTTAATATGATTTTTAAAAATTGGATAAACAATCAAATTATTTAATTTTAATTTTTTTTATAAACGCAAAATTATTTTTCAATTTTAAAAAGACGGGTCATTTTTTTTTATTTTGCCAAAAATCATGCCCGATAATGGGTTTTTAAAATTATAAATATTATACGTATTACATTATATTCTATTATCTTTACCACAACTTTATATAATGATTTAAATTATTTATATATATGATTGGCTAATAATTAGTGTTAAAAGGGCAATATTATCATATTTTAGATATTGTTTTTTTTTAATATTAGGGCGACTTTTAATAAATATAAGTGCTATAATAGATAATTTAATGTTATTGTATTATCCTTTGTGGGCCAGTCGCAATCTGTGTATAGAGCGATGTCCTTGTCTATAGTGAGCATTTGCTTTTTTTCTGCATTCTTTCTTACATAGAGTAGTGATATCGGGCTGCAATAAATTGTATAAAATGGCTACATAGACCGTTTTACAGTAAACAACATGGAGGCTAATACTTGAGCAGTGAGAGTATTTGGAATGTATAAAATTTAATAGTTCAATGATAATTGGGGTTGCTTTTCGTTGGGTAAATCTTTCTACATAATTTTGCACATATATATGCCAATCAAAATATATCCCACCCACGAGGAAAAAGAAATATTGATTCTTTCAGACTTTTTTTTTAAAAATAAACTAATACCAAAAAATTTCTACAAATGACGGGGATTTTTGAATTGTATTTTTTTTAAATTTTACAATAATATCCCCCCTCCCCCTCCTCCTCTTAACAATCTCCAAATCCGCGCTTTCCTTCCTTCCTTCCTTCCTTCCTTCCTTCCTTCCTTCCTTCCTTCCTTCCTTCCTTCCTTCCTTCTTGCTTCCTTTCTTTCGGCGCCTACGTCACGCCTGCTCATTGTGCACCACTTGTAAGGACACTAAATATATTAACGCCATAATATCCCCCAAGGGGGTTTGTTTTGGAATAAATATAATTGCGCGGTTTAGGCTAGAGATTGGCAAGTTACTATAGATTTTTAATTTTTCGATAGGTAGGTATAATATGTCTTTCCGTATGATAGATGTGGAGAGCTGATTGGAAGAGGCACAATAATCACTTAAAACCACTGATAGAAACCTCATGATCGTTTTATCTATTAATGAGGGGGAGAGGGGAGTGGTTGGAGGTAGTTATAATTTTTTTTTTTATAAAAAACATTTTTAGTGCAAAATTTAAGGGAACATTTTTTAAAAATTTTGATGGAAATAATTTTAAAACCTCTATGTCCCATGGGTTGTTGATGAATTAATATTTTATAGAACTCTATTAGATAACTGAAACAAACATAAAACACGTAAATCAACTAGACTTCAAAAAATCTTTCTTTCTTTCTTTCTTTCTTTCTTTCTTTCTTTCTTTCTTTCTTTCTTTCTTTCATCAAAAAAACAAAAGAAAATATTTCATTCCCTATACTCATCACTTTAATTGACATCGCTCTTTAATATAAATATTTTATTTGATGATATGATAACACATAATTTTAATTTTAATAGATCAATATTCCATGATTTTTTTGGCAATGTAATTTATTTTGAATGTTAATAAATTTAATTTTTAAAAAAAAACATATTTAAATAAAATATTTAGATAAGATCTAAAATTAGAATTTTTGATAATTTTTTTAAATCGTAAATCTAATTTTATTTCTAGTCATGTGAACATAATTTAAAAAAAATATAAAAAATGATTTTTTAAAGAAAAAACTGAACGTGCCACCCTATAAACGAGTTGCTTAGGAAATAATATCTGCAGAGGTCGGAAATAGAATCGCTTGTGGTCACTTGTAATGAGTCTTCTTTTTTTCCAATGGCTTTGATAAGAATTAAGTGCTGCTTCCTTTTTAGACCATTCCTAGGATGTTGGTGACTATGGGATTGAAAACAATGTATAGGTCAGCTTTTTTTGCCCTATTTTTTTTTGAATAGCATAAAAAATGTGATTTGACCAGACGATAAGGAATATATATTATCAGGGCGTAAGGCGTTATAATTTATGAGGATCACTTGTTCGAGAGTAGATGAGATATATACTTCTTTTAAGGGCAGATGAAAGGAGGCTTGTTCGTTGATTTTGGCTGTGTTAGCCGCGATCAACGCCAATTGAAGGCACAAAGGCATCATTATCGTAGACAGTGAGTTATATATATGCGTAGTTGTGTGCCAGTTCATTAAGAGGGTCGGATCGGAATTGGGGACAGCTTCTAACAATTAAAAGTTGAAAGAAACATCCTCATTTTTTTTAAACTCTAAAGGTTTGCGATACACGAGAGGGACAAGCAGTTGTTAAACCATACAAAAATTGGAGAACTGCTGAGGATTTCGGCTAGATGGGATAAAAAAACAGCTGAAAGGAAAAGTTGTGGCTGTAATCTTTTGTAAGCTTGATCAGGTTCAAAATATAATTATTTGTTCGTTCATTATTTTTGGGATGATTAATAAATGTCGTTTATGTTGACATTTTTTTTTGTAAACTTTCGATGACTTCTTCCCATATTTGTTTGTTGTGTGCATAAGCCCCTACGTCATGGATAAGAAATAAATTGAAAAGGAAAAAGGAAATTCCTTGACCAGAATTTAGATCCCGATAAGGGCATCCGGGCGATATTTCAGAAGTAAATCATCTAGACTCTTACACATTACACCATTACGATCGCTCTAATATTTCTTACAAAATTGAGTATTTATTATAAAAAAAATTAGTAGATTAATAGTCTAATTACAAGCATTGTTCTAGCAATAAAAAAATGAGGGTAGTGAAGTCCAAGATTAAATTAAGTTTCTAAATCAATATATATTTTTATAGCAGTTTCTCTTAAAATAAGTATTAATTTTTTAATTTTTTTTAGAAAAAAAAAAGGGGGGAGACCGGGGCTAGTTGAACCGACTTTTGCAAAATCGGCTATAACTTATGATTTTTCAGCATAAATCCTAAATACCGTTTTCTAAGATTTTGAAATATTTTTTGCATATAAACTGCCATCCATACTTGATGTGCATGGTTTAACAAGCCTTGCTACCTCTAAATTGACTAATCGTGATTGTAATAATATCTAGATAAAATAAATACTCATATAACTTTCTCATTATTATAAAAGAGGGTTATTAGTTAAAACTTTGCCATAAAATCTAATTTATATAATAAATGATTATAATAACTTAATAAAAAAATTAAAATTCTGTCAAGTAAAAAAAACTTAGAATTCTATACACCAAAATTGTATTTCGTTTATATAACATTTTTTAATAATTTTTTATTTTATTAAGATTTTTTGCCTATAGATTCATACTAATAAAATCTACATTTAAAACGTCAACCTTCTATAGTCTATTTAATTTTAAAATTGAGACTAAGAGGTTCGCCAAGCCCCGGAGTTTATCTAGCCCCAATCTCCCCTATATTAATTTATTTAATTTTAAATGGCTTATTTGGATATTTTTTAAAAAAACATTATTATAAATAAATTTTGTATCTTTTTTTGTATTTCCAAACGGTATCCTACATAGTCGTAGCCAGAATTCTGCTAAGGACACGGGGAAGGAGAGGGAAGAATCAATATTAAGTTGATTTTCTTTATGACCTATTGCAAGGCTTTTGGCTATATTGCATTTATTTTAAAAAAATTATTAAATTTTTCCTTATTTTTTTTCTTTCAAATAACAGATTTTAATATATTATATATATTTTTTTCGGGGGGAATTGGTAAGATAAACCATTATAAAAAAAAAATTTTAAATTGTTGATCGTTAATTTAAGAAAATTAAGAAATATATTTCAAACATGTACATTTAAATTAGAAAACAGATATATCAGAAATCGGTAAAATCTTTAGAATAAAATATTCTTTCTTTCTTTCAACAAAAAAAAACAGGAAAAAAACTTTGTTTTTGTTTTTTTCCCTCCAAAAAAAACAGTTTTTTTTTTATCTCTATACTTATCACGTTAAATGACATCATTCTTTAGTGCAAATATTTAATATGATAATGATGATCCCAAAATTTATAATCAAACATTAATATTTTATTTATAAATCAACATTGCATCATTTTGTCATTTTTGGCAATTTAAATTATTTTAAAATGTTAAATAAATTTAATTTTAAAAAAAACGTATAAATTGTAGATCTTTTTCTCTCTATCTTTCTTTCTTTCTTTCTTTCTTTCTTTCTTTCTTTCTTTCTTTCTTTCTTTCTTTCTTTCTTTCTTTCTTTCTTTCTTTCTTTCTTTCTTTCTTTCTTTTCTTTCTTTCTTTCTTTCTTTCTTTCTTTCTTTCTTTCTTTCTTTCTTTCTTTCTTTCTTTCTTTCTTTCTTTCTTTCTTTCTTTCTTTCTTTCTTTCTTTCTTTCTTTCTTTCTTTCTTTCTTTCTTTCTTTCTTTCTTTCTTTCTTTCTTTCTTTCTTTCTTTCTTTCTTTCTTTCTTTCTTTTCTTTCTTTCTTTTCTTTCCTTCTTTTCTTTCTTATAATGAAACCATAATTTTTAAAAAATATATATATTACAAGTTGTTAAAAAAAGCACATTTAAAAAAACAATAAACCCTCTAAGGAGGAATTGCTTAGAAAATAAGATCTGCAGAGTTCGAAGATAGAATCCCTCATTGTGGTCACCTCTAATAACTTTGATAAGAATTGAGTTTTGCTCCCTTTTGGAAACATTCTTAGGATGTTGGGTGACTATGTGATTGAAAAAAAAATGTTAGGCCGCCATTTTTTCCCCTATATTTTTTTAGATAGCATTAAAAAAAAATGTAAGGTTCAGACTTAGCTGCAAAGTCAATAAGTCAATGCATCGGCGGAAGGTTATTCGACCAGTTCATAAGGAGTATTTTTATCGGGACATAAAGCCTTATCGTTTAAAAATCGTTTCTCTCATTTGCATAATGTTGTTAAATTTAACTTAAATAACCCCCCTAACACTCCCCCCCCCATCCCACCATATTAAATAATTTTTAGTAAGCATGCGCACTCTAAACCCGTAAAGATCTTCTAATATAAGGCTGCTATCTTATTTTCAATCATCATTTTGATGGGAGTAACCCTCTCCCTCGTATCGATAATATTAGCGATGTTAGACGGCGATTTGGTCACAGGTGGAGCAAATGTTTGAACGTCTATCAACGAAATGTCGATAACCTATCAATCAATTATTTTTCTAGCCAAAATTTTGGGTTAGGTATTTTTTTTATAAAATCGACTCGAATCGAACCGTTTAACGACACTACTTACCTCACATATCACGTGATTTTGCACCTATACTAATAAAGCAATATCAATATTTAGTTAATATAGGATTTTATTCGAAGCAATAAAACAAACGTTCGTAAGATAAATACTGCAATTTTTAGATTACTCTTAATTGGACAGATCTAAATTATCAAGGTCATAATTTTTAAAACATTTTTATTTGATCTAATGTGAATATCTTATTTAAATAAACGTAATATAATAAATATATATGTTAATTATAATCCTTTAATTTAAATTTATTTTACAAATTATTATTTTAAAAAAAAAATTTAAATTAAAGCCAATTTTATTTTTTAAAAAATTAAAAATGAATACCTATATATTGGCGTTAGTGACCTTTTTGACTGTTATGTCAATGTCAACGACTGGGAAAGGTAATCTAATTTTATACATATCTGATTATTATCAATTATTTAATATTAATTAATTTATGGGAAATTTATAAAATATAAATTTAAAATAATTATTATTTGAAATTGAATAAGAAAGACGATTTTACAAAAATTTAATGATAAAATTTAAAAAATTTAAAAAAAAAAAATTCAACGTGTTTTTTTTCCGGTAACTTTCAAAACAATTTTTTTAAACGTGTTTTTTTTAAATTTGAAAATCAGATTTTTAACAGAAATGTGTATCATCAAGTTTGGAATACATTACCCTATGAATTTCAAACAATTTTTTAAAACGCGTTTTTTTTAAATTTGAATATCGGATTTTTAACAGAAATGTGTGTCATCATGTTTGGAATACCTTTACCCTAAGAACTTCAGGCAATTTTCGCCATGATACTTTGGAACCTAATAAAAATTTAAAATTGAATTTTACTTAAATTTTTTAAAATATAAAATATAAATGAATCAAAGGTGAACACGGTAAAATTGTCTACAATTTATAAGAATAGGTATATTCCAGAACATGAAGGAATATATTTCCGTAAAATCTGAATTTTTTGATTTAAAGCTGTAAAAATTACATATTTGCTGTAGAAAAAAAACCCATTATCGCTAACATATATAATTTTTATATTTCATTTTTAGTCAATTTTTTTTTTGGTTTCGAAATCCTAGCTGAATCTCAAACTCTCTGGGATTGAATATAAAAAAAATTGTTTAGTAAAGAGATGAGCGAAATACCTTGTAAAAATATGGGAAAATAAAAGTAAAAATTTAACACTTAAATAATACGAACAAAACTTTAAAAAAAAAAAACTTAAAACTCACAAAACAAATTTTCATATAAAATAAAGATATTCATTATTCAAGAAAGTATATATTTGCAAATTCCTTCCGAATTTTGGTCATTAAATTAAATAATTGCTTACATTTAGCTTTAAAGAAATTAATTAATTAATTAATTATCTCTATTATGGGTATGGGTAGTTACTCAAAACACATCATATATTCTCTTTTATATTATTAAAAAATAAATGACGGAAATGACATCTGTTGAACAAATTATAAGTTGTATTTTCTGTTTTCCATTCCTTCTAGCCCTTTCCAGAACATTCCTAACCCTTTTCCAAGTCTCCCTTACTTATTAATGTTGTTAAACGGCTAACCCAATATCTTAGCCATATATATTACACGAGCCTGGTGATTTTAGCTTATATAGATGGAAGATACGTTTGGGCATCTATTGGAATATTGGATTAGTCGTTTAACAACGCTACCTGAAATTATGACAGAATTTTCTGTATATATTTGTTTTAATTTCTCTCTATATCCTTTATAATATAATTATATTAACACATATATATATATATTTGTAGTTAAAGCTATAAGGTAAAATACGTGTATATTAATATTATTATAAATATTTAACATTCCTTTTATATAATATTAAATTTTTTGTATTTTTTGTATTTTTTGTATTTATTTTTAAAATAAAATTAATTTATTTTTTTTAGAGTAATTAGATTTGATTGGGTTAACGAGGTAAAAAAATTTTTTTTATATATTAAATACCCTTTTTTTATTATACTAAAAAAAAGGATTTAATTGCCCGATTTAAATCGATTTTTAAAAGTAGCCCGATTTAAATCGATTTTTAAAAATAGCCCGATTTAAACTGCCCGATTTTTAAAAATAGTCCGATTTAAATCGATTTTTAAAAATAGCCCGATTTAAATCAATTTTTAAAAATAGCCCGATTTAAATCGATTTTTAAAAATAGCCCGATTTAAATCGATTTTTTAAAATAGCCCGATTTAAATCGATTTTTAAAAACCGCCCGACTATGATTTTAGTCGAAACAATATTTGTGTAAAGATTTTCTATTTGTCAAAACGCGAGAGTGTATGCATTTTAAAATATACTTTTTTTCAAAAAAAATTAATTATAAGTCATATATATAAATTATTGTATAAATTTGGCTTATTTAAGGGCTATCTGTTCAATTTATGGTTGGTTTTCGACCGACGAAAGGAAGTCTTTGTGGGAATGTAATCAGCAAAGGCTCATATGTTTTATAGGAGATTTGTAAATTAACCTATTGCAGTTATTTTGCTATGTTACATTTTGCCCCAATGGTTTTCCCATCCTACCCCAAATTCGTTGATAAATAGTTAAAAGCACGACATTTACTCACACCTATGCGCCAATACTATATTAGTAAGTAGTTTTGACTATAATCTTAACTCGGGCCTTTTTTTAAAAAATATTACTAAGCTAAGATACTTGATTTTATTTTATATAGCTTAATGATTGAGGCTATCCAATAATATGTTTCATCCTAACAAGCAAGAGCAAAAGAGCGCTGGCTACATTAAATTTCATAATTTATTTATCTAGTTTACTCCAACTGATCCTCAAGCCTTCCATGATTTGGATAGGGAAATGCTAAAGGTTTGCTTGATAAATCATAAATGCGATGCGACAAAATCTTGTTACGACCTGTCAGGGTATCAATTCGCTCTTATACCTGAAGCCATTACTCGAGTATATTATTTTACAATACAAAATGTGCATAAAAATTATGATCCGGGTCTAGAATTTCTAAGCGTGGTACTGTACCAATGGTGTGATTGATAATTAAATAAATTAATTGGGCCAATACAAGTGTAAATTGCCTAATTTGTGTGTGCCTTTCCTAAATTTTATGATGTAACGACGTCTGATCCTTTTTTTTAACTTGCTGTTTTGGGACCCTAAGGGGTTCTAACATAGATAGAAAACCAAATTTTTTGAATTTTTTTACGATTAAGGTAAAATTAGTTATATAAGGTTTGCATTATGTAAAAAAAACTCTTCATTGTCTATATAAGTTTAAAATATATATACATTATGTTATCTACAAGAACTTATTAATATTATCGTCGTTTTAGTCCCTGTATTGAAATATAAAAGGGGGGGGGGGGGGGTCAATAAAAAATTATTCACATTATATTCATTATCTAAAGAAGAAAAAAATATATTATTAATAGGGAATAATTGATAATATGATCTAAAGTGTGTAATAATTTTAAAGAACTTATATATATATGTCTGTCGTATATCTCCAAGTTTAAATCATTCATTGAGGGCAAAATTTTAATTTGATAAATCTGATTTTACCAAGTATGTAATGTATATAGAATCCACAGTGCAAACTTCAGGTAATTAAGCCTAGAATCTTTTAACAGGGTTTATTTTAATTTTTCATATAAATTTTAAAAAAAATGGGAAAAAGTTTATGGTGGAATTTGTCTGAGATTTATAGAGTAGTTATTCTCTACACATGCTATAATGTAGGAAAATTCTAAATTTCCCCATAGATTTCTTTATCCTAATAACGACACATATATTATATATCATAATTTTATCCTCATAAATTTATAACCAGGTGGATGTCATGATAGTGGCTGAAAATATCTATGTCAAGGAATATTACACTGAATTCTACGTGCTCAAACTAGCCAAGGGAATAACTAAGCTAGACAACTCGTCCGAAGATTTTCAAAGCCGAATCAACCTAAGGAATTTCAAGATAAAGAGAGACACTTTTCTAGGCCGCTCCCATAACCCTAGTTAATCAACATTTTTTTTAAAAATCATCATTTTTTTAAAAAGAATGAGATCCATTACGTTTCATTGGAGACCTCCAAAGTAGGGTGTGGTTAAAAATGTCCGATTCTGGTCGTCTGATCCAAGCGTGTAAGCCTGGTGATTTAGCTCAGAGATGGCACAAAGATTTTGAGCGTATTCTTTGTCCTGAGGATTACACAATATTATTTTGGTCTAAAATCTTAATCGGGCAGTTAAAATTCGAAATTTGGATTTTTAAATGATAAAATGTATCTTATCTTGTACATGAATAGAAGTACATTTCTAATACATTTTTTTTATCCCTTAGAATCTTATATTGATTATGACGATGCTTGCCAATTAATGAAATCATCGGATACCTACAACGTCTACAGATCGGGCACATTATTCAAGTATAAATTAAAAATAAAATAAAATAAATAATTATTTCGTGTTAATTTACGTGATTCTAGCGATGTAGACTTGGTACTAACTAAAGAGGGAGTCGGTGAGGGAATAGAGTCATACGTGCACAAGGAGAATTTAGAGGGAGTCAAGAATGTGTACGATATTTTCCATAAGTTCCAGAGGACAGCGATTGGCGAGATGTTTAGCCAAAAGACGGATTACAAAATAGAAATGAGTCAGGAAGAAGTAATTTTAGCCTCCTCTAGTCATGATAAAATATATATTCATAGCTTATCGTTTTATTTTAACGTATTTGTACGAACATAGATCTGTTTATAATGTTTATTTTTTTTTATATATATATAGTTGACAGCTAGCGTTGCAGGACCTTACAATTCCGTGAAAATATTCGATATTGATAACCCAGAAATGGATGTATATTTAAACGTCAAAAATGTTCAAGAGGTTTGTAACACAGAATTAATACATTAATATGTGAAAAAATATTATATTGCTTATAAAACTAGCCTATATTTTAATTTTTTTACCATTATTAATAATTATATTTTAATTCCCAATTTTGAACCGATTTTATGAGCAATATTTTGTTCGCTTCTCTAATAATTTTTAAATCATAATATCGGTTAAATAAGTAGAAGAACTCTTGATCCTCTGAGCATTAATTTTGGTAATTAAATTATCTCTCTCTATCACTAGCCAATTACAATTACTATATTAGTCTTAAAAAAACACGCCAGATTAGCCGATAATTAAACCTTTATTAAATTTAATTTAATCTATAAAAATACAAACTGTTATACAACAATTACACATATATATCCAAAACAAAATTTTTTTTAAATAAAATTAACTTTATCAAATATAGGTATAAAATTACCAAAAAAAAAAACCACCAAAAAACGAATTCATTACAAATTTCTTTGTTTTTATAATATTGGCTATTTGCCTTAGAGATCTGCAAAAGTAGACCCGGAGCGTACCCGGCCCAAAAGACCTTTGGCGGGTTTAGGCCGGGCCGGGCCGGGTTTGAAGAATTAGGCCCGATGCAGAACATTAATTCGCACACAACAATTTTTCTAAACACACACAAAAACAAAATTAATTTCCACTTCATTTGACTATTAAATAATTGATTATATATTCCTTTTTTTTAAAAATAAGTTATTCAAATTCACTCGCTTACTCGCAACATTTATAATACTTTTTATTCTGTCAGTCATCGAAATGAAGATCCAGCCATGATTCTCATCTATTAGAATATATATCTTCTCAAGATTTCTCTTAGTGTTAGTAGTAGGGCGGATATTAGGTCTGGTTTATCTTTTGTCCAAATTCTATCATTCTTGGGATCCTAGATTTTTAAAAACTAATCATGTTTAAAAATGACGCGTTTTATTGGCAGGGTTTCCTGGTATATATATATTTTTTTTGAAAAAAACACAATAAACTAGGCAATAATCATGCAAAAATCAGATGGTATAACGTTCAACACCAGCCAAATTATTGATGGTTCGGCGGTATCGGAATCAAAATTTTATCCCAAGCATTTAATCGCGAGCATTGAAACATGGATAAATGAAGGGGTCACCCAAGATATATTCCCGGAAGGCTTCTATATTCGTATTTACAGAGATTACAAGAAGTGTGTTCAGGCATAAACGCGAAGATCATCTTCTGAAAATTTATTAACCTAGTTTTTATTTAAATATGATAAAAAAAAAATAATCAATAAACATTTCAAATCAATTTATTTAATTTTAATTTATTTTTTAAATGAAAAATTATTTTTCAATTTAAAGACGGCACATTTTATTTATTTTGCGAAAATCATGGGCGATAATGGGTTATAAAATAAATGTTATACATATTACATTGTATTCTGTTATCTAACAAGAACATATATGATTAACTAATAATTATAGTACAAATAAAAGGGCAAAATTATCATATTTTTAATATTGTTTTTTTTTTAATATTAAGGCAACTTTTAATAAATTTAAGTGCTATATTAGATAATTTAATGATATTTTATTATCCTTTGGGGGTCCGTCGCAATCTGTGTATAGAGCGATGTCCTTGTCTATAGTGAGTATTTGCTCTTTTTTTTTGCATTCTTTCATCCATCGATTAGGGATATCGGGTTGCGATAAATTGTATAAAATGGTTGCATGGACAGTTTTACAGTAAACAACATGGAAGCTAATACTTGAGCAATCTATGGAGAGTATTTGGAATATATAAAATTTAATAGTTCAATGATAATTGGGGTTGCTTTTCGTTGGGTAAATCTTTTTACATAATTCTGCACATATGTATGCGAATCAAAATATATGCGGATATTCTTAACACCCACGAGGAAAAAGAAAAATTGATTCTTTCAGACTTTTTGTTTAAAAATAAAATAATACCAAAATATTTCTACAAATGACGGAGATTTTTGAATTGTATTTTTTTTTAAATTTTACATTAATATCCTTCCCCCCTCTCCTCCTAACAATCTCCAAATCGACGCCTACGTCACGCCGGCTTAATGTGCACCACTTGTAAGGTCACTAAATATATTAACGCCATAATATCCCCAAGGGGGTTTGTATTTGGAATAAATATAATTATTGCGCGGTGTAGGCTAGAGATTGGCAAGTTACTATAGATTTTTAATTTTAGGTAGGTATAATATGTCTTTCCGGATAAAAGGAATGGAGAGCCGATTGTAAGAGGCACAATAATCACTTAAAACCAGTGATAGAAAGGTTAACTTTGACGAGGATATCTCATGATCGTTTTATCTGTTAATGAGGGGGAGGGGGGTGGTTGGAGGTAGTTATATTTTTTTTTATAAAAAAAATTTTTCAGTGCAAAAATTAAGGGAACATCTTTTAAAAATTTTGCTGGAAATGATTTTAAAACCTCTATATCCCATGAGTTGTTGATGAATTAATATTTTATAGAACTCTATTAGATAACCTAAACAATCATAAAACACCTACATCAACTAAATTTCCAAAAAAAATGCAAAAAATTTCTTTCTTTCTTTCTTTTCTTTTCTTTCTTTCTTTCTATCAACAAAAAACAAACGAAAATTCATCCCTATACTCATCACTTTAATTGACATCGCTCTTTAATATAAATATTTTATATGATGATACGATGATACGATAATACATAATTTAAATCAAATGTTAATTTTTAATAGATCAATATTGCATGATTTTTTTTTGGCAATTTAACATTATTTTGAATTTTAATAAATTTAATAAACATATTTAAATAAAATATTAAAGATAAGATCCAGAATTCTTTCTCGTAAATCTTAATTTTATTTCTTATTATGAGAACATATTTTTAAAAAAACTGAACGTGCCATATTATAAAGGAGTTGCTTGGGAAATAAGATCGTCAGAGTTCGGAGATAGAATCACTTGTTATGGTCGCCTGTAATGAGTCTTATTTTTTTCCAAAGGCTTTGATAAGAGTTAAGTGCTTCCTTTTAGACCATTCCTAGGATGTTGGTGACTATGAGATTGAAAACAATGTTGAGGTCGGCTTTTATCTCCATTCTTTTGACAAGCAGAAAAATGTGATAGATCAGACGATAAGGAATATATTTTATCAGGGTTATCATTTAAGAGGATCACTGGTTAGAGAGTAGATGAGATATTAACTTCTTTTAAGGGCAGATGAAAGGATGTTTGTTAGTTGATTTTGGGTGTGTTAGTCGCGATCAACGCCAATGGAAGGCACAGACATCTTTGTACAGTCCTAGACAGTGAGTTATAGATATGCGTAGTTGTGTGCTAGTTTATTAAGAGTCAGATCGGAATTGGGGACAGTTTCTAACCATTCGTAAAAAGTTCAAAGAAACCTCCCCATTTTTTAAAAAAAAACTCTATAGGTTTGAGATGCACAAGAGGGACAAGCAGTTGTTAAACCATGAAAAATTGGATAACTGCTAAGGATTTCTCGAGCGGCTAGATGGGATAAAAAAACAGCTGAAAGGAAAAGTTGTGGCTGTAATCAGATGTCGATTCCGTCTGGCTCGTTTGGGAGTGTGGAGTAGTGTTGCGTAATAGGCTAAAAACTACGCTTAAGCCTAATTAAACTTAGCCGATTTTTTCACCTAAAATCTCAGCTATGCCGTTTTGTAGTCGTCTAAAATTAGCAAATAACGCAACACTAGTGTGGAGCCATGATGAATATGAAATTTTTATATTCAATATATTTTTGAGGAGACCCTTGATGATTGATTTGTTTTAAATTAAAAAAATATAATATTTCCCAAATTTCTTTTAATTAACCTTTTATGATAATTTCTGGGAAGGCAGGCAATGAGAAACCAAAAAATATATACTTTAATATCTTTATTTAATTTAATTTAATTTTATAAAAATTACTACTGAAAAATCTTCACAATTTTTACAGCTATATATATATATATTATTGTAACATTTGGGAGATTTGAACCGTTATCAAATAAAGAAAGGTTTAAACTAAAATGATACTAAATCTTTATTAAATAATAAGATAAAAACATAATCAAAATAAATTAATATAAATTAAAATTAAAAAAAATTAAGTTCGTAAAATCATAATTTAATCATCCTTTTTCGCATCATAATTTCTCCATTATATATCCTTTTTCTTTAATCAACATTTGCATAGTCTCAATTTGTACCGAGATTTAATTCTTTTTCTTGAGTAGATTTGAATATTTTTCGGCTTCATAATTTTGTTTAAAAATAATTTGCCTGTCTGGCATTTTTCTAATTTGCATGTTACCACAATTACAACACCCTTCCACTTAGATTAGTCCCACCATTCTGCGAATGATCTCCTTTCTTCCGATTTTGACTTACTGATCTTGTTTCTCCACCGAATCTATTCTTCTTAATCTTTAATGTCTTTTAGTTTCTAACGACGGCGGTCTATTGTCTAATATTCTTCACTTCTAAGGACTGTTTGTATCCGATTACACTCTGAAATTCTTGATCTTCTGTTTCTTAAACGATTATCTCTTGATCTCCATAGACCATCGATGAACTCGATACTTCTGTTATCATGATTCCCGATACATTCTTATAGCTCTTTTAATTATTTTCGTTTTAATCCCAAATTATCCTAGTCTTTGCTCGTTTCTAACGGTTTCTGGTAACTAATGACGGTAAACGACTGACGATAATTTGTCTGCGAGTAACGATTGTTTCCACGACTTCTTGTTTCTAAGATCATCGATTTTTTACCATATACTAAAGTTTTGATAAGCAATTGTCAATAATTTGTCAACGATTAACGATAGCATCCTGGTCTTGACCACTTTTTCTACCTAGTCGCTTGTCAAGATATCCACGTTGCCTTAAGATCTCTTATACGATAATGATTTCTTGTATCTATTGATCCAAAATAAAAATCCGATCTCTAATTGAGCTCGATTATGGCATAAATTTTCTAATGACGAAAAGCCGTTTCTCTTTATGAAGATTTTGGTTAATCAACAACCTGATATTTTGCTAAATATTATCAATCTTTTAGCTACATCGATCACTTGTACGTATCACGATCTCTTGTGCCGAATTCTTTTTATCTAAATGACTAAATCTATTATTTTCCGAAATACGAACGTTAATATTGATACCATTATTTTATTGCTCTCATTCTTTGTCTTAGTGTCGATAGTCATTTCATACATCCCCTTCCCTCTTTATTTAGAATCTCTTTTCAGAGTTAATTAGACTGAATTATTGTAATGGCCCTGTCGCCTCCGCTCTCCAACACCAATGTAACATTTGGGTAATTCTAGGTTTGGGAGATTAGAACCGTTGTCAAATAAAGAAAGGTTAAAACTAAAATGATACTAAATCTTTATTAAATAATAAGATAAAAACATAATCAAAATAAATTAATATAAATTAAAATTAAAAATTAAAAAAAAATTAAGTTCGTAAAATCATAATGTAATCATCCTTTTTCGCATCATAATTTCTCCATTATATATCCTTTTTCTTTAATCAACATTTGCATAGTCTCAATTTGTACCGAGATTTAATTCTTTTTCTTGAGTAGATTTGAAAATCTTTCGGCTTCATAATTTTGTTTAAAAATAATTTGCCTGACTGGCATTTTTCTAATTTGCATGTTACCACAATTACAACAATTATTATTTACATATTAACATTAATATAAGAAAAGATTTTTACAAAAGTTCAAAGTAAAAAATATTCAAATTATAGGTCATCAAAAAAAGAAAAGATTTTTAAAAGGTCATAAGTTACAAAGTAAAAATATTCAAATTATATATTAACATTTTATAAAATGTTTTATCAATGTCAATCAATGACTGTCGAAAAATTATATTAAAAAAATACACGGGCCGGGCCGCCCCGGTCGGGTTTAAAAATAAAAACCCATGTCTAGCAAGACCGAAAGAAGTTTTTTTTTTAATTAAAAAAAAATCAAGGCTGGGAATGGTGACCTCTGCACGTTTCTGATGAATGGAGATTAAATTAATGGATTATAATGTGTTCCGTTTCTCTCATTTGTATAATGATGTTAAATTTAAGTTAGATATACCCCCCCCCTCACCATATTAAATATTTTTAGCAGGTGTGCGCCCTATTTTTTTAATCATTAGTTTGATGGGGATGTGAGAAATAATAGCCAACTTATCTCCCTTGTATTGACAACATTAACGAGATATGGCCCTTAAAATAATATTAATATTTAGTTTATATAGTATTATTCATTATATGAATCAATAACGTTTCATAGATAAATATTGCAATTTTAGATTACTTTAAATAAATAGATAAAATTGGAGAATTTAAATGCCAAGGTCATAATTTTAAAACATTTTATTTTATCTAAATAAATCTTATAATATAACGTTATATAGAATAAATATATATATATATTTTTAAATTTATTTATTAAAATCCTTTAATTTAAAATATTATATAATTAAATCAATTTTATTTTTTTTAAAAAATGAATACCTATATATTAGCGTTAGTGACCTTTTTAACTGTTCTGTCAATGTCAACGACTGGGAAAGGTAATCTAATTAAACATTTCTGATGATCATCAAATTATTTAATAGCAATAAATTTATTGGAAATTTATAAATATAATTTGAATTTATAGATATTGAACTGAACTGAATAGAAAAAACGATTTTAAAATTTTAATAATAAAATAAAATAAAATTTGATTTACACGTATATATATATGTTTGGCATTCAAATGTGTGTTTTTTTTCCGGTGATGTGTTATTTATTTTTTTCAACTTTCACAATCACTTTTTTGAGCGCGTTTTATTTTAAAAATTTAAATATTGGATTTGAAACAGAAATGTATGACGTCATGTTTGGAATACTTTTACCATATGAATTTCAGTGCCACGAACTTTTGAACTTAATAAAAAATTTATATTAGATTATCCTTGAATTTTTTATGTATAAATTATAGATGATTCATCAAAGGTTAAGAGTAAAATTGTCTACAATACAGAAGATAGGTATTCTAAGCATGATGAAATGTATTTCCGGTAGAATAAGAAAGAAAGAAAGAAAGTAAGTAAAGAAAGAAAGAAAGAAAGAAAGAAAGAAAGAAAGATACCCAAGTATTGTTAAACGGCTAGATTTGCTCCGATTTTTTAAATAGAAAAATAATATGCAATCATATTGATTTTGCTCATAGATAGAGCACATAGGATTGAACACCTATTGGCAAAATCTTTGATGATTAGCGCCATATTTTCCTGGCTATGATGTTAGCCATTATTAAATATCTGCTCTAATAGACCTGTTTAACCACACATTAAAAAAAAATGCTTAAAACCAAAAAAAAAATTATATATATAGGATCTGCAAAAAAATAGATGCATTTTCCTCCAAAATTTTGGCCTTTGAATCAAAATTGCTTGCATCTTTAATTAATTAGCTCTCTTGGGTGTGACTTGGAACACTGAATATATATTATTTAATTGTAAATGACCGAAATGATATCTGTTCCAGATTATTTTTTTTATAAAGAAAAAAAAACAAATCACAAGTTGTGCTTCTGTTCCCATTCCATTTCCTCTATCTAGCCTTTTCCGGAACATTCCCGTTTCTTTTCCAAGTCTCCCTTGCCTTTAAGGGGGTAAAAAAAAAATTCTCATAAGCGATTTTAAAAAAATAAATTTTTTTGAGATTCTGAATATTAATGTTGTTAAAACGGTTCGATTTTTTTAAAAACTGCTAACCCAATAGTTCATAAATATTACACAAGCCTGGGAGATTAGATGGAAGACAGGTTTGGACACCTATTGGCTAAAATGTTGAGTTAGCCGTTTTTAATAATTGACGTGTAACACTGAATTATGACAGAATTTTCTGTAATTTGTTTAATTTTTTTTATTTCTCTCTATCTTATATATATAATATAATATATATGTATATAGTTAAAGCTCAAGGGTAATATACCAATATTATATTATAAATATTTACATTCTTTTATAATATTATTTTCAAATCTATATTTTTCTTAAAAAGATTTAAATTTTATTTTTCTAGATTAAATAGAAGTAAATGGTTTAATATGGTAAAAAATTTTGTATATTAAATACCCTTTTTTTTATTATACCAAAATAGGATTTAACTGCCCGACTTAAGTCGATTTTTAAAAACAGCCTGATAAAGATTTTAGCCACTCAAAACAATATTATGTATATTCGTCAAAGCACACTAGTATATGCATTTTTGTCTTTTTTAAATTAATTATAAATCATACATGTATATAAATATTGCCAAAATTAACAATTAAGGAATATTTGTTCAACTTATGGTTTCCAGCCGGCGAAAGGAATTCTTTGTGGGAATGTAATCTTGCTAATATGAAGTAATATCGAGCAAAGGCTCATATATTGATTACAACAAAATCAAATTTGAAATGCACTAATTGTTAACATCACTTTTTTGTTTATTTTTACTCAAAAGTGAGATAATCTGCAAAATATTTAAATATCTCAAATAAACTGAAATTTTTTTTTAAGTTATTCCTTTTCTGTTAAAAATAAAACATTTTTCTGCTACCGTTCAAATTTAAAAATTCTGACAGAGGACTGACCAGGATTTTGCTAAAAGCGCTATGGCACTGTTAGGTCGATTCCTTCATCCATGCATCTTATTGTAGATCTTTAAGTTCATCCAAATTTTAACATTATAAATATGTATATATATGCTTTCTAAAAGTTTAACTTATATGGTTCTTTTATAGTAATATATTGTTTACATTTTTATGGGAGGGAGATAGGGAAAGATGGGATTAGCTTAGAAAGATATTCACAAGAATAGACGAATTTCTAGAGGAGGGAGGAAGAGGATTTTCCTCTTGCCGTCCTACCCCCTGGTTACGCCTATGGTTTAAAGGTTGATGGTTAGGGTAGGTATTGATTTTATTTTAGAGAAAAAAAAGTGGTGAAATTAATAAAAGCCCTTTTTTAACCGAGATTCAAAGCTATTTTACAGGACAGGTTGGGGTAAGAAGGCATAATCTTTTCATCTGCAGGGGGAATATTGTTTCCGATTTTAGTCGGAAGATTATTTTCTATACACATCATCATCTACCATATATTTATTTAGTAATGGGAACTAAGAATTCAAGTTATAGATGATAATAATTTTTAGCCTAATTTAACCAACATTTTTCTTTTTACTTCTTTTTTTTTTGCTTTAAGACTCTTCAAATGTTATGAACTAAATATAAAACATTTCATAATATCTAGGCAATAGTAGAAACTTAGTTAGGAGTTTGTTTACTTTAGCCTTCATCCGGAAAGTTTTCTTAGAATCATTTTTCAACTGATTTACTCTCTCCCTGGGGTTAAATGGCAAGAGGTTTAAATGGCAAATAAAAGATGATTAGAATTGCATAGGAAAACAAAAATTATTATAATCTAATAAACTAAATAAAAAGATTGGAATTGTGTAATGTGCGGCAAATGTTTAAATAACCCATAGTATAAAAAAAAGACAATTGCTGGATGAAGTACATCAAATGTCCCAAATGGGCACAATCGGGTTGTGCTAAGAATGATCCATTTTATCTGTACCTACAGGAGAGTTAGCTAGGAATTTTATAGGACCTTGGGAGGGGGGTAATATGTTGTTAAAATGCAAATAAAATTATTTTGGCTAAAATCTTAAGGGTTGTTTGTAAAAATTGACTGACTTTAACAGTTCTGATAGCTAGGATACTTGATTTTATTTATTTTATATATTCTAATGATTTAGGCTATCCAATAATATAATTAATTTTAAACCTTATAAAAATAAAATTTAAAACATATGCTGGAGAGAGTGTTAAAGGGCGCTCTTTCCTATTTAGGGGAATTGTTAGTGGCTACATTTAATCTCATAAATTTATTTATTTAGTTAATTCCAACTAATCCCCATACCTTCCAAAATTTGAATGGGAAAATGCTAAAGGTGTGTTTGGTAAATCACAATGGCGATGAGACAAAATATTGTTACGATCTATCAGGCTATCAGTTCGCTTTTATACCCGAAGACGTGACTCAGGTATATTGAAAATAAGATAAAATAATTATCCCAACTAAATGTGCACAGAAATCGTGGTCTGGGTCTACAATTTCTAAACGTGGTAATGGAACCAATGGTGTGAATGATGATTTTATTATTAATTATGAAAAATAAACAGGGAAGTTTTATATTCCAAAAGAATATGATTGGCGATAAATTGGGCCAATACAGTGTAAATTCCCTAATTGTGTGCCTTTCCTAAAATTTATAATGTAATAAAGGTCTTTAGTTATATAAGGTTGTACATTATCTAAAACTCTTCATTGTCTATATAATTTTATTTATTTTTAAAAATATATATTATGTTATCTACAAGAACTTGACGGGGTGGCCTAGTGGGTTATGGTGTATGCTTGTAAACAGAAGGTCCCAGGTTCAATCCTGGTAAGGAACGTAAAATTTTTTAGGTTTTTCATCGATGACTGTTGTGTAAAGACATATGGTATAAATTTCGGAGCTTAGAGATGACACCCCGGTCACCGATACGCTTGGATAGCCGGGTGCTAAAGATACTTGTCCAGTAAACAAAAATGAAGGACACAAAGGAAAATATGAATATGAAAGCTAGGGCATTCCCTCCAAGCGACGGGAAGGGTGTAGACCTCCATCCTGTGAAAAGTAAAATAAAGATCAAAGCAAAGTAAGCAAGGTTAGCAAGTTTGAATATTGGTACACTGAGAATTGGCATCCATAACAAAAGAAAAGTTGATATAGCATGCATACAAGAGAATAAATGAAAAGATTAAAAGACTATGATGATTGGAGATGGGTATAAATTGGACTATAATGGAATTCATAGCAATAGGAACGGTGTCGGCATCATCCTCAGTTAAGATCTAAATTTCTTAGTGGTAGAAGTCAACAGGATTTCTGATAGACTTAGAAAATAAAACTCTGCATTGGTCAATTAATACTACACATTTTTACAATATATGCTCCTCAAGCGGGATGCAAAGAAGAAGAGAAAGATAACTTAGAGCTATCCTATATGAAGCTGTTATAGAAATCTATAAGGAAGACCTAGTCATAATAGTTGGAGATAAATGCGCATGTGGGAAAAGCAAGAGACAGCTACAAAAGTCATCATGGTGGTTTTGGATATGGATAAAGAAATGATGAAGGAGAGCATATACTGCTATTTGCACAAGCCACCTTGGGAAAATGACAGTCATTTAATAACATATGAAAGTGGTACAAGGAAAAACCAGATAGATTACATGCTTATCTCTCGCAAAAGATTAAAAGATGTAAAAGACTGCAAACTCATCCCAGGAGAAGATATCGCCGCGCAACACAAGCTACTAGTCATGTATTTACACATCTCAAATAAATCCACTCAAAATAAGATAAAACTGGAACCATGCATCAAATGGGGTAAATTAAAAACAATGACAGATGCATTTGCAATCAAAGCAAGCATTGAAACAATAGATTCCTCACAAGTCAGTGAAAAAATGTGGACAGACCTTTAATCCAGATTAATAGACACTGTCAAATCGACACTAGGCTTGACAAGGGGAGGCAACAAATCCTACAAAGAACTATGGTGATGGAATGAAGAGGTACAAACTACTATGCAAGAGAAAAAAGCCCTATATAAAATATGGTACAAGTCCAAAAACCCAGATGGCAAGGCAAATTACAAAAAATCCAAGAGAATAGCTACAAAGGCGGTAGCTAGGGCCAAAGCTATGGCATACGATGACATGTAAGAACTACATACCAAAGAAGGGCAAAATAAAATATACAGATTAGCCAAACAGCGAGAAAAGTATTCTAGGGATATAAACGGACCTCCGAAAGTAATCAAAAATAAAGATGGGAAATTGATAATAAAAGAAAAAGAAATAATGAATAGATGGAAAGAATATTTTCAGGAGCTTCACAACATTAATCCCCACATACTACATCTAGATGAACACATCCCATGTCAAAACCCTGTACAACTAATAACAGAGCAAGCCTCAAGCATATGAAAAACAACAAAGCTAGGGGTCCAGATGATATTCCAATAGAAAACCTTAAAGCACGAGGAGATGATGGAATACATCTCCTCACAAATCTGTACAATTAAATACTGTGAAACGAAGAGATTCCTCAAAAATGGAGGCAGAGCTATCTAGTTCCTCTCTTCAAAAATAATTGGGATCCACACAATTGTCAAAATTACAGGGACATAAAACTAATGTCACACTGTCTTAGACTCTACGAATAATAGAAAAAAGTTTAAGAGACATAATCGAAATAGGAGAGACTCAGTTTGGCTTTATGCCTGGAACATTAACAACTGATGCAATCCACGCAATTTAGCAAATGAGCGAAAAATACACGGAAAAGAATAAAAAGCTACACTTGGTCATTCTCGACCTAGAAAAGGCCAGAATTCCAAAAAATATCTGGTCCGAAAAATTTTGGATAAGGCGATACAACAATGGTTCGTTGCACAACTTGTACTTCAGCAGGCTTCACAATAGCCTAGAGAGTTCATCAAGGGTCAGCTCTCAGCTCATTTCTCATCATAACAGTAATAGATGTATTATCACAGTCTATAGCCCAAACACTCCCATGGAATATGATATTTGTGAAATGTTATTATGATACTTGCCGAATTCAAGGATGAAATGAAAGAAAGATTGGTGAGTTGGATAAATATCCTAGAAAAGCACGGACTAAATGTAAACAGAGAAAAGGCGGAATATATGGTGATAGGAGGAGATGAAAAGAGCATTGATATAAATGAATGGCAAATATCGGCAATTGAAAGCTGCAAATATTTGGGCTCCACTTTACAAACAAACGGCACAATAGAGAAAGAGATAAAGAGTAAAATTAATCAAGGATGGTTAAAATCAAAATCTTTATCTGGAGTGCTTTTTGACAAAAGAATCGCAACAAATTGAAGGGAAAAATTTACAGTTCCATAGTACAACCAACTATTCTATATAGTTCAGAAATATGGCCAACCAAAAAATCAGACGTGAGAACTACAAGCTATGGAGATGAATGTTGAGGATGATTGCTGGAGTATCAAGAAAGGATAAGGTGCGAAGTACAAAAATACTATGAAGTTTAAAGGTAGTGCCTATAAAGACTAAGATAATAATGAACAGACTTAGGATGGGCACACAATGGGAAGGCCTATGAACGATGTAGGAAATGAGGTTTAGAGTTTGGAAGTGATGGGCAAACGTAAAAGAAGAAGGCCAAAACTTCAATGGGGCGATAAAGGTAGAGCCAATACGAAGAATTATAAATTAGATAAAAAAAAAAGATAGCATGAATAACATAAACAAGAGAGATATTGAAGGAGCTTACCACCAGAAAAGGTGAAAGCTAAAAAGAAAAAAATAATCTACAAGAACTTATTAACATTATCGTCGTTTTAGTCAGTGTATCAAAATATTAGTGGGGGCCTATGAAAAAAAAAATCATATTGTATTCATTATCTATATAAGCAAATATTGATAATATGGAATAATTACTAATAATAGTGTTGTTAAACGGTTCAATTTAAGCCGATTTTTAAAATCAGTTAACTCAATTTTTTATACAGAAAAATATTATGCAGGACTAAATATTTTTTAACATGTATTGGAGAAATTTCGAAGCTTAGGTAATACTTTCCTGGCTATAATTTTGAGTTGTCAGTTTTTAAAAATAGGCTCAACTAATATGCTCTAAAGTGTGTAATAATTTTAAAGAACTACTTACTTTATTTTTTATGCATCATATATAATTTAAAAATACCGGGATGGCCCAGTGGTGTATGATGTAGGCTTGGAAACAGAAGGTCCCAGGTTCAATCCTGGTTAGGAACTAAAAATTTTCGATTCCCATCGATGACGAATGTGTATAGACATATGATATGATAAATTTTTGAGTTGAGAAATGCCGCTCCGGTCACAGGCAGGCTTGGACAGCCGGCTTCTAGGATAGTACCTAATAAGACAGCTGAACTCGTGGGTCATTAAAGGATGATTGATTTCATTACCAGCGCTAGGATAATGGTGACCTCGGGGGCCATTCAAGCTCAATGTCTATCAAGATGCAATGGACTTGATAACGATACTCCAGTGGGAGATCCATCGGGATTGATACTCCGGTGGGAGAAATGGAATCGATTAGATACTCCGGTGGGATATCTGTCGATACAAATACTTCGGTGCGAGATCAAGATACTTCATACTTTGCCTTGATGGCGATACTCCGGTGGAGAATCCAATTGGAATCGATCAGAAATATAAATTGGATAAAAATAGATAGCATGAGTAATAAAGGTAGAGAAAGAAAGGAGCTTACCACCTGAAAAAGGTGAAAGCTAAAAAGGAAAAAAATAAATAAATATAATTTAAAGTTAAATATTTATTTTAAATATGTCGTATTTGGATATGTAATCCATTGGTATTATTCCAATTTAAAATCATTCACTGAGGCCAAAATTTTAATATGATAAATCTGATTTTACCATGTAATGCATATAGAGAATCCACGGTATAATTATCAGGCAATTGAGCCTAGAAACTTTTATAGTATTTTTAATTTATATCAGCTTTTATATTAATCTTTTATATAAATTTTAAAAAAAATGATAGAAGTTTATGGTGAAATTTGTCTGAAGTTATTCTACACATGCTAGAATGTAAAGAGATTCCAAATTTCCCCATGAATTCCTTTATTACCAAAACGACATATATATATCAATATATATCATAATTTTATCATCATAAATACCAGATGGATATCATGATAGTGGGTGAAAATATCTATGTCAAGGAATACTACACTAGATTCTATGTGCTCAAATTAGCTAAGGGAATAACTAAGCTAGACAACTCGTCCAATAATTTTCAAAGCAAAATCAACATAAGGTATTTCAAGATAAGGAGAAACGATTTTCTAGACCGCTCCTATAACCCTAGTTAACCAACATTTTTTATTCATTTTTATTTAAAAAGAGAGAGATCCATTAAGTTCCTGTGGTGACCTTCAAAGTAGGGTGGTTAAAGATGCCCTAATCTTGTCGTATAAGTCAATATTTTGTAAGCCTGGTGATTTTACTCAGGGATGCCACAAAAGTTTGGGCGTCTTCTTTGCCAAATCTTGAGGCTTACACAATATTATTTTGGGCTATAATCTTAATCGGGCCGTTTTTAAAAAATTCGACCACAAATCGATGCTTTTTAAACAACACTACTTTCAAAGTATTTAATTTAGATTTTTTAAATGATAAAATGTATCTTATACATGAGTAGAAAGTACATATCTAATAAAAAAATTTATCCCTTAGAGTCTTATATTGATTATGATGATGCTTGCGAATTAATAAAATCATCGGATACCTACAACGTATACAGATCGGGTACTTTATTCAGGTATAAATAAAATGTAAAATAGATAAATAAATATTTTATGGTAATTTACGTGATTCAAGCAATGTACAGTTGGTACGAACTGAAGATGGAATCGGTGAGGGAACAGAGTCATTCTTGCGCAGAAAGAATTTAGGAGTCAAGCTAGTGTATGATATTTCCCATAAGTCCGAGAGGACAAGAATTGGAGAGATGTTTAGCCAAAAGACGGATTACAAAATAAAAATGAGACAGGAAGAGGTAATTTTAGCCCTTTCTAGCCATGATTAGATAAATATTCATCGCCTATCGTATTACTTAATGTATTTATATTGATCTGTTATAATGAATTATAAACATAAATTAGATATTTATGTTCTAATTTATTTTAATAATATACACATATAGTTGAGAGCTAGCGTGGCTGGGCCTAACAATTCCGTGAAAATATTCGATATAGATAACCCAGAAATAGATGTCTATTTAAACGTCAAAAATGTTCAAGAAGTTTGTAACACAGAATATTTTAATACATACATAATAATGTGATATAAAATATTATATTTCTTATTAGTGTTGTTAAAAGGCTCGTTTTGAGTAACTCAATATTCCATCCAGAATAATATTACGCAAGCCTGAAGATTTTGCTTGTAGAAGGAAGATAGGTTTGGACATCTATTAGCAAAAACTCGTGGCCTAGTCAATATTTTTCTGGCTTAAATATTAAGTTAACCGTTTTTAAAATCAACTCAAAAAGAGTGCTTATAAATAGCAGAAAAATATATAAAAAGCCAATTTAAATGTGAGTTATTTTTTTCCTAGAGTGGTTATATATATATAAATCCATATTTTTTTTTAAAAAAAAGTAATTATTTTTTTTCCTAAGTGTTTTATTTCAAAATTATTGGTTAATTCTATTTTATTTCCCAATTTTAAATTGATTTTTTGTGAGCAAATATTTTCTTCTCTATTTATTTTTGAATCATAAAATCAGTTAAATAAGTACAAGATCTCTGATCCTCTTTAACTTAGGTAATTAAATTATCTCTATCACTACCCAATTACAATTACTATATTAGTCTTAAACGGGATTAAAATACTCGACAATTTTGCTGATTAAATATATACTTTATATAGGTAAATTTTTATAATAGTCTTTATTCTATTTGTCATTGCAATGAGATCCATCTCATCTATTAGAATATATATCTTCTGTAGACTTCTCTAAGTAGTAGGACGGATATTAAATTGTTTTACTTTTCGCGATATTCCTATAAATAATTGGATTTAAATCAGGGGATCGATGCTGGCAATTCAGAATATTAATCCTTCTATCAGATAATAATTTTTTAAGCTCATTTTGAGTAATGAAATGTGTCCTGTCCTGCCTTTTTGAAATAGACTTGCTCCCATTTAGAAATAAGGCATGAAAGTGTATGTGAAGACTTTAATCTAACGTCTCTTAAATATTTTAAACCGCTAAGACTTCCAAACATCATTAGACTTTATAAATTCTTATATCAGAAGTTATCTCTTAATATTTAACAATTCATTTACACTAACAGCGAGAAGGTTCTCTTTTCTTATTTACACAATCCAGAAAATTACCATAATTCATTACAAAAAAAAATGGTAAGTCTAATTGGTCATAGTCCAATTACTGTAAGCCCATTTTAATCTTTTTTTTTCCCCTTTGAAAAATTTGTTAATAAGGTTATTTTATATATAATTCTAGGTTTGCCTTATAATTCATGATTATAAAAAATATTCATGAAGGTCAACATAATTTAAACCCAGCTAACCCGTTGAAACGAGTCGATCAAATTCTTAACAAAAAATAGATAAGAATATTAAATTAGAAATATTCAATAAAATAGGTTATTTAATATATTTTCTCTTTAAAAAAAAGTTCAAAATTTTTTTCCCAAATCCTGAATTAGAATGAAGAAGTTTTTTTAAATCTAAATATAATTATCTAATTATCAAAATAGTGATCATCTATTTTCCCTGTGTAAACTCCTAACAATCTCCTCTTTCTCTGATCAAACTCTAACAGTGTTGTTAAACAGCTCATTTTGAGCCGATTTTTATAAACGGCTAACTCAATATTTTAGCCAGAAAAATATTGTCTAAGCCTCGAGATTTCGATAATATATCGCTAGACTTTTATTCCTTCTTTGAGCAAAATCTTCAGGCTTGCGTAATATTTTTCTGGATAAAATATTGAGTTAGCCGTTTTCAAAAATCGGCTCAAAACGAGCCGTTTAACAATCCTACTCTAACTTATATTTTTTTCTTGTGAAATTGAGGGCTACATATTACGAAACTTTATTTCAAGTTTTTTTTCTTCTTCTAAAGATCCAGAAGGTTTTCGCCTATTTTCTTTTATAAACTAAAGGTCTATGATTCGTTCTACGAATTACTGGATAAATCACGGACCATTTGGGCATATTGGTTTAGTATATTTATTAAATACTATAAAGCTCATATAAACTGCACGAATAATTCACTATTTCCTTTTAGAATTTAGTGGATTCAATCTTAAACCAATTTTTCCCTTTCGTAGCACAATTTTATCAATAACCTCTTTCCTTAAAAACAAAATTTGTTAATAAGAGTCGTGATTTTGTTATGATGTATGATTATAGGAAAACTTTACAAAAGGGGGACGGAACATAATGGATATCAATATGGCTCTTTTCTTTTAAAGGAAGTTTTAATTGAGGATCTAGTTTATTTTTTGTCCAAATTCTATCATTTTTTGGATCCTAGATTTTAAAAACTAATCTTGTTTAATTCCAAAAAAAAATTCAGCATACAGAATACGAAATTTCATTTAAAGATAAAAAATGACGCGTTTTTTTTGGCGGGGCTTCCTCGTTATTTTTTTTTAAACATAATTAACTAGGCAATAATCGTCCAAAAATCAGATGGTTTAACGTTAAACACCAGCCAAATTATTGAGGGTTCGGTCCTATCGGAATCAAAATTTTATCCCAAGCATTTGATCGCGAGAATTGAAACATGGATAAATGAAGGGGTCACCCAAGATATATTCCCGAAAGGCTTCTATATTCGTATTTACAGAGATTACAAGAACTGTGTTCCGGAATAGACGCGTAGTCCCATCTTCTGCTCTTTATTAACTTAATTTTTATTTAATATGCTAATAAAAAAAATGAATAAACATTTCGAATCAATTTATTTAATTTTATTTTTCATTTAAAGACGGGACATTATATTTTTATTTTGTAAAAATCGTGGTCGATAATGGGTTATAAATATTATTCATCTTTCTTTCTTTCTTTCTTTCTTTCTTTCTTTCTTTCTTTCTTTCTTTCTTTCTTTCTTTCTTTCTTTCTTTCTTTCTTTCTTTCTTTCTTTCTTTCTTTCTTTCTTTCTTTCTTTCTTTCTTTCTTTCTTTCTTTCTTTCTTTCTTTCTTTCTTTCTATTATATTCTATTATCTTACCCCAACATTATATAATGTTTTAAATTATTACTAAGTTATAAGTTTATATATATGTGATCGACTAGTAATTATTATATATACTATATATATATATATAAAGGCAATCATAAAATTTTAAATAAATATAATTCTGGTAATTTTAGTTTTTTTTAAATATAAATGTAATAAGTGTTGTATTCGATAATTTAATGTTATTTTATTGTTCTTTGGGCGCCCCGTCGCAATCTGTGCATAGTGAAATATTTCCACTTATAATAAGTGCAGAAATTAAGGGAACATCTTTTAAAGATTTACGGAAATAATTTTAAACCTCTATATCCCATGGGTTGTTGATGAATTCATATTTTACAACCTATATTAGACAACTTAAACAACATAAAACGCAACCTAAATCAATTAAAATTTTAAAAAAAATGCAGATAATATCTATATTGAGTTTGTAGCAATTGTTATTTTACAATATGCGTAATTACAATATACTACAGACCTAAATGGTGTAAAATAAATATACAGAACCAAATTTTATAATGATAATAAAAATGATTTACTATTTTATTATACATGACGAACTAAAATTTTAATTCGATAGTGTGCTTCAGCCCACATACGTAAATAACACATTTCGACATGTTTATGCGTATTAATAATCGAGGTCTATCTACTAAAGGGTATAGGGCTCCCCTTACTTTTTTTATATACAATTTAATGGAGATAAGAAATAACTATCGCATAATATTAGAGTAATGCGCCTATATCCCATGTATATCACTCTAGTATAAAAAATTTTCAGATTATATAAGGAATCATAATTAAGATTGCTAGCTTGTGTATATCAGAATTACATCATTTTTATAAAAAAATTTGTATATTATAATTTAATTTCTGAAAATTTTGTTTGATTTAATAAATCTCATGTTAATTGTATATAATAATTGGAAAAGATCAAAAATTTACGTATTTTGTAACTTTTATTTTGTGTCCAATATGCTGCATTAATTATAAGTAATAAAAAAAATCTAATTTATATTTTAAAAAAAAGTTTGAAATGCCAAAATAAACAAAATCTTGAAAAAAAATTTATCCTTGAAGAAGAAGATTTATGAAGATGAAAATTTTTTTGAGATTGCTCAAATAGGACCTAATTTTATCAAAATTATTAATTTTTTTTTTTTAAATTTGATTTTTCTGCATCTAAAAATGTTCTATGTTCAACTATGTTCTTGACAATAAATGTACATATCAACTTATCAATTTTATTTGTATAATTAATGGTTTTATTTCATTAATGGTATTAAATAAAGCTGATTTACTAGGTTGATTCATTTTTTACAGTGGTGGAGTTTTCTAAGTTTCTTCTGTACCCTTTTAGATATAAAATATATTAGTATAAATGCCTAAATGACATCTCTATTTTTAATAAATAATAATATATAATTTTATTATAAGATAAAATTTTCATATAATAATTTAAAAAAAAATTTGTTGAGAAGTTTCTTGAACCCTTTATCATTTTTTTTATATAGGTTTGACATACAGCCTGTACATTGTCTTTTTTTAATTGAATTATTTTAAAAAAAATTTCATCTAAAATTTAAGATTGGAACGTTGTTAATTTTTATCTATCTATCTTAATGTTAGTTGTAAATTCTCTGTAATTTTGGTTGTCACTATATTTAAAATACTGCGAAAAAATTAATTAATAGAAG
The DNA here is from genome assembly GCF_954871325.1 of Gordionus sp. m RMFG-2023. NCBI lineage: Eukaryota > Metazoa > Nematomorpha > Gordioida > Chordodea > Parachordodidae > Gordionus > Gordionus sp. m RMFG-2023. The sequence goes on along the minus strand of NC_088775.1, from coordinate 90,524,023 downwards.
ATTAAATAAAATGTTCTATGATAAGTAAATTTTTAAACATGAATATTAAAGAGAATCTATAAATATATCTTTTGTCTAAAAAATAAAAAAGATGAAGATTTTTTTCAAATCTTAGATACAGATACTAGTATCTTATTAAAAATGTCAAAAAGATACCGAGTACAAGATACAATAGGATCTTTATCTTGTATCTTAGATTAGATATAAGAATTTCATTAAATATATAATGAAATATATTTTAAGTTTTTCTAGAAACAATAAAAGTATATTATTTTATTATATAACACCTTATTTAAATATTGGAGACTAAAATACAATTAAAAACGAGATAACGTATAGCAATATTCATCTGATTAACTTTTTTTCTCTATTTTTTGCATTTTATCCGTCATTGTATTATAATTCACCATTTTGTAAGTTCCATTAGTTCTTAGTGCAATATATTAATATAAATTTAAAATTTATTAAATTAATATTATAAAGTTTATCATATTTAGCAAAAAAATATAATATAATGATTTAAATTTTATTATTTTATCTAAGAAACTGCAATATTTTAGTTTTTATAATTATAACCTCTGACATGGCCTTTAAAGGTTAAGCTTGACTCCATATAGGCCATGACAATTATGTACTGAGTTTCAATATTTCAGGGCCTATCTATAACATTAAATTTAATTTTTTATTTTGATAAATAATATGTTGGCAATATTATTTTTCTTATTGAATAAAATAGAAAGTAATTAAGAAATCAATGAACAATATTAACTATTTTATAATATCTTCAAGGAGTAAAGTAATAAATGTTTTAGTAACCACCTAGAGCCATTTTTCTACCAAATTTATGGCTCAGTTTGTCTCAAATTAGATTTAATCAGGTTAGAATTGGTGTTTAAAAGCCAGAAGTACGTTTTTTTTTGTTTGAAATTGAATCGTGATTTTATTTTTATTAAAATATGTACCTATTAAGTTTACAAGATAAGCAAATTATTGCTTTATATTTAATTAATAAAAAACCAAAATCTACTAAGACGAGAAGGAAGACTACTAAAATATTCATAGAAAGAAATTTATTCTCGGAATATATTACACTAAAAAAAGATCTAACTCTATCACAATTTTTAATTATACAAGGATGAGGAGGACAACTTTCTTTTATATTCTGAAGCTCATCCATTACAATATAAATCCTAAGGTGACAAACTTCAACAAGCAGATTGATGCAGAAGATCAACTATTTCTCACCTTAAGGTAAAATATGGTAATTTAACATAAAATTATTTATATAAAAGGTATCTTATAACTGGAGTTTCCTTCTCATAGTTGGCATTTATTGCAAGGATATTCAAATCCTGCATAGCCTATATATTGAAATCACCAGTATTTTTGGGACATTTTATATATATATGTGTTTCCCACCCCCAAAATAACTTGGAAACCCTGAATGAATCATGAACTCTTGGGAAATCTGAATAAACAAAATAAATAATATTTTATAATTCTAATTACTCTTTCCCAATTTTTTGTAGGTTTGGGCATGTGCTTCTCTGCAGCCGCACTCCATATAGCGCTACATACTGATTTCACTATATAGGCTATGTAGGATTTGGATATCCTTGCACTAAATGCCAACTGTGAAAAGGAAACTCCAGTTATAAGATACCTTTAATTTAAATAATCTTATGTTAAATTACCATATATTACCTTAAGGTGAGAAATAGTCGATCTTCTGCATCAATCTGCTTGTTGAAGTTCGTCACCTTAGGATTTATATCGTCATGGATGAGCTTCAGAATATAAGAGAAAGTTGTTCTCCTCATCCTTGTATTAATGTAATATATTCCAAGAATAAATTTCTTTCCATGAATATTTTAGTAGTCTTCCTTCTCGTCTTAGTTGATTTTGGTTTTTTATTAATTAAATATAAAGTAATAATTTGCTTATTTTGTAAACTTAATCTATCCATATTTTAATAAAAAAAAATCACGATTCAATTTTAAACACAGAAATGCTCAATTTGTGTGCACTAAGCTGATTTTTAAAAACAGCCTAATTAAGATTTTAACCAAAATAATTTCACTAAAGGCAGGAGATTATGCTTATAGATGGCAGATACGTTTGAAATTCTATTTTTTAAATCTCGAGGCTTACATAATATTATTCTAGCTTAAATCTTAATTTGGCCATTATAAAAATCAAACTAAATCAGGCTTTATAACAACACTAGTTGGAATTAAAAAATTTATTTTGGAGAACCAAATTTGATTTTTTTTTAAAAAAACAACCTATTTTTCACAATATTTGTATGTTTTTGCAAATTTTTTTATTTCAAATTTATAATTTTCTTTAAATTTGCTGACATTTTCAAAAATGATATCAGGTAAGAAGTATTTTTCAAAAATTTGATTTTGAGAAGAGCTTCTTGTTTTAACTGGTTTTTTGATCATATATATTTATTTTATTTTAAATGATTAGCATTATTTGAATATTTTTTTATTTATTTTATTAGATAATTCAAAATATGTTTTAGCGTTTTTTTATTCATGTTTTTGATAAAATTTTTAAAATAATCACTTTATTTTGTTTAAATTTTATTTATATTATTTTTATTAGATTATTAAGGGTCAAGACTAATTTAAAACTCCTGGAAGAAAAATAAATTTTCTAAACTGGAATAAATATAAATTTTATTATAAATGATTGAAATAGATTTCAACCACATTATTTTTGTTAAACTAAGAATTGGAATAGAATAAAATCATTATACTTCAGTTTAATACCCTGGTTTAGAGATCTGCAAAAGTAGGCTCAACCTGACACATCCCGAAATTAATATTTTTCAAGAAAATTTGGGCTGGGTTGGATCAGGCCTTAAGATTTTTTTTAAAATATATTCTAAATTTATCAATTTAATGTTGAAATTTTTATGTAAAATAAAAATATGTGATTTAATTTATAGAAAGTAGTTGTTAATTTGAGTAATTATAAAAATTAATTTCTATATTTAAATAAATTTAAGCCAGGCAGGGCCAGCAAAATGTTTAAAAAAGTTTTAGGTTCGGGCCGGGCAAAACTTTATATAAAATTTTGGGCCAGGCCAGGCTTGAAAAATTAGGCCCGATGCAGATCACTATCCTGGTTTTATCTTTCAACATTATGCATATTTTTATTAATGAAACAGGCCTTTTAATTACAAAACTTCTTTAGTTTACTAAAGTTATTAATATTAAATTAAATAAATTAGGATTGTCAAAAATCCTGTTTAAAATAAATTGATATTTTTGGTTTAAAGTGTAATTTTTTGAATTTAAACATTATTTTAATCAAATACCTTATATTTTAAGCCTTATGGATATGGAAAATATGTGTTGATAATTTCAAATTTTTCAATAATATTTAAAAAAAAATAAGTTGTAATCATATGGATACCACCTCTTAGCCATATCTCGGAGGGCAACATTACATCGATCCCACCTCCATCTTATTATAAATCTGTTTTGATCATCAAAATTAATAATTATTTAGCTTATAAAAACTTGAATTTTTTTTAAAAATAATAAATGTCATATTTAATTAACTCATGTTTCAAATATAAATATCATATAACTTTGTTTAATAAATTGGGATGTTTCAAAAAAAATATTTTTAATTTTAATATTTTTGGTGGCTTCAATACAGATGATCTAAGCATTAAAGTTTATCTTAAAATATTTTGTAAGTAGTCTCCAATTCATGTTGTTAAATTGCTCGTTTTGGGCCTGTTTTAAAAACGACTAGAAAAATATTGGCTAAGTCTCAAGATTTTGATAATATATGTTTAAACCTTTGTTCCTTCTATGAGCAAAATCTTCAGGCATGTGGAATATTTTTCTGGGTGAAGTATCGAGTTAGCCGTCTTTGAAAATCAGCTCAAAGCTAGCCATTTAACAAAACTCTTATCCTGCCAAAAAGGGTTAATCAGAGAATAATGGATTTAAATTTTAAGGACTTTTATAGGTTAAGGACTCCTTAACCTCAGTATAACATTACCTTGCATGCAAAATGGGTAATTTTTTGGCATATTTGATTTTTATTAAATAAAAAGGCTGGCTCTCTAAACATAAAAATATTTCAAATTTTAGACCCAAAAGTTATCGTTGCATGTGTGTCTAATTTTATACCCTAACACCAATTTCTTATCTATAGAAGTTTAATATTTACTCTGATCTCTGAGTTATATTTTTATGAGTGCTCAAACAGGCTTTTTGATGAAATTTCTAATAATTTTTTGCAAAATATCTTTTAAATATTATTTGATCTTTATAAAAAAAAAATCTTCAAATTTTGTGATCTTCAAAAAAAATTTGGGAAAAAAATGAATATTTCTTCAAATTTCTTTATCTATCTTGCTAAAAATTCTTAGCTAGATCTGTCCCATTTAATAAAATTATGTTTTTGAAATAATAATGAAAGTAAATAGTTGAATGGTGCTAATTGTAGGAAAAATAGTTTTCTTTTAATCAATTAATTTCAAATGCCCAAGTTATGGACAAAGATAGTGCTTGTAATTCGTAATCGATTATTATTATTGGAATGGTATTTTTTTAAAAATTTTACAAACTAATTTTAGTTTTATTTTTAAGAATACTATATTCGAATTACATTTAAAAAAAAATAAAACTTTTGATTTAATAATATTAAGTTTTGGTTTTTATATTTAAAAATTTAAAAATATTCTTCTTTACTTTGTGATTAGGTTTAACAATTATTTTTTTTACATTGTGGCAAGAAGTTTAAATTTATGTGAATTTAAAGTACACCGAGTAATTTATATTATTTTTGATTATAAGTTCTTATGCTTATTATAGTAAACTATTTTGATCGGAGATCTACAGAGAGAGGAACCATTTACACGGCCTAGCCCAAATTTTCTTTTTAAACTTTAGGTCCATGCCGGGTTTTATATTTACCGGCCCGGCCCGGATTTGGCGATTTAAAATATTGGGCCCGGCTTGGTCCAGGTAGTTTTTAAAAATTTTTTAGGCCTACCCAGAGTATATTTTAAAACCTGGGCCAGCCTGTAGCTCTCTGATTTTGATTTAAATCATTTATTTAAAAAAAATCAAGGTTATTTAAATTGCGATTTTAATCAAATCGATTTTTATGGCCATCCTTTATTCAATGATTATAATTTATCGAATCATGTTAGGGTGTATTTAAAATTTCAATTATTTTTATTCACTTTTTTTTTTAAAATAAAATATTCAACCTTAATATGAATTAATCAATTAGTTTAAATCTTTCGATAGATCATATAGATGATCGTGACCAAATTTCGGACACTTTTTGGCAGAAAGTATCTTCTCTTCATATGCGCTCCTATATATTATGACAAGTCCACCCTTCAAATTACAAGGTGGGGGATATGACATAGTTATGTAAATTCCGGAAGATTATTTAGAAGGTACTTCGTTCTATTTTGCATATTAAGCCGATGGTATGTTAACAGTTCGTTATAAAAAGTTTCAAACTATATTCTCACTCTACGTTTCCGCATCGCGATTCCATCGATTTGTCTTATGATGACCGTATATCACGTAATTGTGATAAAAGTATTAACGCCTAATTGGAGCAAGTATTGAATTATTTTCGAATAAGACACTTGTATCAAAGATTAACCACTGTTTTTTAAAACCCGAATGACATGAGAGAAAGTGTTGATAGCTCTAAGTCTGATTTCATTGATTAAGTAGAATTCGTTTTTTTAGAATCTAATATTACGCACATTCTGGCTTTTGCCCATCTATCTTCAGAATATCCTCAGTTTCGTTAAACAAATGAGAGTCTGAAGTAAGAGCAGTTATCACCAAGGATTAAATGATGCCTATACTCGGTATTTACTGGCAGACGCGGTTTTGAATCCGTTTAATAGAAAACAAGGAATATAAACATTAATAGTTCGCGATAAACAAATCTCCTTGTCAATTATGTTTAAGAAAAAATTGATTTATGTTACGGAAAATTTACTATTAATTTTTTTATAAAAATCAGAGATGCATCCTGGGAACTTATACCCCCCTCCACCACACAGTATCCTACCCATTCGAACGTACTCATGACGTCTTCGTAACTATCTAACCCCCCTTCCACAACTTCCCTCTTCTCCTAGTGGAAATCCCTGAATATACTGACGCAACAATAACTGGGCGTCAAAAAATTATTAAAAAGAAACCCCTTTTTCTTGATTAAATTAAAATGTAATAGGAAAATGAATATAAACCGCACCTCCTTCTTTCCTAATTCAGGCGGATATCGCAAATATCAATATCAGAGTATCTCCGATAAAAAAAATAATGAAGAATGTATCGACTAATTTTTAAAATGGCTAACTCGATATTTTAGCCAGAAAAAATATTGTCTAAAGCCTTGCGATTTCGCCAATAGCGTGTCAACTTATGAGCGAAAATCTTTCAGCTCGCATAATATTATTTTCTGAAGTCGAGTTAGCCGTTTTTTAAAAATCGGCTAAAATCGAACCGTTTAGCGACACTAGTAGAGGTGGGACTATACATTGCAAACCGCATTTGTATTCGATCTTTCTCGTATCACCTAATTTTTTAAAATTATGAAAACAATGTTTCAAAAAAAAAAGGATTATATGAAAACACTGAAATAAAACATGCTAATGATTGTAAATAGTTTTAAATTAAAGAGACAAATATTTTTTTGATAAAATAAAATTAATTAAAAAGTCTAATTACCATTTTTTTTTGCACTACATCCAAATTTTAAATACGATTTGTGCCGGAGATTTTCGCCATTTAAAATAAGGCATCCGTGAAGGGTTTTTTTTAAGTTTATAAAAACTTGCCCGAATTTTCTTTTAAATATCTTAATTATTAATTTAACTTGAATTCGTAATTATTTCACATTTTACTTAAGAAGTACCAAGCCTGATATCCTAAAAAAAATACTTCAAAATCTAATGAGCGATACGCGTTTATTTGTCGGGGATGTGAAAAGCGCCAGTAAGGAGGAACTGGAACGCGCGTTCGCACCTTACGGAGATCTCAAGGAAGTTTGGGTAGCCAGGGATCCGTCCGGATTCGCCTTCATAGAGTATTTCGACAAGCAAGCTGCCCACGACGCTATGAGATCAATGAATAATAAGACGCTTGGCAGCGATGTGCTGCGAGTAGAACTTTCCAGAATAAAAAAACCGTCTTATCCCAGGGGAGGAGGTTACAATAGTGACAGAAGAGGAGGTTTCCGTGGTTCCTTTAGGGGTAGTTTTAGGGGAAGTCGAGGCCCCCCTGCAAGGCGCGGGGATAGGTACTCGTCCTATGACGGTGGTTCCAGAAGGAGCGGTGGAAGGGGAGACAGTCGCGATGCCATCCCACCTTATCACGATAGATTAGCTGAACAACCCTCACACTACCGCTCCTACGAATCCAGGGGGCCGCCATATCCAACTTATCACGAATCTCCAAGAGGCGGCCCTCCCCCATATCGTGGTGGTGGAAGAAGCGATCATCGTTATGAAGAGTATCATGCACCCGCATCATCCAGGCGTTATTCGGGCCCTCCCCCTATATACGACAGTGCCCCGCCTTCCCACAATGGTAATAGATCTTCCTACTCCCGGGGTGGCGGTAACAGATATAACCCGTACCCATCCCCATCTAGGAGTAATTATCCACCCCCCGCTTCATCCTTCAGTAGGGGTAGTAGAAGGGGTAGCGAAAGATTCTCAAATAGACCTCGAAGTCCATACTCCAGGCCCCAAGAAAGAGCGGTCGAGAGGCGCTTACCTTCGCCTCCACAACGAATGGATAGAAGTGAGCCCAGGAGGAGCAACGGTTACGCGAGACCTCCCGCGCGTGAGAGTTCTGGGTTTCCGCCTGCTTTTCGCGGCCCTCCACCTTCTCACAGAAGGTTTTAAAAAAATTAAATGCAATATTAGCGATTAATTTATGAGCTCCCTCGTAATTGACAATTGCCTTCATAACAAATTAATTTTTTTTTTAATGCGTCCGTATTTATGATTTTTATAATAACGTTCTCAGAAGTCCGCCTCCGCCATCTAAAATTGTCAGGGAGCACGCGCCTACCAGAAATTATCCGCCCAGAGATTACTCGCCCCCGGCAAGAAATGCGCATAGGTAATATTCCCTTAAAAAAAATATGCTTTTAAAAAAGTAAACCAACTCGAAAACCCCCCTAAATCGAAACATTTGCCCAAAATAATAAAAATTTTTTTAAAAAAATCCTATATATCCCAATCATCCAATCATAAGTTTACGATTTTAATTAATTAATATAATCGCAAAATTCTAGTTACCAGTCTGGCCCACCTAATCGCAGGACAAGTCCGCCAAGAAGATTTTGAAGGTTGTCCAGAAGAGAGAAAAAAAAATGATAATGATAATATTTTTTACTATCATCTATAATGTATTATACTCCCTATTTTGTAACTCTGTCTATATATACTATTATTCTCCCCACAAAAAAATACATTAAACGATTATGTAATGTGAATATTCCTAGTTTTATTTAGACGTATTAAATGTTTAATTTTGCTACCATATCCGCCAAATTATCCCTTAATTGTATCAATAAATATAATTTGTCTTCGAATCGTTATTCCGTGTTGACCTTATATTTATCGAAACTGTCAGAGATTTACCAAAAAAAATATATTATATTCGATTATGATTGGTGGATTTTAAAAATGACTAATTTTCGCGCGTGCCATCGAATCCCTATCATATTTAATCTGTACGGCGCCTATTGGTTTAAATAATGAGTGATAAAAAAAATTTTTTTTAAATTACTATTTTTACCCTGTAAGATTTTCATTCTAACTCGATGCCTTGATTCACGGTTGAGTATCAAATTAATGATTCTTTAGAAGGTAAAATATTAACTAATATAATCTTATTTTTGTTGCGGTTTATTTTATGTGTCATTTGGCAACAATCGATAACGAATATACCATTACGATTCTCATAAATTAAAGTTCGATAAGCCTTTGCTTGCTGTTTCAGTTCGATTACTTTTCTGAGCCCTTTAACAATCAATCCTTGAAATAGAATATGTATATGTATGCCTTATATTCATTCACTCTACCTTTAGGACTTTCCGGTCAAAATGTCCCCTATCGCTATTTGTTAATCAATCGCCCTCTTGCGGGATTTTTATATAACCTTTAAAAAAAATTCTTTCTGTATCATTTTATTTTCATAAAAGTTTTAAATTATCGGGAAATGGATGAATGCCACCCCCGGTTTTTTTTTCATCATCATCATATGATCGTATTTATAGCATGATCAAAAAGTGCTTCCGTTATATAGTTTTATGGCAACAACAAAGAATTTCCGAGGAAAACATTTTAACTACAAAATTTATCGTTCCTTCTGCTAATTTCTTTTCAAGAGAAAATTTTTGTTTACGAAATTCCTTTCCCTTCGATTAATGAGCCGAGGAATTATAGCGCGCCAAAAGACAAGTACAGAATAGCGGGATAAAATCACCTCTAGAAAAATTCGCCCGGTATTTTTTGAAAATAAGGATTTAGTAATTTTTCGTCTATAAATCACTTTGCGAAATTAATTCTCGAAGACCATTTTATTTTTATTTTAAAGAATAGATCACAGTCGAACTAAGAGGTGTACAGGTTTTTTTAATCGTATGCATTCCCGCGTTTTTAAGGATTCACCCGCCATCCCATTTTATAAAAAAATTTTGTTTAAAAATAATTTTATTTGCGGTATTGCCCATTTGTAGATCCCCTAGTTTCAACACCTCTTCCCCCCCCCCTTTTTTTAAAGTGTATTTATTTATTTTCCTAGTGATCGTAAAGAAAAAATAGAATTTCATTTTAAGTAAATAAATTTCGGAAACGGAGCATGCGTGATAGATAATGCGCGTGGATAAAAGATTAAATTAATATCTTCAGACATCGTGATGCTTAATATTATCAAGTAATATCGATTGAGATTAAGGGTATCTTTTTCATCGTTTCAAAGATTTTTTTAAAATTATAATCATTGATTTTTTTGATTCGCGCGTTAGTTTAAAAATACTAAATTCTCGATTATAAAATAATCCCATTGGTCTCAATTTAAACCAACGTGATTGGACTATTTCGCTGATATAAATATACTCTTACTTCTTTAAAAAAAGTCTTGAAATATCTACAACTACTTATTCAACGAGAAAAAAAAATTTGTATTCAAATTTTAGATACCCACAAAATCTGCTCTTCCAACTTTCCTATGAATTTCCATGAATCTCAACAAAAAAAATATAGCCCTCATGTAAGGTGGTAAAACGTTTGAAACTCACTCCAGTTGATTAGCCTCAAATTTTATAAATAAAATTACTTCTTTTTTTCCACCATGACGAATTGGATCCTCCAGGAAAATCATTTAACATGGCGCCTAAGTCTTCCAATCCTTATATCTTTGACAGAAAATATATTTTAAGGTAGTTATCACGCTAAGCCAATGTTATATAGCTCGAGTTACAGGGTTGAATACCAAGGTCCCCCACAGAAGGATAATAAAACGTCTCCAATATTACTGCTAATTTAGATGCTCACATGAAAACTCCATTATACGTGGGAAAGTGTGCTGTCGCCAATATTTATGGTATATTTAATTGAGTGGTTCTTTTTATTTTCTCGTAAACTTTCGCTTGTTAGATCGTTTATGCTTATGGTTATAACCACGGTAAAATTATTTGCGTATACCAGTTTTAACTGCGATCATCGTCAAATAGTATATTCGCTCATATGATATATAACTTTAAAAGGGTCTTTTAAAAAATGACAATCAAATTTCGAGTTCTAAATATTTAAGAATATCACAACCGCATTATTTACTTGTCTCGAGGCTTTCAACCCGTTCCTATGAATATCCGATCTATTCACCGCGCGTTATTGACCGAACCGTTTACTCGGATTTCTACCCTTTTTTAGGGTCCGATAAAATTGAGTATTATAAAGGGTAAGTGAGCAATTTATTCGAATTTATAAATTCATTATTTTGTTATAAAATTTAGTGTTATAGTAGTTTAACTGCTTATTTTGGGCCCACCATTTTTTAAAACGGCTAACTCGATATTTTAGCCCGAAAAAATATTGCTTTAAGCCTTCTAGATTTCGATAATATGTGTTTACACCTTTGTTCCTTCTATGAGCAAAATCTTCAGGGTTGAGTGATATTTTTTCTAGATGAAATTTTGAGTATCCATTTAACAACACTACTTTTATAATAAATGCATCCAATATTTTTTATAAATTGCTATATATATATATATGTATTTATAATATTATATAGATTATCAACAATAAAATTATTTTCATAATGAAAAGGAGGGAATTGTCATTGTGGAAAAATGATATTTTACGTTACGTATTGAATTACGCTTATTCGTGGCTTAATTTAATCGATAAAAAAAAATTACATTTGTGATATGAAAGTAATTTTCTTAAAATTAGAAGAATAATCAAGGCTAAAAAAAATAAATTTAAGTAAATACGTGGGCAACTTTTATTTTAGCACAACCTTAGCTGTTATAGAACCGATCCCTAACCAGGTGATCTATAGCTTTTGGAGGCCGATTTGATATGTACATCGTAATATTGGGAAATGTTTGGTAACTAAGAGATAAACACTTCTAATTTATCAAAGTTATTTTATTAATAACATATATATATTTAATACGTGACATAAAAAATAAGAGAATAAAATGAAATATTTTGAGCTTGAGAGATTTTTTAACCATATAAGAATCTTTTTTTAAAAAAAAAATTTTTTTTTTGAGAGGATCGATTAGAAAATATGGATGCAACTTGATTGCTATTACTAGAAGTTACGCCTTGCTAAAAATTTAGTTCACATATGTATGAACCAGAGGAAAAAAATTTTCTTCGGCAAGTTATGCCGAACCCGATCCAGGTGCTGAGGTTCGGAATTTTTATTTGAGGTAAGTGTCAAGTCTAACATACAATTAATGACTCGTGAGAAAGAAAGATAAATATTTGGTGATTAGTCCTCGAGTAATATTTAACTTAATATTATTATTTACGTTTCTTTCGTTTGGCATATTTATCTGTCCTTCACTCTACTCTTGAAGTCATTTTTATTTTAATAACGGTAGGCTGGCTTAATGCTATATAATTTAAATTAATATAATTCTTAGTTATTATGGTGTTTATCCGTGGATCAAAACGATAACGAATATCGGTTTAGGTTCCAAAGGTACCGGTTCATGATTTAGTTCATAAAGAATAATTATATCGGCTCCTTTTAAGCCCGTTCGAACCTTTTGGGCCTACGAACTTATTACAATTTTGTGATAGGTGATTAGAGACATTTTAAACGAAAAGTCGTATAACTAGTATCTTTATTTTATTGTTATGTCACATCTAAATCGTAATTACTAGTGTCCTGAGTCGAAACTATATTTTTTTTCGAAGATCTGAGTTATACCCAAAATTGTTTTAGATATCGATCTGAATAAACAAATTTTTGCTCATTTTTGAAGAATTATTTTTTGATATTGTGGTCCGATCATGTCCGAAATAAATTTTCCGAGAAAATGTCTATCCCACCCCGACAGATTTGAGAATTAGGGCTACTAAATTATACTTATTTAACGTAACGAATAAATATATATCCCCTAAAAAAAATATGTTTGTGGCGCGAACAATTAAAAGATTTTCAAGATTCTCCCTATAATCTATATCGTTTCAAATTTATCATCGATTTTTCATTTAATTTAATAGGATGAACTGAGTCTATTAGAAAATCGCCCAAAACTTTAGCTTTCAATTATAAGTTGTACACCTTTTTACAATGTCTGTCTTTGGGAGATTGAAAATATATGAGATATATATTATTATATATCGCGAGTTTCTAAAGCGGGAAACATTTGATAAAGAGGTCAATTATATAAGGCTCAATTTATAAATTAATTTTCTATTCCCGTTTTTAAGTAATAGTGCTAGAATCCCATTTGAGCCGAAATAGATTCTACCAAATCCTTAAATATATTATTATTTGCTTACTACAGTACTATTTTCCAACATTCATATTAAGTACTATGATCCCTAGAGTAAAGCAATTAGTGCTTTTTTTCTGGGAAATTTAGTTGTAGGAGTGTGTAAATTATATTATCAGTAATATCACAATGTTCATCCTGATAAGAATCAGTTCAGTATCGATTAGACCTATTTGTATTAAAGAAAAGTAAATAAAAAATTATATTATAAAGAAATATGTATATTTGAGAACTTAAAAAAAGGTCTTATAAGATCAAGTTTGGCAGTCATACTAATTTTTGTTTCATACCCACATATAAAAAAATACATAAAGACTCACTTCTTCCTTTATTTTTTTTAAACTAAGTATCAAAAATGTGTTGTTGGTCCGAAGGGCGGCCTAGATATAATGGGAAAATTTTTAAATCATGCTAAGGCACTTTTAAAATGTATTTAAAAAATATGACAGAAAATTAATGTCTATGAAGTATTTTCTCAGAGAATTATGCATTCTGTTCTGGTGATCCGTTTTTCAGCTTGTTAGTTTTTAATATGAGTGTATGTTAACTTACTATAAAGCTTATAATTAAGTAGAGCTTAGAACGTTATATTTCCTATTAAAATATAAGATAAGGTTGTTAAGTATCTTTTATACAAAGAAAATCTTTCATTTCGAGTAAGGTCTGGTAACTCAGTTGCTATATATGTTAATTATGTAATCATTTTACGCTTCGATCTGAGTTTGAACACAGCACTGAAACTAATTAGACGTGTTTGGCGATATTATCTAAAGCGTAGTAGATTGGAAGCGAGCGTAATTTAGGGTATGGTAATGTTATATTAAAATGGAGTCTTATTACATTCTAATTAAACTTGGTCGTTGTCTAGTAAATTGCTTTATGAAACATGATGATCCTCCGCGCAGTAATATTTTCCTATAATTATTTAAAAAATTATTCGCATGTGCAGATAAATGGATGATTAAATTAAAACACTTAAGAAAATAAATTGAATTTCAATCTCCAACTAAATTCTTACCAATCAAGAAATAATAATAATTATTTTTTAACTCTGGTAGGTATAATAAAACCTTACTCTTTACTGTAAAAAAAACCTATTGTCCGAGGATCAGTAGTGTGTAGGTATGAACATATGTTAAATTTCCCTCATTATTTGATCAACAAATACGAATTTTCTTAAAAAATATTATGGGGCCTACTTTTGCAGATTTCTAATATGCATACTGGAGAATTATATATGTTAGCATCAGTGTTATTTTTGGAATTTTTAAATCATTTTTTGAGCGCGTTTTTATAAATTTAAAAATATGATTTTACCGGAAATGTATGCAGTCATGTTTGGAATACCTACCCTATGCATTTCAGACATTCAATTTTTCTAAGAACTTTTAAACTTAATATAATTTATACTAGACTTTTCATATAATTTTTTATATAAATTAAAAATTACTCAACGGTTAACAGCAAAATTGTCTACTATTCATTAGATAGATATTCCAAACATGGCGGCATACATTACCAGTAAAATCAGATTTTTTTAAATTTAAAAAACCGCAAAAAATGATTTTAAATTGAAAAAATAATACATTGACGCTATTTATTAAAGTAATAGTGAATACAAAATTAACATCATAATAAAGTACACAAGTAATGAAAAAAAAATAGACTGTACACTCGTGAGAAATAAATATCCAATTATCGAATAGGTTGGGTCTGCAAATCAGGCAACTTAATTGATCAAACAAAATAAAACATTGCCAATTTAAACTTTAATAGCTAAAAGTTATTATTAAATATCGTTTAAGGAAAAAAACAACCACTTTAAAGATAAAAATAGGGATTGTTTTCGTCAAAGTTTCCTAATCCAACTCGTTGTAGAGTATAGTTTAGATAATTAACGTTTACAAAAAATAATAAAAATATTTAGCGGCAATCCACCATATTTTTTATATGAGCTAAGAGGCTTAATCTTCTTGATAATTAGGTTTTCTAAATGATCTTGCACAGTTATACAAATTTATAAAGTCATTTCTACACAAATAAAGATAGTGTAAGTGGATATATCAAATTTATCTGATGTTTCTCAAAGCATTTATTAATATCAGAGATCACTTACGGAACGAAATTATAGAAATCGTATTTGACTTAGGATATTGTGTATTTAATAAATTTGATAAAGTATGTTTTCTGAATAGCATGATTTAGATATTGCGAGATTTTAGATATCTGGAATAGATGCCCTTGACGATATTAGATTTTTTAAAAAAATAATTTTGTGATTCCACTTTTTATTCTATAAAAATTTGAATTATAGTCGTTAATTTTAAAAAAAAGTTATCAACTCTTATTAATGCTTGCTTTCAAATTGTTTCTTATAGTAATATATCGTCAGAAGTTGTTAAGGTAGCGTACTACAAGTTGCGCGTTACCATAACTTTAGCTAATAACGCGCTACTTTTTAAAAATAGGTATTGAGTGAACTCGCATATTGAAAAAAAATACATATTGCCGCTGATATATATATATAGAAATAAAATTGATTTATAAAAAATAAAAGAGAGATTCAATAATTATAAATTTTAATTTTTTTAACAAAACATTTTGCAAATATGGGTTCCCCGATAGTCAAAAATTATCTAGCTTATATCCTACAATTTATTTTAAAGCGATATTCAAAATAATATTAATGGATGCTAGGAACGTAGTGTTGTAGCGCTCGTTTTGAGCCGGTTTTTAAAAACGGCCAACTCAATATTTTAGCCAGAAAAATATCACGTGAGTCTCGAGATTTTGTTAATAGATGTCGAAACCTATATTCCTTCTACAAAGGCTTGCGCTTGCGTAATATTATTCTTCTGGATAAAATATTGAGTTGCCGTTTAACAACACTAGGGATGTGATTATTTTACAAAAAATGAAAGTAATGTATATACTTCCCAATGTCAAATTTTTCAAACAAGAACAATTATTAGTTTTTTTTTTGAATTCTTTTAATTTATAATATCTTAGAAATTAACGAATAAAATTTATCTCGTTCAAAATACTTTATAATAAGCAAACATTTTTTTTAAAAAAACTGAAATATGTTTGCTTTTTCATTACATTATTTTTTAAACTCTTCGCTTTGTAATATTATATAAAAATGTAATATTAAATGACTTACTTATAATCCCTTAAAAAAAGGAATATTTAGAAATTAAAAGAAATAAGAAGGCAGACGATATTATAATTTCCAAAAGACAAATCTTTTTTTTTTCTCTAGAACTTTATTTAAAATTTTGAATCGACGGATATTATCTAAAAAAAGACAAACTCAATTTAAACAAAGGGACGCGTTGCGTTACGTTTTTAAATTTAAAAATTACGGCAAAACGTAAACGCTCAATTTGTGTGCGCTATAATATTTTATTAATATACAAACATGGCCATGAAGGGTCCAATAATTCAAACGAATAAATATTTACAATTTTTTTAAAAATATTATAAAAATATAAAATCAATGACATACAATAATACCTAAACTGACGATGCATACCTTAAAAGTGTACATCGATGAAAACAGCTGGAGACGCCATTTTGATTACCCGTAATATCATTATTAACAATTTTAAACGATGACGCAAACCTTTATTAAAGAATTTCCTGATCATCGAGATGATAAGGAAGCGAGTTATCAATTTAATATTAGTTTTTAACATGAGAATGATTACTATATGGGTTACCAAAATGGCGGGTCCAGCTGATTTGCATTCAACTGACGCTTTCAAATGCATTATTATGAATGCACCGTTAGTTTATGGTAATATTATATGTCATTTTATAAAATACGATTTAATAATTTATACCATACTATATAACTATAAAATCGATAATTTAAAATGAGCATTTTTGTTTGCGTCAAAATTTTTTTCCTTTTATTAGTTATTCACTGACATTGTATCCTTCCGCGTCGTTCGGTGATTTTTCCTCGTCGGCACCTTTATCATAAGTGATTTCCAACTCTTCGTCAAGATTGTTAGGGCTAAATTGGTGATCGGAATTCTCGCTGGATTTACCCAGGAGCCTCAGTAATTCGGCCAATTCCGCATCTTCCCCACCGCCATGTTCGAAATTTCCTTCGGTCCCCATGCCAGAATCTTGATAATCTTCCGTAGTAGCAGCTCTGTACTCCTCGATCAAATCAAATACCACGGCTCTCGAATCGTCAAGTTCGGATAGGTCGTTTTTGAACATCTCTTCTTTCCGGAACATGTCCAAAAACGCTTCCCGTTTACGTAGTTTGTCGTATTGTTTGAGGGTTCGGTCGAATAACTGTATTTTTTTTTAAATAAAAAAATTGGTAATGATTCATAAATATATAAATAAAATTTTTTAAGTATATAAGATTCAAATCTATAAAATAAATCCCAGTTTATAAAATGACGATATTTTTAAAATGGAAAGAAAATTATATTTCAGGCCCAGAAATCAGTGCATTTCACAAGGGGTATAATTGAACTGAGAATGTTTTAAATTATTTTGACAATAATCCCTCGTGGAGCTAAATGTCGGACTCAACCTATAGGCGCGAGCCGGAGAAAATCTGTTAAAATGAAGGCGTTTATAATGTATATTAGTTTCTTTAAAATCTGAGTGCCTATATATATATTTTTTTTTTTAAACTAACCTCGAGGACCAAAGTGGTAGTTATCAGCTAAAACCCCGGAGACGATATTTTAGTCGACTAAAAACTCGGTTCAGACGATATTTTTATCAGCTAAAAATTCG
The DNA here is from genome assembly GCF_954871325.1 of Gordionus sp. m RMFG-2023. Lineage (NCBI taxonomy): Eukaryota > Metazoa > Nematomorpha > Gordioida > Chordodea > Parachordodidae > Gordionus > Gordionus sp. m RMFG-2023. The sequence goes on along the minus strand of NC_088775.1, from coordinate 90,506,209 downwards.
GTTTAGAAGTTATTTTAGTCGGCTAAAAATATAATGATCACCCAACCATACGTCGTCATGACTTATAATTATAAGTGTTCAGAATTTTATTTTTTGTCCCTAAATTTTTCTCGCAATCGAGAAAAGAATAAGTTTTAAATTGATTTTTATCAAATTTTTTTATAAGAAGATTTGGCTTAAGGTAAATTTTCTGGCTAACGGAGTTTCATATATAGCAGATTAGAATGCGAGTGCATGATTTGGGGGTTAAGTGAGATCTTTTAAAAAAGAATACGGTCAAGGGACAGAGCCTAGACCTAAAGAAAATTTGCCAGTTTAACTAAGATTTGGTAAAGGGATCGAGGCGGGTTCTAAAGAAAATTTGCCAATGCCAATTTAACTATGATTTATGTTTAATGTTCATTAAAAAAAAATAACGATAAAAGAAAATCAAAACCACAAATACTATGTCAATCAAAATCCTTATTTTTTGAAATACAAAGCTTGAATGAAATAGTGATAGCTTACGGAAGATACGTTAGTATGGTTGGCCAACATCAACCCGCTAACTTTGTTAGCTGACGTAATGTAAGGCGATTTTCTGGAAAGAGCCACTTGGATAGATGCCGGGACCCAAGGCGCGAATTGAACGATTTGCCGTTCCCTTATCCTTTGCAAACTCTTGTGGACCTTCGAGGATTGTCAATTTAAGTCATTTTGACAGGGGGAGGGGTAAATTTAAAGTATTAAAATTAGGCATAATATTATAACGGTTCTAACATCTATCTACACGATTAGAAATAATGGTAAGAGTTAAAGAGCGATTCCACTAAAAAAAATCTCCCATATTTTCAACATTATGGGATAAAGGTATAGCTACAGTTGAACTGAAAATTAAAACTTCAGTCGAATCTATGTCCCCCTGTATGATATTGAGTATTGACACATAGCAATGTTTGAGATTCCTATCGTGGGATGTGGACACCATCATATTCTTCGGTTGCAATAGACGTCTCATCACGTCCAGTACGGTCGTTTTCCTGACGTTCGTTACGGGCGGAGGATTATTCGAAATAGAGGAAGAGGTCAAGGAAGTTTGATTAGAAAAAGTCTAAAAAAATAATAATATATATATTGTTGATTGTCCTTTTTTCTATAGTTTTATCTTCATTTTGAAAATCCGTTTTTTTGTATATATCATTAAACATTATAACGTCAATCAATTTCGTTCCGAAAATTCCAAGTTAGTAATTAATAGGTGTCATTCAATTGTCAAATGATACCCCAAAAAATTTTTTTAAATGCGTAAATCGAATAAAAGTTATCATTATCAAACTCAAATACTTACCTATTTATTAAACATGAGAGCGACCTAGGAAGCCAAATTAGAAAGAACAGCGATGAGGATAATTAGATGTGGGATATCTCTGAGAGAGAGAGGGAAAAACTAGCAAGGAATTGCGTGCAGGATTGGGTATAGAAATGATCGGAGTGGGCATTGCGACGCAATAGACTAAGATAGTTTGGGCCGTATGACAAAAGATGACTGGGTAAAGAGGTGTCTCGATGGCAAGTAGGAGGATCAAGACCTGGAGGAAGGTCCAAGATGACGTGGACAAATGCAATCGCGGCGGATATGAGAGACATGAATAGCTTACAAATATTGATGCTCATGACCTGCAAAAATGGAAAAGGAAAAATCAGAGGGAAACCCCTGGGTAAATCCGGAAATCGCCAAAAAACGGAGAAGAATATATATGTATAATATGGTTACCTCAAAATCGAAATTTATTTTAATTTGATTTTTATTAACATAATTTCATATAAAAAATTTATAAATTACGTATTATAGCCAAAAAAATTTAATTTGTCGTGAATATTTAAAAGAAAGAAAGAAAGAAAGAAAGAGAATTCTTTCTTTCTTTCAATCGTAATTTCTAATTATATTTTATAAAACTACTTTTAATTCCCCCCCACCAAAAAAATATAAGTTCGTAATTTAAATCAGGGTAAAACTCTGGTTTGACCAACGATACACGAAAAATAAGAACAAAGTTCGTTAGAATTATTCGTTCTTAATCAAAATTCTTAAACTATCACTATATTAAAAAAAAAGAATAGTATCGAAATAATATACAATTTTGTACTTTTATTTTTTACCCATTAAACAGTGCGGGATGTTGAATAACCATAACTGGCTAGTGTTGTTAACCGGCTCGATTCGAGAAGGTTTTTAAAAACGGCTAACTAGATGTCAGGGACTTCGGGTTTTCCTAATAACGGTTTTCTAGATCTACCCGGGTTTTGGTTTCGGTCTATTTTTTAAATAGCTAGAAAAATATTGCCTAAGCTTAAAGATTTCGTTAACAGATGTTCAAACCCTTTGTGCCCATCTACGAGAAAAATCTTCAGGCTTTGCGTAATATTTTTCTAGATAAAATCTTAAGTTAGCCGTTTTCGTTTAACAACAACTATAACTGGCTAACCCAAAATTCCCATATCTTTAAAAAAAACATGCTTATCTTTTGAATATCTATATTTCAAAATGAAATCTTTACATGTATTATTGTTCAATGTTATATAAAATGTTCAAATGTTCAATGTCATTCAAATATATTTAAAAATCAATCAAATATGGCTAGAAAGATAATTTTATATTTTTTTTTATAATATACAATATTTAAAGGATAATAATAAGCTATATAAAAAATATCATATTTAAAAAAAAATTAATACTCACATTCTTTTGCGTAATTTCGCTTCCGCATCGTGAATTGACCATCATCGCGTTAATATTTTGATTTACGGTTTGAGTTTGGGATGACTGTTCGATAGCTATATTCAGTGGGGTGTACCCCGTCATGAGGTAATGGAGTGTGGGGGTAGGTATGAGCCCGGCTAAAATCCCCGCCAAATCGTTGTGGGTGTAACCGGGGTATCTTAAGGTAGCCGTGCTGGCGGCCATTATGGTAGAGACGAAGGAATTTATCTGGGCGAAGGAAACCTTTTCTAGGCGCAAACGTTCGGTGGCGATTCGGTTTAGGGCGGTGTTGTCTAACACTATCTTTCAAGATTTATTTTGTGCGCATTCGTGTAAATAAATTATATACGATTAAGTCAAAGACATATAATAATAATAGACTGACGATGCATTCATTAAAGGTGTACATTAACGAAAACAGCTGGGGATGCCATTTTGATTTACCCGTATCAATCTGATGCAAACTTTATTAAAGAATTGCCCGATCATCGAGATAATTGAGGAAGCAAGTTATCAATTTAATAGTAGTCAGTAGTTTTTAACACGAGAATAATTACTACATGGGAAAATGGCGGATTCAGATGATGTGCATTAGGGGTCTGCATTGGGCGAATTTTTGGTCCAATGTTTTAAGAAAAATTTAACCTGCCAGCCCAGCCCGCAAATAGTACTCAAAAAAAATATATACCCGCCAATCCAGCCCATTTGTCTAAAATTCCTTACCCGTCAACCAGCTGGCCCGACCATTAGTCTAAAATTATTTATCCGCCCGCCCATTATTTATAAAAAATTTTTAACCCAACGCTTATAAAATTTAATTATGGTCATTCCATTCATTTTTTTTAAGCATCTAATAAAAATATTTTCGGCATTACAACCTCTACAAAAAGTTAATGATTTAGGACATTAATGTAAGTATAAAAAAAAAATAATCATTAATCAATGTAAATTATGGACAATTTATTTTGATCAAATTGAATATTTATGAAAAAAAAAATACAAAAAAATGTTTATTTATTCTAAGAAAAAAAAAGTTTTATTGTTGTGTATATTGCATAATATAGTTAGGTAAATGTTCTTCACTTAAAAAAACGATTGGCCATCAACATCCTTGACCAGAAGGAACAACTTAAAATTTCTAAATACACAGAAATAATAAACGATCATTGCTTCATCCCAATCATATCAACCACTCTTGGCACCTTCGGCAAACTCGCCTTAGCATTTTTCAAAAACTAAGGATAACAAATCAGCAAACTCTCAGAAGAACCTCGAGAGGGTTTTTTCTTCGTCAACGATTATCCATAGCGATTCACAAAGCTAATTATATCAGTTTCAATGGTAGCCTTCTAGCCAAAGAGCTATCATAGACAACGCTTACGTTCCTTTTTCATTTTTGTTTCCCTGCGTCACACCATCTCCGTTCTTTTTTTTAAATAGTATTATTATATATTTTTCAAACATTTTTAAATATATAAAAATTTATTATAATGAAAATTTAAATTATTTAACAATTATACATAAAATATAAATAATTCTTATGCAAATAATGGTATTTAAAAAAATATGACGATTACACAATAAAAAAAAGAAATATTGTTATAGATCATGAAAACAATTATTTTTTTTAGTATGTTTTTGAACAAAAATTTTAAATTTCCTTAAACCGTCGCCCATTGTTTAAATTTTTTAACACTTTTAAGCCAATAATTAATATTTGTGATTAGTGTTGTTAAACGGTTTAGCCGTAATTTGAAGCCTTTCATTGATTTTAAATCAGTGATGTAATAATATAACTGTAAGGTATTAAATGTTTTTCCTAGGACCCTTGCAATTTATTTTACTATCTCTCAGCCAATATTATCTTTAGAAATAAAATATTATGTAAAAAAAAAATAATAGCATAATTTAGGATTTGATATAGAAAACTGTTTTAATAAACAAATTTTCTTTTATATATAAAATATCAAACTGATAAATTTTATTTTGATATTTTTTACACTCATCTTACTAAAATAAAAAATTGTATTTATAAATCTTGGTATATTAAGCTTTTTAGACAATGTATCTATCTAGATAAATATGAAAAGTATCATAACAACTCTGGTGTATCAGGATATATAGGTTGTAATTTACTTTATTATTAGCATTAATTTTTTTTAAAGTTATTAAATGAATATTATGAAGATAAAATTGCATGAAGGTTAATTTATATAATGAAATATTTTATTTTTAATAGTATCATAAGATTTTAATAAAAACCTAATTAATGATTAAACATATATTCAATTAATTCCCATTAATTGGCCCTACTTTGTTTGAGAATGTTGATAAATTCCTCAACATCTATAAAAATTTTTAACAATTGTTTGATTAATAACCTTTCATTTCATTACAATAAAAAATACCCAATTATCCTCTTATATAAGGTAATTATAATATGTAACATTAATACAAATAGTGTATTTTTTTCCTTAATGTATGCACAGGCACACTCTACCTACGTAATAATTACACAAATTTATACAAAATAGATTAACATTTTTTATAAAATAATCATTCCTTAAATAAAATTCTTTATAAAAAATTCTATATAAAATCATTCTCTGTAAAATAAATCTCTATAAACGACATAATCTATAATTGTTTTCTCTGTAAAAGTGGTATCGGGGCCCATCTGTTTGACTTTGTTTTGTCATTATACCATTTCGCGTCAATTTTTCGAAAAATTTCATCTAATTTTCAATACAAAGGTAAATAATAAATATTCACATATATATTTAATATAATTTTCTAAGCTTCCAATGATATAAAATTTTCAATATAAAAAGGTAAATATTTTGATTACAACAATTTTCAATACAAAGGTAAATAATAAATATTCACATATATATTTTATATAATTTTCAAAGCTTCCAATGATATAAAATTTTCAATACAAGAAGGTAAATATTTTGATTAAAACTTATTTTGTTATACTTTTGAAAAATTTGATATAAAATTTTCAATACAAAAATGTAAATATTATGATTACAACTTATTTTGTTACACTTTTCTTTAAATTAGGTAGCATATTCATTTACTCCACTCTGTAAATGATACCTTCCTCATATAGAAGGTCAAAATATTATAAAAACAAAATATATTTTAACTGTAATTCACCCACCTGCAATGAAAAAGGTTATACAGTAAATAACCTATTTACTTTGACCACAGCATGCAATGGTAAATTATTTAATATACAATATGTGATTTATTGTTTTCTAGATGTTTGCAAATATTTGACTGCAAGAAGAGAAAGTATTTTACAAAATAACATAAAATATGAAACTTTAAATTTTTTTAAAATAATTAATCAAAATTTTGTTAATATATTATCTTTTAAATTTTATTAAAAATAGTTCATCTAAATTGTGATATAATATTATCCTTTAACTTTATTATAAATAACAAATTTTTTTAAAATAAATTTTTCCTTAGGTATCTGGCAATCAGGCTGGTGATGGAGACAGAAATGTGGTGATATCTGGGGTCTTTTTGGAAGAAGATCAAGAACCCGTTTCTTCCAATTTCAATCAAGTACAAGAGGCTGGGGAGAGTGTTGGAGGAAGTATTTTAGAAAATAACATAAAATATTATACTTTAAATTTTTTAAAAATAATTAATCAAAATTTTGTTAATATATTATCTTTTAAATTTTATTAAAAATAGTTCATCTAAATTGTGATATAATATTATCCTTTAACTTTATTATAAATAACAAATTTTTTTAAAATAAATTTTTCCTTAAGTATCTGGCAATCAGGCTGGTGATGGAGACAGAAATGTGGTGATATCTGAGGTCTTTTTGGGAAGAAGATCAAGGACCCGTTTCTTCCAATCTCAATCAAGTGCAAGAGGCTGGGGAGAGTGTTGGAGGTATTTTACAAAATATTATACTTTAAATTTTTTTAAAATAATTAATCAAAATTTTGTTAATATATTATCTTTTAAATTTTATTAAAATAGTTCATCTAAATTGTGATATAATATTATCCTTTAACTTTATTATAAATAACAAATTTTTTTTAAATAAATTTTTCCTTAAGTATCTGGCAATCTGGCTGGTGATGGAGACAGAAATGTGGTGATATCTGGGGTCTTTTTGGAAGAAGTTCAAGATCCTTTAACTCAAATCATAGAACTACCTCTACATTTCCCATTCTTAGATGAAAGTTTTATAGATGAAGAAGATGTAGTAGATACCTCCATTGCAGCTAATAGCTCTGATACTTTTCCAGTAATAGTTAATAGCATTCAATCTTCATTCTTACATATCGAACAACCATATAATTTTATTCTTTCCCAAAAAAATCGTAATTTATTATATTCCAATAAATATTTATGTATACATTATAATGGGTTTTTATTTAAATGTAGACTAAAGCATTGTACCGCTAGAGGTACTTTGTTAAATAGGAAGTTTACATTAACCAATTTTCACAACCATTCTGATGAATCTGAGGAAGCGCATTATGCAATTTGAGTAACTATGAATAAACTTAAAGAACAATGTCGAGCATACACCTATCAAAGCAAACGTAAAACATATAATCAAGTTATGCGTATTAGAAAAATGGATCCACTCGTTCAACTCCATCCTAATGCTCTACCAACATTTCTATCTGTGAAAAGTATTATGAATCGTGTTATTAAATCATTGAGACCTCCTTTACCTCTTATAAATTCTGATATCCAATTAGACGGCGATTATACAACAATAATAAAACATTTTTAATTTGTAATGAAAATAATGAATTATTAATATTTTCTACACATGAATTACTTGAATGCCTCTGTAATGCTGACCAAATTTTGATGGACGGTACATTTTCTTCGTGTCCATTATTATTTAAGCAATTATACACTATTCATATAATGATTGATCATACAATAATTCCTTGTGCATATATATTGTTGCCAAAACAAAGAAACATATTTAAAAATGTAGGATCTTTTAAAAAATTATTGCCTATCTATAGGTTTTATATTTTCTCCTCCTTAAACACTTATAGATTTTGAAATGGGAGCACTTAGAGCTCTCGAAGAAATGTTTCCAACCATTTCTGTCAACGGATGCTACTTTCATTATTGCCAATGTATTTTAACACGTATACAGGGTAATAGATTGACAGCATTTAGTCGGCTTAATCCTAATTTTAAGAGATTTTATTGCAGACTCATGGCGATACCCTTTTTAACTGAAACGGACATATCATTGGTATTGTCTGAATTAAATAGTGAGGTAGAGGCCTTTTATTTAGATCCCATAAGAGATCTTTTTACATATTTTAAAAATACTTGGATTAACCCAAACGCAAAATTTAAATATATGTGAAAATTGGTTAATGTAAACTTCCTATTTAACAAAGTACCTCTAGCGGTACAATGCTTTAGTCTACATTTAAATAAAAACCCAAATTTATAATGTATATATAAATATTTATTGGAATATAATAAATTACGATTTTTTTGGGAAAGAATAAAATTATATGGTTGTTCGATATTTAAGAATGAAGATTGAATGCTATTAACTAATACTGGAAAAGTATCAGAGCTATTAGCTGCAATGGAGGTATCTACTATATCTTCTTCATCTATAAAACTTTCATCTAAGAATGGGAAATGTAGAGGTAGTTCTATGATTTGAGTTAAAAGATCTTGAACTTCTTCCAAAAAGACCCCAGATATCACCACATTTCTGTCTCCATCACCAGCCTGATTGCTAGATACTTAAGGAAAAATTTATTTTAAAAAAATTTGTTATTTATAATAAAGTTAAAGGATAATATTATATCACAATTTAGATGAACTATTTTTAATAAAATTTAAAAGATAATATATCCAAATTTTGATTAATTATTTTAAAAAAATTTAAAGTATAATATTTTATGTTATTTTGTAAAAATACTTCCTCCAACACTCTCCCCAGCCTCTTGCACTTGATTGAAATTGGAAGAAAAGGGTTCTTGATTTTCTTCCAAAAAGACCCCAGATATCACCATATTTCTGTCTCCATCACCAGCCTGATTGCCAGATCAGATACTTAAGGAAAAATTTATTTAAAAAAAATTGTTATAAATAATAAAGTTAAAGGATAATATTATATCATAATTTAGATGAACTATTTTTAAAAAAATTTAAAAGATAATATATTAACAAAATTTTGATTAATTATTTTAAAAAAATTTAAAGTATCATATTTTATGTTATTTTGTAAAATACTTTCTCTTCTTGCAGTCAAATATTTGCAAACATCTAGAAAACAATAAATCACATATTGTATATTAAATAATTTACCATTGCATGCTGTGGTCAAAGTAAATAGGTTATTTACTGTATAACCTTTTCCATTGCAGGTGGGTGAATTACAGTTAAAATATATTTTGTTTTTATAATATTTTGACCTTCTATATGAGGAAGGCATTTACAGAGTGGAGTAAATGACTATGCTACCTAATTTAAAGAAAAGTGTAACAAAATAAGTTGTAATCAAAATATTTACCTTTTTATATTGAAAATTTTATATCAAATTTTTGGAAGCTTTGAAAATTATATAAAATATATATGTAAATATTTATTATTTACCTTTGTATTGAAAATTATATCAAATTTTTCAAAAGTGTAACAAAATAAGTTGTAATCAAAATATTTACCTTTTTGTATTGAAAATTTTATATCATTGGAAGTTTTGAAAATTATATAAAATATATATGTGAATATTTATTATTTACCTTTGTATTGAAAATTAGATGAAATTTTTCTAAAAATTGACATGAAATGGTATAATGACAAAACAAAGTCAAACGGATGGGCCCGATACCACTTTTACAGAGAAAACAATTATAGAAGAATGTCGTTTATAGAGATTTATTTTACAGAGAATGATTTTATAGAGAATTTTTTATAAAGAATTTTATTTAAGGAATGATTATTTTATAAAAAATGTTAATCTATTTTGTATAAATTTGTGTAATTATTACGTAGGTAGAGTGTGCCTGTGCATACATTAAGGAAAAAAAATACACTATTTGTATTAATGTTACATATTATAATTACCTTATATAAGAGGATAATTGGGTATTTTTTATTGTAATGAAATGAAAGGTTATTAATCAAACAATTGTTAAAAATTTTTATAGATGTTGAGGAATTTATCAACATTCTCAAACAAAGTAGGGCCAATTAATGGGAATTAATTGAATATATGTTTAATCATTAATTAGGTTTTTATTAAAATCTTATGATACTATTAAAAATAAAATATTTCATTATATAAATTAACCTTCATGCAATTTTATCTTCATAATATTCATTTAATAACTTTAAAAAAAATAATGCTAATAATAAAGTAAATTACAACCTATATATCCTGATAGACCAGAGTTGTTATGATACTTTTCATATTTATCTAGTAGATAGATACATGGTCTAAAAAGCTTAATATACCAAGATTTATAAATACAATTTTTTATTTTAATCATGTAAGATGAGTGTAAAATATCAAAATAAAATTTATCAGTTTGATATTTTATATATAAAAGAAAATTTGTTTATTAAAACAGTTTTCTATATCAAATCCTAAATTATGCTATTATTTTTTTTTACATAATATTTTATTTCTAAAGAAAATATTGGCTGAGAGATAGTAAAATAAATTGCAAGCGTCCTAGGAAAAACATTCAATACCTTACAGTTATATTATTACATCACTAATTTAAAATCAATGAAAGGCTTCAAATTACGGCTAAACCGTTTAACAACACTAATAAGCCAAGAATCCAGCTTGGGTCTCAACCGTTTAACAACACTAATCACAAATAAATTAATTATTGGCTTAAAAGTCAGGCGTTGAGTCAACTCTTGAGCCTGAGTCAAATTTTCGATTCAAAATTCTGATTGAGTTTAGGGATAAGCCGGCATGGCAGCCAAAAATCCGTCTTGGCTCAGCCGTTTAACAACACTAACAAGCCAAGAAGCGGGTTTGGATCAGCCGTTTAACAACACTAATCACAAATAAATAAATTTCGGCTTGAGCCAACTCCTGAGACGACTCGAGCAAGCCAACTCAATGAGCGGGCTTGAGCCTGAGCAAATTTTTTGGCTACGACCTCGAGGTCGAAGCCGATAAAACTCAGCTTTTTAACAACACTAATTATGAGTTAAAGTTGTAAAATAGCGGGTAATCATTTTGTTGAGCTTTGAGGGTCGTGTCTAGTGTTGATAAAAGTCTGGGGTTGAGCGGCAATTTAAAAAAACTAATAACTCAATATTTTATTCCAGAAAAATATCGCCTAGGCCTCGAGGTTCCGCTAATAGATGCCCAAAGGACCCATTATTTCCTTCATAAAAAGACGTTTTTGACGAAATGCGAAAAGACACTCAAAACAAAATACCTTTCAATGGCGTCTGTCTAGAACCAATGAAAATGATTACAGCTGACTTGTATATATTATACACACCTTTAATGAACAAGACTTTTAATTTTAGAAGATTTATTATATTCAATAATAATACCACGGCATCCGCGTTTTCCGTCAACCTTTTTAAGGTTAAGATAGAATTATAAGGTTGAACGACAACGTCGCTAATCTCCTCTTGATTGGGGAAAACGGAGTAAGTTTGTAAAATTTTCTTGGGAAATCTGGGGAAAAAAAAATCATCATTTTATTCATATTTTTTTAAGGTCTAAACTGAATTAAGGGGGTGAGGGGTTAACCGGTGTTACACCTCCGCCTCTCTATATATTTTTTTTATACAAAAACATTCCCTAAAAAATAGACTTTAAATAACGGTTTTTTTGAGAGAATCCACGAATACAAAATGGCAGCTTAAGAATATAGTAACAAACACTTGATCCTTTGATCAATTTTTTTTTGTATATTTAATTTTGATAAAAGTATTCGAGATTAGAGGTCTGCAATTGGCGGATTTATTTAGCCAAAAAGCCCGCCAACTCGTTGTTTTGTAAATTATTTAACCCGCACATTAAATTTACCCGTTAGCCCATTTATCCTACTTATTTTTTATTAAATTGAAGTCTGTTCAGCTCATTTCGCGCCAAAAAAATATCAAAAATTTATTCCGCCCACGCCTGCCCATTACACTTCCGCTCCTTGTTGAAAATATTTTTAAAAAAAAAACCGACCACGCCCATTCAAAGTATAAGAGGGCGTAGGCGGGAGGTATCGGGCGGAAATCCGCCCAACGTAGACCTCTATTCGAAAGTGAAATATAAAAAGGTTACGGGTATATACCAATTTTTTTATAAAAAAAATATACTAATCTTATATTCTTGCTCAACCTTGCTGGATGGCGCATCATTAATTTTAAAATTAATTGCTGGCCTGATAAAATGAGTGAGAAATAGAACAAGTCCCTATTAAGCACCTCCCCTATCCTTTCAAACTGCCTCGAATTCAGGGTAAATTTTTAGGTTGTCTAATATAAAATTGTGGTGAAACAGTTTTGAGTTTGATTAAGACCAAATTGGTTTCGCTTAGAGTTCTCGGCTAATCTGGCTTAGTCAAGGAAACCGCTCCACAATAAAAAAGACGGTCGTATTCAAATCGGTTTAGTTGGACCAAATTGGTCCGGTCCGAACCGGTCCTGGTTACCCTTCATTTAACCGGACGCAATAATCGAGGGACGAAAATGTAGAACTTTGCTTCTCATAACAATAATAATTTTTTAAAAAAATATATAAATATATTCGATACCTGTCATTCAAGGTCTCCATGAAATAGGATCCCATCCCAGAGCCGGTGCCTCCAGCTATAGAATGACATATGACAAAAGCCTATTTTTATAATAAAAAAATATATATATACCACTTTGAGAGAACAGCTGATAGTTTTATTTTTTAAAAAAAATAAAATATAATACCATGTTTAAGAAGTATATAGATGGCGAAATGTCAATCAAGATTATTTTTAAATCTACATCTGTAGGATAGTTTTTTTTTCTTTCTCTAGACTAAATGTAATAACTCTTAACTCAAGGCTTACTATAACTAATCATTTGTTTTTCGTAACTTATTATGAATATAACTATTTTGACGATATTAATATTTGTTAATTGATCAAATAATTATATATCCGTATTTGATATTATTCTTTAATTTTCACATTTTATATTTACTGCATTCAATTACATATAATAATAATAATAATACCTAGACTGACGATGCATTTATTAAAAATGCGCATTCAATGAAAAAACAGCTGGGGAAGCCATTTTACTTCCCAATATCATCATTAAAAAATTTAAACGAGAGGCCAAATTTATTCCTATGTCTGAACGCAAATTTTATTAATGCTTGATCCTCCCGATAATAAGGAAGCAAGTTATCAATTTATTTTAACATGAGAAATAATTACTATACAGGTTACCAAAATGGCGGGTCCAGCTGATTTGCTATCAAATGACGCTTTTAAATGCATTATCAAGAACGCAACGTCAGTCTAAGTATTATTATAAGTCATTGATTGCATTATAAAAGGTAATAAGATTTTATCTTTGTTTTTATGTAATTAAAAGATTTAATATAAAACGTGGAAATTTTTAACTGGAATGTCATTGGTTAAACTCTATTATTTTCACAATTATTTTATGGATTTTAATTTTTAAAACGGAAAAAAAAAAAAATAAATAGCATGTTGTATCATTATTGTAATATTTATCGTATTTATAAATAGTCACCTGATTTTATATATCACGTGAAGAACTCGTGATTTATTTGTCCCAAAAAAAAGTTTGTATACATATTTAAAAATATACTTAACTGATTTAAGTGAAGTACAAATTTCAACATTTATATGAGCATTATATTTTAGTAAGTGGATATGAATTGTAAGGAATAACATATCTGTTATCTACCGGTTTATTTGATATTAAAATTGTAGCTAAATTTCTTCTATATAAAGGGTACCGGTCAATGTTAGATTTGGTGAATTTTTTAAATATCCTTAGGGAAATTTTTTGCACACATGCCTTTTTTAAATATCCTTAGGGAAATTTTTTGCACACATGCCTTTTTTATCCATGCACGGATATTGAGGATTTATAACGCCACAGGGTCCATGCGTCATACAGAGTGTAACAATATTAACTAATTTTGATTCTGTAACTTTATTAGGTATTTCAGCACATGCGTATTAATCTATTTCCTCGGATGTCGCCATTTTATTGTCCTTACTCAATATAAGTAACAAATGGGCATGGGGTAGGTCTCTTTTTTCAAAATTCTATTGTGTACAGACAGGCTAAACATTTCCCAAATATTTTATTATTAAAGATATGCAATAGAAATGCATTTAGTTTAATTTAAAAAACTCGACAAATTATATCTGGCCTATCGGCAAGTGTTTGACCGGAAAAAAGATTATCGCTTATTTCAGACCAATTAGGATTGCAGGTAAAAGTTATGAATAAATCAGGATTGCCACATTTTAAAACGATAGTCATATCATCGTGATATCGTTCCTGCACATTCCTGAGAGACCCCTGAAATGAAGAAGGTAGATCGTTGAAGGTTTTGAACATTCGTCTAGATCTTAAATTTCTAAACTACAATTTAAGATTGCCCGTTTAGCCATATACGCCAAAATATTTTTAACCCTCTTCTTAAATGTGGAGCGACTAACGCAACAATATATAGTTGATTCATATTTACAATTATAACATGAGGCTAATATTACCAATTGTATAACATTTAATCAAAATAAGCTTCGTGTAAAAGAATATTCAGTATTAATGGATTACTTAGGATCTACGTTTTCCACTTCAAAAGAATCTCCAATAGGTCGCCCATTTATTCTACCTTCTTCATTTTCAGGGATCTCCCAGGAATATGCAAGAACGATATCATGATGCCATGACTATCGTTTTAAAATATGGTAAACCTGATTTATTCATAACTTTTACCTGCAATCCTACTTGGTCTGAAATAAGCGATAATCTTTTTGCCGGTCAAACACCCGCTTATAGGCCAGATATAATTTGCAGAGTTTTAAAAATTAAATTAACCACATTTCTATCAGATATCCTTAACTGTAAAAGAAATTTGGAAAATGTATAGCTTATGTGTATACAATAGAATTTCAAAAGAGAGGCCTACCTCATGCCCAATTGTTACTTATATTGAGTAAGGACAATAAAATAGCGGTCCCCCCCTCCGAGGAAAAAGATAAATATGCATGTGCTGAAATACCTAATAATGTTACAGAATCAAGATTATTTTATATTGTTACATGCTGTATGACGCATGGATCCTGTGGCATTTTAAATCCTCAATCTCCGTGCATTATAAAAAAGTTTCCCTAAGGATTTTCAAAAATCCAATTGACGGGTATCCTTTATATGAAAGAAATAAATTTAGCTACAATTTTAATGTCAAATAAACCGGTAGATAATAGATATGTTATTCCTAACAATTCATATCTACTTACTAAAATATAATGCTCACATAAATGTTGAAATTTGTACTTGACTCAAATCAGTTAAGTATATTTTTAAATATGTATACAAAGGGTAGTATGCCTGTGCTAATATAGTTTTAAAATGTAGATTCTGCTACGACTAAACATGACGAAATAAAAAAAAATCACCTAAAATGCAACGTCACAAATTTTACGGTACATTTGACTTCGTATTTATTGGATTTAAATTGCTCAAATACCCACTAAAGTATTCGTGCCAGAAAATTAACCTATAAGTCACTAATCCTGAGTATACTTTATCACAATTTAGATTTAATATAATAAATTTAAATTATATTTAGCCAATTGAATAATAAACATTTATCTCATATTACCATCCCAAAATATGTCAGTATAAAATTTTTTATCTCGACAACAATATGTGAACTCTGGAAATGACATACAGTGCCCATTTATCAATATCCTCCCCTTACATTTTTGATTACAAATTCATATATTTTAGGCTTAATTTAATAAAAAATGAATAAATAATCAACTGAAATTATTTTTAAAAAATTTCATAATAAAAGTTCAAGTATTCCCGTCATTCTTTGGCGCGGGTTATCAACTAGTAGATATTATAATATCCAATGTCGAGCAAATAATGTTTAAAAGTAGATTAGAAGATTATATACATCTTATGACAATTATTATATGATATAGGAATGTAGGGAAATCGAGACACTGACAATCACTATGGATTAGGGAGATGCATGACAGTGATCATCTGAAAACCAACTCCTTTGTTGTGTTATATATATATTATTATTATAATTTAAATTGGAATTATTTTATAAAATTAAAGTACAAAACAAGTATTCCAATCATTTTTATTCTTTTACAAATTTTTCGCACACTTAAAAAAAGGATGAAAATTTTTTTTTTGACTCCTTTGGAGTGAAGTTGATAATTTTGGAATTTACTCACGATTATATCTACATTTGGAGAAAATTGCTTCCAGATGTTCCAGCAATATAATTATATTATATACGTCAATCATCTAACCTAATAATTAAATTAAGTTTAATACATATATATATATATGTTATGGTTAAGGATATATATATATATATTAAACTTAATTTAATTATTAGGTTAGGTGCATTTTTCATCCTTGAAAACGCAAATATAGTAACGCGAATTATACAAATTACGCTTTATTTTTATAATTCTTCGCCCCCTTAAATTCGCGGGCAAAGTAATACAAAGTATGCTGAATTTTTTTGTGTATTCCTTATATACTTGGTCACCCACCACGAATTCGTGCTAAAGTGTGAATGCAGGGGTTTACGTGGAAGTATGGATTGATAATATTTTGGGAAGATATCGTGATTGGGGTTCTAGTCACCTTCGAGTTCTCTTTAATTTTATTTATTTTTTTTTCCCTATAAGCAACATTTTGGAAATCTTCGTATTTATCAGCAGATGGATCAATTGTAGACGAAATCGATGGCTCCATTGATTTATAATAATGTAATAACTTTTGCCCCCCCCCTCCACGTAATTAAATTTAACGAGCTTTGGCACCCCTTCCCAAGCTCAACGATAGTTAACAGGGTTTGATATCTGGAGTATATATGTATAGTTAGGTATTGCAAAAAATTTATTATTTCGTTTTCCAATCTAGGTCTCATATGCTTGAAACCAGGGATGTGAACCCGGACCCTGACCCCTCGTATTCTGGCTGAACCCGGACCTTCGTGGAATCATTTATTTTATATTCGCGCTTTTCTTTTGATTTTCTTCCTGGACTTTATTTCATTTTATTTAGAGACTGATACCATAAATTATTTTCTAGTGTAAGTAATAATATTTTATTATGTAAATTTATTAATATGCTTTTTGCCTAAAAAAAAGCATTCATATATTCAAATGTCTGAGGAGAATTTGATGAATGCTTTAGTTGAGCTTGTTACAATAAATGGAAGACCTTTCAATATTATTGAGGATTCTGGTTTAAAAATAATTATTGATCCTATTAGTAAGGCAATTGGAACATCAATTAACCGTTTTAAAATTAAGGACTTAGTGGTTGATGAATCGAAAAAAATACAAGCAAAAATTATAAAAGGAACAAAAAACAAATTAATTTCATTAAAAAAAGATTCCGCCCAAAGATTAGGGAGAAATATTTTAGGAATAAATATACAATATATTAAAGGAAATAATATAATCTTAAGTAATTTAGCAATGAAGGAGATTAAAGAAAGTTCAACTTCTGAAAATATAAAAAGAATGATAATAGAAACTTTAAATAAATTCCATATTCCTTTAAGAAACGTTTATACCATTACTACGGATAATGGTGCTAATCTAGTCAAATCTATTAAATTATTAAATGAATGTTCATTGGATGAAATGGATGATATAGATATAAATAATGATGATAATAATTTTGAGGACATAAGTGAATTTGACATACCGGAGATAATAAAAGATTTTTCCACGAAGATATACTGTATCAGATGTGCAGCCCACACACTACAATTAGCTATTAATGATTCCCTCAAAAATAATATCTTTAAAACTATAATTGACAAAGCAAGGGATGTTGCTAAATATTTAAGAACTCCTACAATTGTACGAATATTAAAATCCATGAAAAGGTAAATGGCAATATTAGATTGCACAACCCGTTGGTCCTCTATCTGTATGATGCTAGAGCGATTAATAAGTTTAAAAGATTTCTGTGATGATTTTATTATAGGATCATGTGAAATCATTTTGTCAGAGGATGATTGGAATCAAATCAAAGACCTTACTAGGGTGTTGGTTCCTTTGAAAATTACTACATTACGATTGCAGTCAGAACAGTTGTGTTTATCCGATTTTTATGGCATATGGGTGAGATGTCGATTAGAATTAGAAAAATTTACAAGTTCCTTTTCATACGAAATATTAGAAAACATGAAAATACGAGAGCAACAATATTTAAAAAATAGTGTTGTGTATGCCTCAATATATTTAGATCCTCGATATCAAGTTCTATTAAGTATTGAGCAAAAGCAAATGGCAATAGACCATCTCGACGATTTATGTCATAACCATAACTCTATTATTAACAATATATTGGAGGCTTCAACATCTAATGGTTGTAGCGATAGTAATGATGATAGTAATATTGACGATCTCGAGAGAAAAAAAAATGAAATTATCATCAGGATCAGATAGAAAGGTGAAAAAAATATCGATTGTATCTTTAATTGAAAAATTCTCAGAAGTTAAGAGAATTAATAGGGATAAAAATATTTTAACATTCTAGGAGGAAAATTCTCTAATATATCCTGAATTGTATACCTTGTCTAGATTCGTCATGGCTGTACCGGCGACACAGGTACAATAATTTATATATTATAAAGATAACTATCTATTTTAGGTCAGCGTAGAACGTGGATTTTCTTCCTTGAAATACATATTGTCTAATTTACGTGGAAATCTCAAGGATGATATTTTAGAAGATATTATGATCGTTCGATTGAATAAAATATTTAAAATTTAAATTATTTCATTTTTAATTATGAATGTGTATATATATTGAAGTATAATAAAAATGAATGAAAAAAAAGTCTTATTTTGAGTCATTATTTTTATGTTCCCTGGACCCGACCCGAACCCTGGACCCGGGTCCTTTAAAAATTTATTACAGGACCCGAACCCAGACCCTTTTTTTTTGTTGAAGGGTTCACATCCCTGCTTGAAACAAAATCCACTAATCTGAAAGGTATATACATTTCGCTCAGATTGTGGTATCTAATGTTATATTACCTTATGAGTGGTAGTCAAAACCTCAGCTAAGTTAGCTGGTGAAATTCAATTTGTTTCACCTCGATTAACTTTATACGTTGTCACAAAAATCCCTCATCTCTTTCTTTAATCCTTCCATTCTTTCTTTCTTTCTTTCATAATTTTTTTTAAAAAAATCACCGGACTTCTAAAAAGTCCTTAAAAAAAACTCTTGCCTCGCTCGGTCAAAAATCTTTCTCGCATAAATTTATTTATTTTTATAAAGAATTATTAATGAGCTAACTGTAATGTATGTGCATGCGCAACATAAATCAAGATAAATGATTCCATGAAGAAAAAAAAGTTTTTTTTTATAATAATGAATATAAATGGAAGAAGAAGAAAAAACTATTCTCGAACCCCTAAACCCTATTAGAATCCGGGTTCTGGAAAATCTTTTAGGATTCTAAAGGTTCTGAGTTTATTCTATCTGCTTACGAAACTTGCGATTCGGTCCGAACCAATGACATATAATAATAACTAGACTGACGATGTGTTAATAATAATGCATTTGAAAGCGCCGTTGAATGGAAATCAGCTGGACCTGCCATTTTGGTATAACGCATATAGCAATTACTCTCAAGTTAAAAATTACTATTAAATTGATAACTTGCTTCCTTATTATCTCGATGATCAGGCTATTCTTTAATAAAGTTTGCATCAGACAGGAATAAATTGGCCTCTCGTTTAAATCAAAAGGGCGTCCCCAGCTGATTTTCATTGATGTACATTTGATGAATGCATCGTCAGTCTAGATATTAATATATGTCAATGATTCCGGGTGGTAAAATGATAAAAAAAAAAATCCGGGATTGAGCTAGAAAGAATATTCGCGAACTATACTTAAAAGATGAAATAAAAATTCGAATCCTGTCCAGGGAAGCAAAAAATCTCGACCTCACCAAGTTCACCGTTATATATGTCACGTGGCAATGTGTTTATTTTTTTTTCAAATTTAATTCATTTTTTGATCGCGTTTTTTTTTATATAAAAATTCCTAAAAATCTGATTTTTTCCCGGAAATTTATTCTCTCGTGTTTGGAATGCCTTTACCGGAAATACATTTCAACATGTTTAAAATACAGCTATCCCTACGAATTGTAGATAATTTAGCCAATAGCCTTTGAAGTCTTTTAAAATTTATATTAAAAAATCCAGAGTTGTTAAAAGATACTTTTTAAATGGATCTAGGTACAGATACATCGTCTATAATATCTAAATACCGATATTTTAATCAAAAATCTATCTAGATACAGATACAGATACCACATTTTTATATCTAGATCCTTTAACAACTCTGAAAAAATCTAAGGAAAGATAAAATATAATTTGTATTAAATTCAATAAAGGTTCACAGCAAAAATTGTCTAATGCCTCTTTAGGGTCGGTATTCCAAACATGATGGTAAACATTTCCTATAAAATCAGATTTTAGAAAACATGAATTAATTTTGAAAAAAAAAATAATAACATATTTCTGCTAATATCAAAAATCTTAAGGAATTTTTTTGAATGAAAAATTTTTCTTTTGAGAATCATCAAAACAGGAATTTCGATCACATGACAATTCAAAACACCTTTTTTTTAAAATAATAGTGAGCATTTTATGCATAAAAATTGATATTTTTTTTAAAATCTTAAATAAATTATCAATTTTTGTGATCAACAAAAGATTTTTTTATTTAAGTGAGAAATTTCCTACCCCACCAATAATTATCCTGTTTTTTGTAAATATCATTGTAAGCAAATAAACCCTACGAAAATGTGCACAATTTATCACTATAAATAAGAACTCGTTAAGGAAAATTATTTATTTTTAAAAATAATGACTAGTTCAAAATTTTTAGAAAAGAAGAAGCATTTATGTAAAAATAAATTGAAAACCAACCCCAAATTAATTTTTACAATAAGTAAACCTAATAGTGTTGTTAAAAAGCCTGATTTAGGTTGATTTTCAAAATATCCCAATTAAGATTTTAGCAAAAATAATATTATGTAAGCATTGAGATTTTGCAAATAGATGTCCAAGCATTTCTCCCATCTATATACAAAATCTTTAGGCTTACATAAGATTATTTTGGTTATAATCTTAATCGGGCCATTTTTCTAAATCAACCTGAATCAGGCTTTTTAACAACACTAGGGACTTAAAAAACCTCAATAAAATTTATGGCAATAGTGCCCCCTCCACCTATAGGAAAATTCTGAATACCCTATGAATAGAATGGTAATTCAGTATCAATGTATTGACTTACTATAAATATTTTTCTTTTATATTAATGTTGTTTTTTTTTATGATTAAGGGTCAGATTCATTTCTTATAATGCTAGGCGCACATTGTGCAACTGTCTAATAATGTAATTTCATCTATAAAAATGTGATATGTTTAATCACAAAAATAAAATTATTAATCTTATATACATTTGGTAAATTGATAAACCCTGATTTTTTTAAAAATAAATTATAGATTTCCTTATTTACTTCTAAACTGTCACTGTTATCAGCTTCTCTATCAATAATGTCAAAAATTTCTTCACTTCTTTGACCAGCCTATAAATATTTAATTTTATATTATAGATAATAATTTTGGGATACTTAAAAATAATTTATTATAAAAAGTTTTTTCTATAAAATAAATTTAAATTTTTTTTAATTTATAACAAAAAATATAAAATTTATTTATTAATAAACTTGAGAAAATCCACTTCCCCAATTATTACCAGCACCTCCACCATGTTCAGATAAATATATATTTTCTCTGTTATAGAGATTTGCAAATGGGGAAGATAGAATAGAGTTGATAACCCTAGGTTCCAAATCTAAAAGAATGGCCCTTGGTATATAATGTTGATCATCTGCCTTAGAAATGGTATATATATATATCACTAAAAATATTAGGTACTTGGTAAAAGAAAACATCTTTTCTGTCAATCCCTTCAGTTGCAAAATTTTCTAATATACCATCTAATAAATAAAATGACTTATATATTACATATATATAATTTTACCTGAATTGATACCATGCTCTAAACAGAGGGTCTTCCAAAATTCCATACCAACTTAATAGATAATAAAATATTTTTTAAATGTAATAAAGGTTTACTCTGATTTCCACATTGTCCTATTTGCAATGTTATTATTTCTCGGGGCATCAGACTCAGAATTTTCAAATTTTGATTTTAGCGTAACTTTTTGAATAAGAGTAGATGCTAAATATGTCGAAAAAATTATCAAAAATAAAAACAATTAGCATTATTATATAAAATATTTGCTATTAAGATTAAGGCCAACAGCTTTATTATTGACGTTTACATTATGAATGATTGATCAATACCATCTAAATGATCAAAAATTATAATTATGTTGGATTATATTAATGCCAATAATTCTAATTTAAAGTGACATAGACACACTCATTTACTAATATCAGTTTATCTTTATAATAATCCACATAAATTATAATCATCTTAAGTGCATTATTAAGCCTATTTCGAGACAAATATCTTCATTTTATTTTTCTGAATGCAAGTTTCAGGGAGAATTCCACTTAACAAGAGATGAAATAAAATTTTACTAGAAATAAAGAGTATATATATATATACATCAAAAACTTGAATAATTGAATTCGATTAAAGAATTTAAAAGATTATCAAATTAAATAAAAATTTCTATTGAAGAATATATTTCCTAATGTTCCGTCATTTTTCTATAATTTAAAATCGGTCATTTGACGTTTGTTATAAATTTCCCAAAATGAAATTAGATTTGTTGGCTAATAAGATTGATAAAAATAAAAAGGCCAGACAATCTCAATATAAGAAAAGAAACTCGTTAGCCTTTGCAATCAATCAGGTCAAAGATTTATTAGACAATCAAGATTTAAAAAATATTCAAGTTGTAAATGATGAGCAAACCACAGAAAATATTGAAATTACTAATGAACAAATCCATCAAAATGTTAATGATAGTCTCGTAAACGTAGTATCCTTAAAATATAACTCCGATTGCACTAAAAACAGTAGCTTTATAGATACAATAGATATTGATAATCCTGATTTAAGTTCAACAAATTTTAACTTATCCAAATATTGGGTGCAGAGATACCATCTTTTTTCTAAGTTTGATGAAGGAATTAAAATGGATGAAGGTCTATTTTTATATGTTTTTGTTCCTTATAAAATTATTTTAAGAGAGTTGGTTTTCTGTATGCCACGAAAAAATTGCTAACCATATCACATCTAGGTCCCAAGATGATATATTTATAGATGTGTGTTGTGGTGTTGGGAGTACATGTATTCAAGCAGCAAATCATTTTTTATTTGGTATTATTATAGGTTATATTTAAATAATCAAATTTTATTAGTTTTTGGGGTAGATATTGATCCTATCAAATTAGAAGCAGCAAAAATAAATGCAGAGATATATAATGTTGCAAATTATATTGATTTTATACAGGCTGACTTTAGAATTCTTTTTGAAAGAGGTTTTAGAAGACCATTCATTGATGTCATATATGTAGATGTACCATGGGGTGGTCCTAATTATCTTGCTAATACTTCTATAGATTGTTGTGATCCTAATTTTTCAATAATAAACCTCCCTAATGCATACCATTTATGCAAAACTCACCAAAAATCAAAACAAATTATGTTTAGTCTACCAAGAAATACATCATTAAAATCAGTAAAAATATTTAAATAAATAAATGTATTTTATTTTATTTAAGATAGGGCAATTATTTAGAAATGAACCTTTTGAAATAGAGAAAAATTATCTAAAAAACGCTTTTAAAAGAATTACAGTTTACACAGGGGATTTAATAAATGATCCTAATGATAAAAAATATGTAAATAACATTCCAAATGAAGAATTAAAGAATCCACCCAAGACTGTATATAAAAATGTTAAAGAACCTAGTAAAGATATTAAATTTGATGATAATGAAAGAGAAAATGAATATTATGACATTTGCCAGTATGAGACAGATGATGTTTTTAGTGTGATAAATTCTTCTAAAAGTACCAAAAATTCTATTAACAAAAGAAAATTACCTGAACTAAACCAAGAAGATCCTTTTAGTAAAGAATTATTGGATTTACAAAATTTAATGAAACCCTCAAATATCAAAAAATTAATATAAAAATTACAAAGCATTTTTTTGTTATGCTTAATATATTTGAATTTGCCTTATTGAATAAAAATTTATTTATTTTTTCAATATACAATAAATACAAAATAGAATGACTAAGGTATTTAGGTAGGGGGAAATTGTTATACTTGATTATGTATAAAAGATTCTTGAAATCAGAATAAGTGTCGATTTAAAGAGCTTATTCTGTAAATGCTTACTCTGAGCTGATTAATGTTATATAATCATTCCTACATATAAAATTTTTCCATTCTCAATTTTAAAATGATGCATTTTCAAAATTTTATATAAATTCAAATGATTTTTTGAATTATTTTTTTTTTAAACTATTTGATATTAAAATTATAGGAGATTTCAAAAAAAAATATTCTCACTTAGATAATATTTAATAAGGATTACTTTTTATAGCAACTTTCGATAATATATAAGGAACATTTGTTGATTATACAAAATTTCAAATATTCCTTCATTTTACCATTAAATTTTATGAACATACTATCATAAAATTTTTAAAAAAATCTTAGTGGCCAATAACTTTTAATTTTGAAATTGCTATATTTGTGAAAATTTTTCAGGTTTAAATTTTATACCTTCGGAGATATCAGGCAAAATGCCACCTTTCATATAATTAATGTTTGAGAATAATAAATTATGTAGAGTTGACTCCTTTACCCCGATGAAAAAAATTATAGAGGTGACGTTTCACTTTAAGGCCATTGGCGTCTCGTCGATTTTCACGCCACAGTTTATATTGGCAGCGGTTTTCTATTTTTTTTTCTTAATTGTTTTTAAAAAAAAAATTTATGAACATTAAAATTTAATCATTTATTTGAAATAAGATTTATTTTTCCAATATTATAATATGATAAATTAAATAATTATATTCATGCATAAAAAATAATTTTATTTTAAAGTGGAAGAACATATTGAGGATCTTGTCGAGTTTGAGATTAGCCACCCCAGCTACAAAAAAATTCACGCTCACTTAGAATGGTCGTAGCTGGAACTTGGGATGTAAATCTCGGAGAAGAAGGGAAAATTTCATTTTAAAAAAATTATTTTTAGAGATCAATATTTTTCATGTAAATAATTTTAATTATTTAATTCCTTTTCTTCGTTCGAAAATGAAAGATTCCAGACCTCTAAAATCGACTAATTTGCCATTTGTTCACACAGCTAGTGTTGTTAAAAAGTCAGATTCGGCTCGGTTTTAAAAAACCGGCCCGATTAAGATTATAATCGAAATAGCATTATGTAAGCTTAAAGATTTTGCTCATAGCTGGTAGAAATACTTGGAACATCAATCAGTCATATCTCGATGGTATTATTTTGGCTAAAAATTTTAATCAGGCTGTTTTGAAAAATCGACCCTAAATCAGGTTTTTATTCAACAGTATACTCGCGACATCATATAGTTATCCTGGTTCAATAATATTTTGAATCATTCATCAATTTTATTGTCTTTAAAATTAAATTAACAATATCTTGGGTCAAGTTTATTAGCAAGGTTATGTATTGTTCTATCTCTATAATTTTTTTCCGTAAGAGATTTCCTTGATATGAATAAATGCTAGAAATTAAGTCAATTAGCTCTAATTTTGTTATTTGTATTTGCAAATCAAATTCTAAATTTTTGGAACATTAAAAATAGTATTTAATTTTGATACATACTCCCAGACATTTATATCATTCCCCATATGGAATTTTCGACTTAACTTTATCAAAAATTTTGACATCTTGAAGCAATCCCTTTTTAATTTGCTAAAGAATCTTCCCCACCTTCCCATTAGTTTTTTTATACCTAGATTCTTGCACATCTTTAAAGCTTTTGAATTAAAACTTAAACATTTATCAAATTTTTTTTTCAGTTCTAAAGTTTTATGATTTTAATAAGTCTTTTGCCTTTTTACAAGCTTACACCAAGAATTACTTGGATTTTCACTCCTTTCCCCTCCCCATTTAATGGCAATTGCTTGTCCTTTGATCTGGATATCTTTTAATGACTATTTCCTTGCTTATAGAGTTAAGCAATCCACTTCTAGATTTTTTCTGTTTATCATATCTAGGTAATTAATGGGTTAAACTTTTAAAATACGTTTAAATAATATTCAAAGAGTTATTTGAAGCAAAATTACAAGCAATTTGTAAGTGATGAATTTTGAAAATTATTATTTTTTTAAATCGCAATAAAAAAACTTGATATTTAATATTACGATTTAAACCAAATTGATTTTTATTTTCCATATTTTGTTTTTTGCATTATAATGTTATTTATAATAGAAAAATATTGGTCATATAATTAAACGTTAAAATATTAGTTGATTTTGTTATTAAATATTTTCTTCAGAGCCACTATCATTCTGAGTGAGAATACTATTTTTTTCAATTTCACGATGGTCTTCATCATCAGATGACACAGTGTTTTCACCTGCTAATGAATCGTTCTTCGATATTCTATTACTAGTGTTTGGTTTATTTGAATAAATATCTACTGATTGTTTCTGGTCAGGTACGGAAGCCATTAATTTTTCAAGAAAGTTCCATCTCGGATTTTGTAAGGTAGATTCTTTTCTGTCAAAATAATAATTTAGAAAACAATATTGGAAAATATTGAAATCTCCATTTTTAACAAAAATAAAATAAAATAAGCTTTATAAAGATAGAAAAAGAAATTAAAGTTATAGGTAAGAAAGTAAGGGTTGTTAAAAAGCCAGATTCGGGTCAATTCTTAAATATGATATGATTAAGAATTTAGCCAAAATAATCTTATTTAAGACTGGAGATTTTGCTCAAAGATGGCAAAAAGGTTTAGATACCTGTCAAACCTCGAGAGTATATAATATCATTTTTGCTAAGATCTAAATCTGGCTGTTTTTAAAATTGAACCAAAGCGGGCTTTTTAACAACCCCATGTATAAGGCCTTTATAGTAAGTGTGATTTGCTTAATTAATTGCTCCTCTAATCCAATTAGAAAGAAAAAATATAGGTTTTATTTTTAATAGTGTACTGATACTTTTTTTCAGACAAGAATTATTTTTTTAAATATAGTTTATTGGCCAATATTATTAAATTTATTTATTAGATCCAATAAAAGTGTGTCTTAATTAAAAATAATTTTTTAATTTATTGATATTTAAGTAAATATGTTTAGGCATTAATTAAGTATACTAGGCATAAATTAAGTATTCTTATATAATTGAAGCGATTGTTTTTTTAAAAAAAACTAACCAGATTAAATGAAATATAAAAATCATTTATTTTAATAATGCATATAAATTTTTAAATTTAATAAATTTTACAAAAATTCTAGAAACTTATATAGATTATAAAATAACTAGGGATTCTAATTTCTAAATGATAGATGGACTTTTGATATATAAAATGATTAAAACAATTATCAATGTTTATACTTTTTTATTGATATTAATGAATAAATAAACCTATATGAAAATTTAATTAATATTTGAAAATAGTATATTTTTAAATGACTTATTTTATGGTATAATAAAACTAGGACCTATTAAATATATATCAAGGCAATACAGATTAGGGCAATACCAATTTATTATTAGATTAACCTCCAAAAAGTGGTATCAGTACACCCCTAAATTATAATGGATTGTAAATAATATTTAAAAAAATATTTTGTTTTAAATATACAAAATAAATTTATTACTTTATATGTCTAAAAAAATATAAATATCCTTGATTACATTTATTTAGAAATATTATTTAGATATAACTTACACAAGTTGTGGTGATAAGGTTTTAACCCTTTGATTTGGATTTTTATCAACAATATCCAATAAAAAACATTTCAAAAATGATTCCAAAGCTTGAGCTATTAAAATAGGATAAATATTTATATATTTTTATTTACATATAACTATAGGAACAGTAGAAGCTACCTTCCCAATATTTTCATCAAGTTGCATTATTTTTTTAATTTTTGCCTATCAATTATCATTATTATAATAAAATATTTATTGATTAAAACTGCTGGAAATCTTGAATCAAACTTTTTCCTTTTACTAGGCATGATAAGGAATTTTGATAAAATAAGAAGATTTTTGCCTGGCTAACAAATAATGTATTTATGGATTACACTGCTGGAATCATTTGTTAGTCATGACTAAATTTTGATAAAATAAGAAGATTGTCGTCTGTCATTGTATACTGAGTTAATGTAAAAATCGAACTGATCAAATACAATTATAAAATATTTACACTATAAAAAAAATATTTAAAAGTTAAGAAATATTAAAAAATTTAATAGAACTGTCCAATTACATAATCAATTTAACTTACATTTTATTTAAAAAAAATAAAGGCTAAATAGACTAAAAGTTTTAACAAAATTTTTATATTTTACATAGGTGATATAAGATTAAACAGGCGCGTAACTATGCCATCCTATACCTCCATCAGAGTTGTACATTTGCTCAAAATAAAAAGATCTTCAAAGATCTAGATCTTTGAAGATCGTAAAATTTGAAGATCTTTTACTTTTAAAAAATTTTGAGCAACGATCTTCAAAGATCGAGATCTTTTGAAGATCTTTTATTTTTAAAAATTTTTTAACAGCGATCTTCAAAGATCTAGATCTTTGAAGATCTTTTATTTAAAAATATTTTTGATCAACGATCTTCAAAGATCTTCATATTTTATAATGTTTTATTTTTTTGATATTATTTTTTGAAGTAAATGGATTAGTAAGCATAAGCATGTTAAATTAAAATAAAAATTTAATAAAGATGTACCGACAATTTTCATAATCGTTATTTTAAACTTTTTTCGACATATATGGGTAAAAAAAAATTTATATAAAAAAAAATTTATATTATAATTTCAATGAAGATGTAATGTATTAAAAAGTGGAAATTGTAATAATCGTTATTTTTAACTTATTTGATTTATTATATCCTAAATTAAATAGGTTATAATTTTTAATATTAAGATGTAAAAATAAAATTTCAATGAAGATGTACCATAGAAAAGTGACAATTGTTATAATCGTTATTTTTGAAAATTTTTTTAAAGCATAGCATAGATTTTATATTGTTAACATGTTAAATTAAAATTTCTGTGAAGATGAACCACAGGAAAGTGACAATTATCATAATCGTTATTATTGAACTTTTTTAAATTTTTTAAAGCAAATGGGTAAAAATAGATATTGTTAATATGTTTTAAATTAAAATTTCAGTGAAGATGTACCACAGGAAAATGACAATTGTCATAATCGTTATTTTTGAACCTTTTTAAAATTTTTTTAAAGCAAATGGGTAAATGAAGATATTGTTAACATGTTAAATTATAATTTCAGTGAAGATGTACTACAGGAAAGTGACAATTGTCATAATCGTTATTATTGAACCTTTTTAAATTTTTTTAAAGCAAATGGGTAAATGAAGATATTGTTAACATGTTAAATTAAAATTTCAGTGAAGATGTACTACAGGAAAGTGACAATTATCATAATCGTTATTATTGAAATTTTTAAAATTTTTTTAAAGCAAATGAGTAAAAATAGATATTATTAATATGTTAAATTAAAATTTCAGTGAAGATATACCATAAATAATCTTTATTTTTGATTTTTTTATATATAAAATTGAAAACTGATAATTGTCATATGTAATATTTTTAAACTCTTTTTATTAAACAAGGTTAGAATAAAGATATTTTGAAAATTATTTATTATTTCAAAATTATTAAAAAAATATATTGTTAACCAGGTTTGTTGTTAATAAGGTCCTATCCCATTTAATTTAAAAAAATAACCGATCTAATTTTTTTTAATAAAAAATATTGGCTCATTATGTTTCTT
Source organism: Gordionus sp. m RMFG-2023 (assembly GCF_954871325.1). NCBI lineage: Eukaryota > Metazoa > Nematomorpha > Gordioida > Chordodea > Parachordodidae > Gordionus > Gordionus sp. m RMFG-2023. The sequence goes on along the minus strand of NC_088775.1, from coordinate 90,476,189 downwards.
AAATTTTTGATGGCTTTTAGATTGTAAAATATTAAAAAGTGGTGCCTTCTAACTTCTATAATTTGAGCGTTATTTAAGTAAAGTCGTGCTTTTACAATGTACAACGACATTAAACAGCAAGAACTCAAATTTATATTACGAGCCAAATATATTTATGGATTGTCAAATTCTTGGTTTTTTAGTTTTGACAAAATAATAGACCTGACCTAACTTATTCAATTGGATAGATTTAGTTTTTTTTATACTGAAAATATTTTATATTTTTTTTATTTTAGTCTATCAATTCGAGTCGCGAAAGGCAGTTTTAAATATGAATATTTATTGTAAACCTAGCATATAAATATTTCTCCTTTTAAAATTCAACCCATACTTTTTGATCCTTCACTATAAAGGTGGAAAAAAATCCCTTAACTACAAAGGTGGGGTCTATTTTATCCCAAATTTTGATTAATATCTCAGAACATATTAAAACTTGAGATCTACAAATACAATTTTGAATATATATTCAAATATTATTGGAAATAATAAATACAAAATCTTAGATTAATAGTTACTTCTAAAAACAGTTATGCAAATTTTACTAAAGTTACTAAAATAAAAATTTTTTTCTGAGACCTTTCTTTAATTATATTTTGATCACCATAAAGTATTTAAAAAAATGCAAATTTTATTATATATTTTATTAAATGAATGTCGAATATAGATAATTATATAAATTTTATAAAAAGATATCAAATATTAAATAAAATACTAATCATCAAATATCATGTAAATTTTTGTACTAACATTCACGACAAAATGTATGCATATGATCTAATGAATTTTTAACAATTTAAACAAATAAATGTTGTTTTTACCTCCTTCACTCTTGGACAATCTTTACATACTCCCTTTTTATTAGTTGGAATATGTTTTTCATCAGTTATATTGAGAATATCCCCAATGTTGTTACGTATTAATCTACATATACTACTCTCTAATTGTCCCATACATAATATTTCTCTATAAAATCAAGATCTACAAAATAATTCTCTACAAAATAATTCTCTACATTCATTTTAAAATCATTCTCTATAAACGACATTCTCTATAAAACCATTTGTTATAAATGCATTCTCTATAATTGTTTTCTTCTCTATAAATGTTTCTCTATAAAATACATTCTCTATAATGGTTTCTCTATAAAGACGTAAAACCACATTATTATTATTAAAAAAATTTTTATATATAATTCTTTTTATAATAAAAATAAAAATAAAAACTTCACCCTTCGCCTTCTATTTTATTTGAAAAAAAATTAGTTTTAAAATTTTGGGTTATATTGATGGGGGATTTCTTAACATGTGATGTTAGTGAAATGGGGGATTTATTAAAAAAAATTTTAAGATTATATAAAAATCTCTCTAAAATTCTTTCTTTTTTATTAGTTATTCAGAGTCAGATAAAATATAACATTATATATTTTTTTTAAATATATAATTCTTTATATTAATAAAAAGAAAAACTTCTAACGTTTCCTCGCCTTCTATTTTTTTTCCTTAAAAAAATTTTAAATACCCCTTTATTATAAATCATAATCATAATTTTCTTTTTCATTTTATTTTTTCTTTCAGATTCAGATATATTTGAAAAAAAATTAGTTTTAAAATTTTGGGTTATATTGATGGGGGATTTCTTAACATGTGTTAGTGAAATGGGGGATTTATTAAAAAAAAAATTTAAGATTATATAAAAATCTCTCTAAAAATCTTTCTTTTTTATTCGTTATTCAGAGTCAGATAAAATATAACATTAAAATATATATTTTTTTTAAATATTTTTTTTATTAATAAAAACTTCAAACGTTACCTCGTCATGTAAGCCTTAAGATTGTGGTCATAGATGGCACAAAAGTTTGGACATTTATCAGCGAAATGTCAAGGTTTAGGTAAGTTAAAAATATTTAATTCCCCTCAAATATATTTAGTATTTTTCTTTATTAAATTTAGCCCTTTTTGAAAATCTAGCAGTTTAGCACTTAGATTTATATAAAATTCCCAAAAACATGATTTAATAAAACAAATTTATCTTTCATCAAAAGAAAGGTGGGACTATAAAGACCTCAATTTTAAAAATTTCAGCACTTAAAACAAGTATTTGTGAATTTAGATTTTTTTCAGTACTTCAAGATTTTGGGTAACAATTTTATTTTGTATTTCAATTATTCGTATTTTAATTAGTAAAATGATTATATATAATTAAATAATACATGATATAATATATACAAATAAAAATTTTATATAAATATAATAAAAATCAAAATATAACGTTATTTAATACACTTTTATTAAGTTTAATTAATAAAATATCATTTAATATAGATTTCTCTAATCTTGTTCGTAGCGGTGTAAGGACCAATCCCAGAGCACTGAATGATCTCTCAACAGATACTTGAGAGCAAGGAGCGGCTAGAACTACTCGCGATAGGGCATATAATTCCGGATCCTGAAATTTTTTGGATTGCCAATATTGCAAAATATTTTGATCAGATGGCAATTTTTGACCATATATTAAAGCATTAATTTTGGTCTTCATATCAAGGATTTCAATATTTTGGTATATTGGAGCATTAGCGCTTTCTCGCTCCAAATATACATCTAATCTGGTTTTTTTACAACTTACAGGGATTAAAGGAGAGCCACTCAGAGCTGGATTATCTTTTGGCTTATTAAAAATTTGTATTTGTCTCCACGTAGACATCAGATGTTCCTAAAATAAAATAAATTTATTTAATTTAAAGTTATATATTATAAATTTACCCTGGCCAGCAATTTATCACTTTCGGATGGATAGATTCCATTCTGATAATTAAATCTGGGATCCATGTAGATCCCACTTCTAAAAACATTATTATCAAAAAGATATTTTTGACGATAATCCAGACAATTAATCAAATTATTCGAGGATTCATTATTTATTTCCTCTAAATCTAATTTGCATTCAAGCCATAATTTAAAAAAATCTCCGATTGTACAAGATTTTTCTTGCAGTTTAATGGTACATAAATTAACAGGAGATAAGACGGTGAGATATGCGTCAATTCTATCCCAGAGTCTTGAATTTATAAAAGTTTCTAAATATATATGGCCCATTTTTAAGTAAAATATTTTATTATCCTTTAGGTTTTTTAGCATTCTATAGGTGCTATTCCACCTAGTAACAGTGTCCAGCACTGGTTTGTTAATTTTTTCTAATGAATATAAACTTTTATATTTTTGTGATTTGCATATTTTTAGAATAGATCTTATATCTTCTAAATCCTCCTTTAGAAATTTTTTTATATAATCATTAACTCCTAATTGAATAGTATGGGCACAACATCGCACACAAATCAGCCCAAATGATTTTCTTAGATCATTTAATAAATTTTCCATATCATCATTTATTTGTTCTTGATTATCATGTTGAAAATGTATGTTATCATCTTGATTTAGATTATTTATTATATACTCCCCAGAAGAATCATTATCATGTATATTTGAAATATCACTGTTATTTTCCTGGGTGATCTCTATATTATTATAATCGTTATTTGGTTGAGAAGAGTCGTTATATTCCTGCGAGGACTCATTATCGCTATTTTGTAACAAATATTCTGAGAATGCATCTTCAGAAAGATCGATATGAGTAATTAGCTGTTCTTCAGCTATCATTTCCACGGTTTTTATCATATTGGCACCATTGTCAACAGTGATACTGTATATTTGGCTCAAACATATATTATACTTTTTTAATAAATTTTCTATTTCTTCCTTTAAATTAGACGCCGTGTGCGCCTTTACAATTTCTAACATGCCTAAAGTTCGTATTTCAATCTTATCATCTATAATAAATTGGGCATTAACCCCCAACACTGATTTTTGAAATCTTGTGGCTGTATCTATCTTCAAAGAAATGAGCTTATTTTTTACTTGTTGCATTATTAGGCATCTTATTTCTGATGCCGCATATTTTATTTTATCATTTACGATGTGTTTGTTTAAAGTCATATTCAATGATTGGACTATTGGATCTAATAATAGCTTGAATGATTCATATGTAACTAAATTGATTGGCAAGTTGTTAATAGCAATTAATCCCACAACCGATTCGTAAACCTAAATTTTTTTTAAAAATTATTTAGATTTAAGATAAGATTAATAATTAAAGTCCTGCAAAATTCAACTTTCATATCAAATCAGATTAAAAAATACCTTTTAATTTTATTTTGTTATCAATCAGATAATTTTTTATCTGAACGTAAATCTGAGTCAAATAGCATTTAAAAAATTAAAATATACGATACCAGAGTTGTTAAAATATCTAGATATAAAAATGAGATATCTGTATTTAGATATTATTTAAGAAGTAACTGTATCTGATTTGAAATTCATTCTAAGATACATTTTGATACACTTTTTAATAATAAATAAAAAATAATTTAATGCAAAATTTATTTTATTTCATTAAATGGCTCGTTTTGAGCCGATTTTAAAAACGGCTAATTAGTTTTTTATTCAGAAAAATATTATGCAAACCTGAAAATTTTGCTCAAAGAAGGAGCAAAGGTCTGGACATATAGTTTCAAAATTTCGAGGCATAGTTAATATATTTCTGGCAAAAATATTGAGTTAGCCGTTTTTAAAAATGGCACAAAACGAGCCGTTTAACAACATTAGCTAATATGCATATTAAATGATAATACTCGCCGAAAAATATGATAAAATACCGAATAGGTAAATTTTTGTATATGTCAGGTCGAATATGATTTTAAAAAATTCCGAACAGGGCCCAAAAATTTTTTTAAAAAAAAACCGGCCGGGCCGGATTTTAAAATTTTTTTTAAAAAAAATCCTGACGGGGCCGTGCAAATGGTATTTCTGCAGGTGTCTGATATATATTAAAAAAAATTAAAACTACTTTAATAAAAAATATATATATAAAATATTAAAACTTATTAAGTGCCATAATTGATGTTTATGGTTTATCAAGCCCCATATAAATTAAGAAATCATGATCGAAATAATATGTAGATATAATAAATACTCATAACTTTCCCAAATTATAAAAGAGTGTTTAAAATTTGCTATAAATCTTAATTTAATATAAAATCAGAGGGAAAAAAGCTGGCTTACCAGGATAAACCTGCAAATTGCCATGAAGAACAATAAAAATTAATATTCTGTCATGCTAAAATCCTTTGAAAATTTCAGTATATCATTAATAGTGATCTGCATAATGTATAGTATCTCAATCTCGGCCCGAAATATTTTGCAGGACCGGCCCGGTATAAATTTATTTAAATATTGAAATTAATTTTTATAATTACTCAAAATATAAGACATATGTTATATGGCGTCTAGTTTCTATAAATAAAATTCAAATAATTAAATTTTACATAAAAATCAAATAATTTAATATTACATAAAAAATTCATTATAAAATTGATAAATTTAGGTGTATTTAAAAAAATTACATGGTCCGACCCCACCCAGTTTAAAAAAAATTAGGTCCTAGTCTGGCTTGATTCCCATTTTTTTTAAAAATATTCCCGTACACGGCCCGAATACTGCTTGTGCGAGGCCGGTAAACTTTTGCAGGTCTCTAATTATTAAGATCAATTGAATTGGATAATTGTAATAGTTAAATTAGATAATTATATAAAAAGCATATATAATTTTTTTAAAAACATAATCGATACAACAATCTTGATAATTGTTTAAATTGTATCTGTACAAGATACATTTTTAAAATTGTATTTGTATCTATAACTTTTTAGACTAATATTTATTTCTCTACCTAGATCCATTTAAAAAGTATATTTTAACAACTCTGCGATTTACCAACAATAATCATAATTGTAGTGTTTTATTGTTTAATAATGTATGTAATAAAAAATACTTTCGATTTGCTCATGACAATTTTAATTGTTTGAGATGTCTTCTCGTTTGACTGCGAACTTGATGTTGATATATCTAAATTGTTAACTTCATTTGAATTTAAATTAGCTGCAATATTAGGATGTTGACTGAAAATATGTCTTTTAAGATTCGCTTTAAAATGCATATAATTAGTAGGTTATTAAGTCATTTTTAAACTAGGTAGGCCTAATATAAAAAGAAAACAATTGGTGGGGTATATATAATTGGTATCGAACTTATTTTAATTCCGTAATAAATCATTTGTTACATATAGGTTTTGTAGTATGTTGAATGACTTTAAAATTAGAAAAAAAATTATAATATTCTTCTTAATTATCCTTTAATTCAATTTTTAAAAAGGCCAAAGTATCTTAAAAAGAATTAGCTTAAAAAATTTAGATAATATACCTAATTGTGAAGCAAAATTTAGATCACCAAAATTTAAAGATGTTGTAAAAAAACCAATAACAAAAATAAAATATATTTAAAATATCTTACATGGAATTGATTTGAGCTTTTTATGGCATGAGCTGCATGTTGCAAAAATATTGTCTTGGTCAAATAAAAAGAAGTTAGATATAAGAGAATTTTTTTTCATAATATTAATTAAAAATTTTTTATTTAATAAAGAAAAAATTTCATATATCTTAATCTGAAAGAAAAAATAAAACGAAAAAGAAAATTATGATTATGTATATGTATGATTTATAATAAAGGGGTATTTAAAATTTTTTTAAGGAAAAAAAATAGAAGGCGAGGAAACGTTAGAAGTTTTTCTTTTTATTAATATAAAGAATTATATATTTAAAAAAAAATATATAATGTTATATTTTATCTGACTCTGAATAACTAATAAAAAAGAAAGAATTTTAGAGAGATTTTTATATAATCTTAAAATTTTTTTTAATAAATCCCCCATTTCACTAACATCACATGTTAAGAAATCCCCCATCAATATAACCCAAAATTTTAAAACTAATTTTTTTTCAAATAAAATAGAAGGCGAAGGGTGAAGTTTTTATTTTTATTATTATAAAAGAATTATATATAAAAATTTTTTTAATAATAATAATGTGGTTTTACGTCTTTATAGAGAAACCATTATAGAGAATGTATTTTATAGAGAAACATTTATAGAGAAGAAAACAATTATAGAGAATGCATTTATAACAAATGGTTTTATAGAGAATGTCGTTTATAGAGAATGATTTTAAAATGAATGTAGAGAATTATTTTGTAGAGAATTATTTTGTAGATCTTGATTTTATAGAGAAATATTATGTATGGGACAATTAGAGAGTAGTATATGTAGATTAATACGTAACAACATTGGGGATATTCTCAATATAACTGATGAAAAACATATTCCAACTAATAAAAAGGGAGTATGTAAAGATTGTCCAAGAGTGAAGGAGGTAAAAACAACATTTATTTGTTTAAATTGTTAAAAATTCATTAGATCATATGCATACATTTTGTCGTGAATGTTAGTACAAAAATTTACATGATATTTGATGATTAGTATTTTATTTAATATTTGATATCTTTTTATAAAATTTATATAATTATCTATATTCGACATTCATTTAATAAAATATATAATAAAATTTGCATTTTTTTAAATACTTTATGGTGATCAAAATATAATTAAAGAAAGGTCTCAGAAAAAAATTTTTATTTTAGTAACTTTAGTAAAATTTGCATAACTGTTTTTAGAAGTAACTATTAATCTAAGATTTTGTATTTATTATTTCCAATAATATTTGAATATATATTCAAAATTGTATTTGTAGATCTCAAGTTTTAATATGTTCTGAGATATTAATCAAAATTTGGGATAAAATAGACCCCACCTTTGTAGTTAAGGGATTTTTTTCCACCTTTATAGTGAAGGATCAAAAAGTATGGGTTGAATTTTAAAAGGAGAAATATTTATATGCTAGGTTTACAATAAATATTCATATTTAAAACTGCCTTTCGCGACTCGAATTGATAGACTAAAATAAAAAAAATATAAAATATTTTCAGTATAAAAAAAACTAAATCTATCCAATTGAATAAGTTAGGTCAGGTCTATTATTTTGTCAAAACTAAAAAACCAAGAATTTGACAATCCATAAATATATTTGGCTCGTAATATAAATTTGAGTTCTTGCTGTTTAATGTCGTTGTACATTGTAAAAGCACGACTTTACTTAAATAACGCTCAAATTATAGAAGTTAGAAGGCACCACTTTTTAATATTTTACAATCTAAAAGCCATCAAAAATTTAAGAAACATAATGAGCCAATATTTTTTATTAAAAAAAATTAGATCGGTTATTTTTTTAAATTAAATGGGATAGGACCTTATTAACAACAAACCTGGTTAACAATATATTTTTTTAATAATTTTGAAATAATAAATAATTTTCAAAATATCTTTATTCTAACCTTGTTTAATAAAAAGAGTTTAAAAATATTACATATGACAATTATCAGTTTTCAATTTTATATATAAAAAAATCAAAAATAAAGATTATTTATGGTATATCTTAACTAAAATTTTAATTTAACATATTAATAATATCTATTTTTACTCATTTGCTTTAAAAAAATTTAAAAAATTTCAATAATAACGATTATGATAATTGTCACTTTCCTGTAGTACATCTTCACTGAAATTTTAATTTAACATGTTAACAATATCTATTTTTACCCATTTGCTTTAAAAAAATTCAAAAAAGTTCAAAAATAACGATTATGACAATTGTCACTTTCCTGTAGTACATCTTCACTGAAATTTTAATTTAACATGTTAACAATATCTTCATTTACCCATTTGCTTTAAAAAAATTTAAAAAGGTTCAAAAATAACGATTATGACAATTGTCACTTTCCTGTAGTACATCTTCACTGAAATTTTAATTTAACATGTTAACAATATCTTCTTTTATCCATTTGCTTTAAAAAATTCAAAAAAGTTCAAAAATAACGATTATGACAATTGTCACTTCCCTGTAGTATATCTTCACTGAAATTTTAATTTAACATGTTAACAATATCTATTTTTATCCAAATGCTTTAAAAAAATTCAAAAAAGTTCAAAAATAACGATTATGACAATTGTCACTTTCCTGTAGTACATCTTCACTGAAATTTTAATTTAACATGTTAACAATATCTATTTTTACCTATTTGCTTTAAAAAATTTCAAAAAAGTTCAAAAATAGCGATTATGACAATTGTCACTTTCCTGTAGTACATCTTCACTGAAATTTTAATTTAAAACATATTAACAATATCTATTTTTACCCATTTGCTTTAAAAAAATTTAAAAAAGTTCAATAATAACGATTATGATAATTGTCACTTTCCTGTGGTTCATCTTCACTGAAATTTTAATTTAACATGTTAACAATATCTATGCTATAAAAAAATTTTCAAAAATAACGATTATAACAATTGTCACTTTTCTATGGTACATCTTCATTGAAATTTTATTTTTACATCTTAATATTAATAATTATAACCTATTTAATTTAGGATATAATAAATCAAATAAGTTAAAAATAACGATTATTACAATTTCCACTTTTTAATACATTACATCTTCATTGAAATTATAATATAAATTTTTTTTATATAAATTTTTTTACCCATATATGTCGAAAAAAGTTAAAAAAATAACGATTATGAAAATTGTCGGTACATCTTTATTAAATTTTTATTTTAATTTAACATGCAGTTCAAAAAATAATATCAAAAAAATAAAACATTATAAAATATGAAGATCTTTGAAGATCGTTTGATCTAAAATATTTTTAAATAAAAGATCTTCAAAGATCTAGATCTTTGAAGATCGCTGCTCAAAAATTTTTTAAAATAAAAGATCTTCAAAAGATCTCGATCTTTGAAGATCGTTGCTCAAAATTTTTTAAAAGTAAAAGATCTTCAAATTTTACGATCTTCAAAGATCTTGCTCAAATTTTTGAGCGAGATCTCGCTCAAAAATCTTCAAAGAAGATCTTTT